>NC_089251.1:171466647-171826278 GCF_963930625.1 Muntiacus reevesi
GGCATTGTGGAAAACAATACAGAGGTTTCTCAAAATACCTAAAAATTAACCTAACGTATGACCCAGCAATTCCACTTCTGAGGAATTATCTGAAGAACATGAAAACACTGATGTGCCAAGATAAAGCAACTGACAGACCAGTGAAACACAGATTGCTGATCCCACTGCCAGCGTTTCCGATTCTGTGGGTCTGGGGTGTGCGTCTGCATAGTTGCTCAGTTGTGTCTGACTTGGGTCTGGGGTAGGGCCTGAGAATATCTAACAAGTCAGCAAATGGTATTGATGCTGCTGGTCTTGGGAACATGTTTTAAGAATCATTGATCTATACCAGAAACTAACCCAGCATTGTAAGTCAACTACACATCAATAAAACATTAAAAAAAAAAAAAAAGAATCAATGAGCTAGTTAGTAGCTGAGCCAGAATGAGGCTTCTGCTCTCTTCACTTCACATCTTCCCAATAAATGATGGGTACCAGCTGCCCTATAACAGGAGAGACAGAGGGAGGTGGGTCAGCTTGCTTGGGCAGCCCTGAGCGCAGGTAGGGAATACAGTCCTCCTCCTAATTTAGCTGAGACATCTGGGAGGTTCCTACTGGCAGGCACATTACACCATGATTCACTATGATGCTGGAACTTGATTCTAACCTTCTGCACCCACCCCCACACATCACCAATCTGAAACAACACAAAGCTGTTCACTGCCGATAATAAATATTATTCTCACCCTGAGCTAGTTACCAAAACCTGTGATTTGAAATTGGGCTCTTTCAAATGCTAAACATAGCAGGAATTAGCAACAAGCAGGGGTCGTGGATAACTGCCAGTATTTATTCTCAGAAGAGAAGGATGGTTAGACAGTTTCAAAGTTTTCTTTTGTTTGCATTATAAATCAAAAGGAAATTTTTCTGTTTATTTGTTTAGCTGAGAGGATCCATTGCCTTTCATTAAGACTCCTAATAGAGTGAACTCTTCAGAAAGTAGGGACATTATTTAATGACTGTTTAAACTTGTTGCATTTAAAACTGCTTCGTTTTCCTGCCGTCCCCGGGGTGTTCTGAGGGTTAAGTGACTTAATGAGTATAAGGCATGATGGCGCCTGGCACATACTAGGTGCTCATAGAATGCCAGGTAGTGCTCAACATTATTGCTCCTGGTATTTGAAAGAGCCCAGGGATTGGCCCATTTGCTTGGGCAAGTAGGTGGGGCCAAAGGGCATGACCTGAGTAAGTAGCAGACTTCATCACCAAGTCTCTCTTCCCCATTAGCAGGGTGATTAGAGACCGTGGACCTCAAAGTTATTTATGGAGCATCTACATTTACAAGGTAATTATCCGTTACCCACAAAACCTTACAGAATGTCACTTACTGAGCCAAAACATCTAATTGGAATACTTGCCTAGGCATTAGAGACCTCAGGAAAATATTCTAGAGAAGAGTTAGGTTGAATTATTTTTTTTTTAATTTTGAAAGAAGTATAAATCCATAAGAAGTTGCCAAAAAAAAGTACAAGGAGTTCTCCTGTATCCTTCACCCAGTGTCCCCCAAGGCCAACAACTTGCATCACTGTTGTAGCGAAACCAGGATGTTGACATCGGGCCAGTCCATGGAGTACACTCAAACGTCATCAGTTTTGAGGACAGTTACAGTTTAGTTTTGAAGGACATAAGAACAAAGAAAGAGATGTGAAGGCAATGAACACAATCACTCTCACCTGATGTTACTTTGAAATGTGCCTTTGCATGTACTAGTTATGAGAAAAAGATAAATGTTAAGGTCACAAATTGTATAAATTATGACTCTCCCTGAAAAAAAAAACTTAAATTTTTTTTCAGAGACTGAGCTTAATGACTGTAATCAGATTAAACTGTTTTCCAAATCATTTATAGATGTGAGCATTTATGGGTGATAAATACGGGCTTCCCTGGTAGCTCAGCAGTAAAGACTCCACCTGCCAAGCAGGAGACAGGGGAGACCTGGATTTGTTTGATCCTTGGGTTGGAAAGATCCCCTGGAGAAGGAAATGGCAACCCACTCCAGTATTCTTGCCTGGGAAATCCCATGGAAAAGGAACCCGTCAGGCTACAGTCCATGGGGTCGCAAAATAGTCAGACACCACTTAGTGATTAATGACAACAACAAGCAACAATGGGTGAAGCCATTTAGTCTCTTTTAAAGTGACAGGTAAACTCGAGACTTGGACACAAATCCGAACCCCGCCCAAACACACATCATCTGTACAACTGCTCTAAGAGGATAAATGAGGAGCTTGAGAACTTTCTATATTGCCTGGCTTTGAATAATTGGATTTTGTTAACATTTCTCCATATTGTGTTCACTATAAATTAGTCTTCTTTTTCCTTGAGCATGCTCTATTTTCTTACATATGTATTTGGCGCTATTAAAATGTAATATTTCAATTAGCTGGAATAGGGTATTTGAGTAATATATAGTCAGGTTATGGAGTCAAACCATTCATCTTCCTTAACCAGCAACTATCTTTCAAAATTGACAGTAAGACAAGGTAGTTCAAACTGACCTGCCAACATTTGCTCTTTACCTGAAATATAAAAAATAAAATAAAAATAACTAAAAATAAAAAAGAGAAAAAGCATCAGTAGCCCACCAGAAGAACAAAATGTCTTCAAAATTTCATAAGAAGCAGATTCTCCAGGTCTGTCAAAAAGAACTAGAACTACTTTTTTAAAAACTTTTTATATTAACAATTAACAATGCTGTGATAATTTCAGGTGGATAGCAAAGGGATACATATACATGTATCCATTCTCCCCCAATCTCCCCTTCCATCCAAGCTGCCACATAACATTGAGCAGAGTTCCCTGTGCTATACTGTAGGTCCTTGTTCGTTATTTGTTTTAAACACAGCAGTGTATCCACGTCAATCCCAAGCTCCCCAACGAGCCCCTCCCCAATCCTTCCTCCTTGGTAACCATAAGTTCAGAAAACGACTTTCTTGAGTGGGTAACAACGTGATGACATTTTAGATTCTTCACCATAAAAAATCGTCTTTGGTATTAGAAAACAAAACGCAGCATTTTCCCTTTGCTATCTGTGTCAATCTCCCCCCCACTGAGGCCAGCCAGAGTAAATAGATGTTTCAATGGGTGGAGAAGTCACACTGGCCTCCACTGGTACACAAAGAGCTGACAACCCCCGCTGGGGTCATCTGAATTCTAAATGACCAAGCAGAACTATTGTAGAAGGCTCCTCCCTTCTAGGGCCAGCCTTGGGCAAGATTTTGAAATATGAGGAAGCTTGTCCTGGACCACACTGGCCATCTCTCCATCCCTAGGCACCCTGACTTACATCCCAGTTGAGTGTCCTGAAATCTCCCCACTCCCTGGTCCAACTCTGCCCACCCAGGACTCCTTCCTTCAAGGGCTGGGGCCCTAAGCTCAGCCCCCCTCAAAGATTCTGAGGATGCCGAGACACGGGTCAAATAACCTGCCTAAGGCACACAGCTAGAGAGCTGGAGGCCTGATTCCAAGTTTGATGCTCTGTCCATTGCCTACAGCACATCAAATTGTTCTCTGGCCTAGGTGATTAAAAATTTACTATTTTATTCATATTTTTAAGCTCGAGAATTGACAAATTGTAATTATCTTTATTCTTTCAGAATCAAATCATCACATACATTTTGTTTCAGCTCCTGGAGGAATTTTTATTTATTTATTTTGCTGAGCTTTTTATTTTGTATTGGGGTGTAGCCAATTAACAGTGTGGTAACAGTTTTATGTGAACAGTGAAGGAACACAGCCACACGTGTATATGTATCCATTCTCTCCTAAACTCCCTCCCATCCTGAAGGAATTTTTAAATGCTTTAAACTGTTAGTATATTAAAAGGACTTCTGATACTAACATGGTTCCCAAATCATCTTTAGCAAAATTTAGCACACTTTATATGTACACACACACACACACATATATAAATTGGATCCCACTGAAATAATTAAAATTTTTTTTCATTGGTCATAGCATAATTTTTGCATCTTTTCTTGGTAATTCAAAAGTAATTTTACTCTTGGAAATACAACAGTCTTACAGATCACAAGAGACAGTCACTTCCGTAGCAGCTTCCAAGGTTGATTTCTGAAATATCGCCCACATACGCCATCTCAACATACAAAGAAAACTCACCTGAGACCTTTGTCCCTTGTACTGCACAGAAGATTTCTTATATCCCTGGACTTGAAAAGCACTTGTAAAATGATGCTCATGAATCGGTGGTTTATTTTTCAAATCCTGGTTAGCTAAAGACTCTTTTTGTGCATTTTGCATAGGGATGCTGTTGTTCAGAAACAAATCCGCACAGTGAGATCCAACGGAGCTGAGGAAAAACAGACCCTGGACTCAGCACCAGTGCTGCCTGAAGAAAAGAGAGGTGTGCGTGCCTTGGTGTGATGTGTGTGTCTGTGTGTATGTGTGTGTAACTAGATAGTCAAAGTGTTTAGTGCAAGATTAAGAAGTGTCTAAATTCCATCCTCTGATTTCAAGTGAAAACTGCAGATTTTTCCCCAGAGCTGGCAGCCTGCCATCACCACGGGGCTTAAAGCAGCTCAGGGCTTTGGGGAGAGGAGGGAAGGGACTTCACACACGGAGCGCTCACTGCCCGCGGCATCACCTTCGGTCTCCTGGTTTTAGCCTAAATTCCACTGCCAGACTCCCTAGACTTTCAACTTAAGCTAGCAAAGAAATAATTAAAAAGATATATGGGCTTTTAAAAGTAGTTACAGAGGAAAGACATTCTAAAATATTCTCTGTGATCTGAATTCTCATCACAATCTTGATATATAGCAGAGGCTCTGGACACTATTTTAGGCTAATACTAGTTTTCTGCACTCTTTGCATAACTTACATAAACATATCCCAGATTCATTTGACTGGCTGTGAAAGTGGTCAAGAAAATGATAAATTAACATTTTTTAAAGGTGAAAGTTCTATATTTGAACTCTTATTTTTTTTTAGTTTTATTTTTTTACTACACCCTAGTGTGGCATGTGGGGATCTTAGTTCCCTGACCAGAGATCGAACAGGTGCCCCCAGCGTCGGGAGTGCAGAATCTTAACCACTAGACCACCAAGGAAGTCCCCTGAATTCTTATTTTAACACTTCTTCCCTACTTTCTTCCAGACCACAGTGACTTCAATAAGCACCTTGGGTCACTTTATAGATATTCTCACGCAAAATCTTCTCCATTCAAGAGGGTCACATTGTATTTTCAAAAAAACTTCAACAGCCAGATAGAGTTTCTCATGGAAACTCTCAAGTCGGACATCTGCAAAATAGCAATCATGGATATTGGTGCCTTTGTATTTGTTCACATCACAATGAACACTTGCTAGTCCTTATAAGAATTACAAAGTCTCACCTGGTCCCTAAAACTCAAGTGTCCCCATTTCAAAGCTGGGCAATTTGAGGCTTAGGCAAGCTATGTAACAAGTTCAAAGTGACTCAAGTGGAAATCCAAGAACCAGGATTCTGTATTCTTAACCCCTGCCTTATACTCTAACATTTCAAGGAAAGGAGAATCAACAGTTTTCTCTACAAGAAAGAAATACCTTCTGCAGTCTAGGATCTTAGTCTACAGATTAGCACTATATTTCTAGTGAATTCCTAACATTTTAACATCTAACATCCTTATTTCAAACTAAGATCAACTAGAGGCAACTTAGCATTAACAAAACAAAAAATAAAAACATCAACAAAAGAAAACAAAACCCAAAGGGGTACAATGTGTTATAAAAGCAGCTTTTAAGAAGTGTTTCGAAAATGATCAAACATGAAAAAATTATGTTTGTGAAAAACATCAAGCTAAATCCAAGTTCTGGAAGCATAAAGCATTGAGCAACTTCTTTGTAAAGAAAATGGAAACCAGGTCGATTTTTCAAGTAGGACAAATATTGTTCTTTGGAACGGAAACTTGTTGCTGAATCTCACCATGGAGCAAAAGGCTTATAAACTTCAGAAAAAAAATAAAGTTCACATGGAAACAAAAACACAACAGAAACTTCAATATGGAGACCGACAGACACTGCACGTCTTCCCAATTATTTTCAAAGCCCTTGTTGGCTATTCAAAGGTCCATGGAGAAGTAATAAAATACCAACAATTCTGGTATTCCAGGGGAAATGCCTACGCTCAAATTTTTAAGCTTTGTTTTTGTAAAATTTACAGAGACGATTAAAGGAACCGATGACTTATAAGACAGCTCCGGGAATGGACTAGAAAACCTCTAACAGATGCGAATCACTCATTCATGAGGACCACATAGTAATATGGGTTTTTACGGTGTGCCAGGTATCATTTTTATGCTTTAAAAAAGTTAACTCATTTGTTTAGGGGAGAATGGATAAATGCATATGTATGGCTGAGACCCTTTGCTGTCCACTTGAAACTATCACAACATTATTAACTGGCTGTGTTGTTGTTTAGCCACTATGTCATGTCTGACTCTCTTGTCACCCCAAGGACTATAGCTTGCCAGGCTCCTCTGTCCATGGGATTTTCCAGGTAAGAATACTTAAGTGGGTTGCCATTTCCTCCTCCAGGGGATCTTCCTGACCCAGGGATTGACCCTGGGTCTCCTGCATTGCAGGCAGATTCTGTACCATCTGAGCCACCTGGAAAGCCCCATTAACCAGCTACACACCAATAGAAAATAAAAAGTTTTTTAAAAGATTAGTCTTTTCTAGGGTTTCATATAAATTGAATCTGTATATAATCTTTTGTGTCCGGTTTTATTCAGAAAAATTATTTTACAAGTCATTCGTACTGTGTATCAGTGGTTCTTTTAGTATTTCACTGTATGGATATATCTCAATTTGTGCTTCCCTTCGCCTTCTGATGGACATTTATGTATAATAGTTTCCAGTTTGGAGCTAATCTGAATAAAGCTGCCATGAACCAAAAAAAAAAAAAAAAATTTAACTCATTTAATTGTCATAACAATTCTAAAAGTTAGGTATTGCTATCCTATTTTGCACTTAAGAAAAATGAGACACACAGGAGGAAAGTAGCTTTCGAAGTCATCTAACTATGAAGTGGTATAACTGGTGTATAAGCCAGACAGTCTAACTCTGGGGCTGAAACGTTGACTCCCTCTGCTACACTAATTTCCAGCAGATGAGCTCTGCATGTAAAGACAGGGATTGTCCCCACATAACTGGACTATTAGTGGGTAGGAAACAGAAATAGCTGTCATGTTTCTTCTGCGAAGGCTCTTATATAGACTAGACTTGTGACACCTCTGTCTGATGGTTCACAGCCCAGTTCAAGAATAAAAGCCTCTAGCAAAACTGTGGGGAGCACGTGGAAAGATGAAGATGAGTGAATCAATAAACATACACAAAGCGGTACCAATTTGATGGGGAATGACTTCTAAACTCTTGTTTGATATAGCCTTCATTTTTAAAGGTGTTATTTGCATCTTTTACCATTTCAGACGGTAAAGTGTCTGCCCACAATGTGGGGAACCTGGGTTTGATCCCTGGGTCGGGAAGATCCTCTGGAGAAGGAAATGGCAACCCACTCCAGTATCCTTACCTGGAAAATCCCATGGACGGAGGAGCATGGTAGGCTACAGTTCATGAAGCTGCAAAGAGTTGGACATGACGTGACAACTTCACTCACTCATTCACTCACCATTTTACTTTGCCTCTCAAGCCAGTCCCAAGCTCCCAGAGATGTTGGCCTGGGCCATTCATGGTCCTGTATCCCGCTCATAGCTTTGTGCAAAGCAGATGCTTCCTGGATGTGCCTGTGTGATTTACATGTGCTGTGGTCACCCTCCCACGGAGGCTGAGCACCAAGCTGGCCCTTCGTGGAAGTGAGGCATGAAGATGTGTGGAGAGGGGGTGAGAAGGCAGCAAATGTTAGAGAACAAAGCTCTGGCAGCTGGGAAGAGACAGACCTCACGGGGAGTGGTGGGCTGATCCAAGGAAGTACTGGACAACGACCAAACGGGGTAGTTACTGATGCAGGACCTCAGAGTCTATCCCAGGGAATTCAGAGACTCTTCCATAGCCAATTTGGATCACTGGCTCATGACGCAGGGGAGGAAAACAGTCTGCCAAAGGCTTTGTTTGCTGACACGAGAGTGTCCAAGTCCCAGAGTCAAAGAGATCAGAGAAAAAAAGTCAAAGTCTAGAGTCAGTTTCCGGGAATGGAAGAGACAGTGCTGAGGTCACACATTTTACTTAATAATATTTTATTACAATGTGCTACATGGGAGGCCACCAGTATGCAAATACATCTTCACACTCTTCTGACAAAGCAAGTAGAAGCATAAAGAATTACAGAGATAGTGAACCATGTACATTCTCTTCTGTTCCCTAGTCTAATCAGCTCTGAGGAAGCTTCAACAAGTTGCACCCACTTTTTCAACAGAACTAATCTCACATCCTGAGTCCAGAGAGAGGAATATAATCAAATAGAGAAGTGCATGTGGGGATAGAGCTTAGTAGCAGGGGGTGAAGCTGACCATGACCTGGATTGAATCTGGCTGGAAAAATCATTCACTAGTGTGAATGTGGGTAAACTGTTGAACCCCTTTGGATCCCAGTTGCTTCTTCTGTAAAATGGGGACAATCTGGCACTTACTGCATATAGTTGAGAGGATTAAGAGAGACACTGAGTATAAAGCATTCATCCAAATGTTCAGATGTCACTCAATCATATCTGACTCTTTGCGACCACATGGACTATAGCCTGCCAGGCTCCTCTGTCTATGGAATTCTCCAGGCAAGAATACTGGAGTGGGTAGCCATTCCTTTCTCCAGGGGATCTGCCCGATGCAGGGATCAAACCCAGGTCTTCCACACTGAAGGCAGATTCTTTACCATCTAAACCACCAGGATACATGTAGATGTCTTCAGACTTGTGTTTTCTTAGATTCTATATTTGTCCATTTTGTATCTATTAATTCATTGGAAAAGACCCTGATGCTGGGAAAGATTGAGGAGAAAGGAGTGGCAGAAAATGAGATGGATAGCATCAGTGACTCAGTTGACATGAATTTGAGCAAACTCTGGGAAACAGTGGAGGACAGAGGAGCCTGGCATGCTGCAGTTCATGGGGTCACAAAGAATTGGGTTGAGAAGATCCCCTGGAGAAGGGATAGGCTACCCACTCCAGTATTCTTGGGCTTCCCTTGTGGCTCAACTGATAAAGAATCTGCTTGCAATGCAGGAGACCTGGGTTTGATCCCTGGGTTGGGAAGATCCCCTGGAGAAGGGAAAGGCTACCCACTCCAGTATTCTGGCCTAGAGAATTCAATGCACTGTATAGTCCATGGGGTCACAAAGAGTCAGACACGACTGAGTGACTTTCACTTTCACTTCAGTGACTGAACAACAACAATCGTAGGGCCAAACAGCCAGAGTTGTTTACATCTTCCCTGTGATCCAGAGCCTACACTCTGAACCATCCCCTTATCTAATTCTCACACAAAACCCCAGGGTTAGGTATCAGACAAGCAGGCGAAGCCCCCATGCCTTAAGACCAGCTAGAATTATTCAAACTAGCCAGTCCTAAGTTGTGGACCCTGCCCTGCATGGGCAACCCCACGGAAACACCAATCAAGTCTGACCTGGGCTTTCCTCTCATTTCTTTCTGCCTCCTGGACAAAACTGGTGTGTCCCCATATGGCCTTACATGGCATGCCAGCACCTCCACCCTTGGGAAATGTGAGTAATAAGAATCGTTTAGAGGCATTAGTCTTTCCATGTTATCATTCAGTCACTTCCATAAACTAAAATCCCATGAGCACAGTCACTGAGATGATGGACCTTATAAGCAATTGCTATAAAAAGTTTTACATAGGCCATAAACATAATGTTATGTCTATGTGTCTTCTTTCCACCTTTCCTTTTCTTACTGTCAGTTTCAGAGTTTTGGGCTGAATCATGACAATGGCCTCCTTAATGTATTTTGTTAAATTCAATCTCTTGGTTCCTCAAGCCATATCTTTACATAGCTCTCTTCTAAAACTCAGATTGCAGGTTTGCACTCTGCCAAGAAAGTCTGATATAGTTCCTGTGGTCTGCAGCTCAAGTCCACACTCCTTACCTTGGGAGTTAGCCTTCTAGTGTCTGGCCAGGTACTGCAGCCATATGAGACTCCGCAACACTCCCCATGAGTACTGCCAGCTTTTCACCCCTCTGGGCCTTTGCTCAGGCTAGTGTCTGCCCTTGGGATGCTCTTCCCACTCTTCTCTAAGTATGGCACATGTGGCCCCTGAGTGAATTTGCTTCTATTCTATAATTGCCCCGATAGTAAATAACCAAATTAATTTCAAGCCTTTGGTTTGACTTAGGGGAAACTTCATGCATGAAAAAAGGTTGGAAGTGTAACAAGAGCAAATATTTACTTTCTATTAGCCCTAATTTCAGAGTTGAAAATACCTTCAATGGTTTAGAAGGCCCAAATCAAGTTCTATCTACTTGGGAAACTGTACTATCTCTTAAATTAATCATTCCTTCCTCTGATATCCATTTACCATGTATTTAATTCTGTTTATCCATATTATATTTGTTGCATTTCTTCACCTTTGTTTTCTCTAGGTCACAAACACTCTTTTAGGGTCAAGGATAAGCTGTAGATAGATTTTAAAAGCTGTCATCACAGGAAAAAAAAAGAATCTGTAACTACGTGTGGTGTTGAATGTTAACTAGACAATAATGTGGTGATCATTTTATAACATATACCAAAATCAAATCATTATGGTGTCTGTCAATGGTATATGTCAATTATACCTCAATTTTAAAAAAGGGGAAGCCTTAGTAGTTCTTTAATCTTTAATAATTCTTTAATCTTTCCAGCATGCCCATTAGTATTACACATAAGCAGTTCAGTGAATATTTATTGAATCATAAGCCCTATGATTATTCTAATTAAAATAAGGGGCTCTTATCAAATGGTAATGATAGTTAATCATGGGGAAATATGGGAAAAAGGATACATAGCTTGTCTAAACTAGTAAAATTAGTATAAGTCAGAGTATAACAGTCTATTAAATCCCATCAGAAAACAGTCACAGATATAGTAAATTATTTTCAATCATTACCATCATATTTAGTCATTACCATTCATTATAAAATGGAGTTAGTTTACAAAGATGAAACAATTTCAGCTTACAGGTAAAACATACACCAAGCTGTGATTTCTCAGGGTTCATTTAACCCTTGCCTAATGTTGCAGCCAAGAAATTAAAAGATGCTTGCTCCTTGAAAGGAAAGCTATGACAAATCTAGACAACATTTTAGAAAGCATACACCTTGCTTTGCTGACAAAGGTCCATGTAGTCAAAGCTATGGTTTTACCAGTAGTTGTGTACAGATGTGAAAGTTGGACCATAAAGAAGGCTGAGTGCTGAAGGATTGATGCTTTTGAATTGTGGTGCTGGAGAAGACTCAGAGTTGTCCCTTGGACGGCAAAGAGATCCAACCAGTCCATCCTAAAGGAAATCAGTCCTGAATATTCATTGGAAGGACTGATACTGCAGCTGAAGCTCCAATACTTTGACCACCTGATGTGAAGAGCAGACTCATTGGGAAAGATTTTGAGGCCGGGAAAGATTGAAGGCAAAAAAAGAAGAGGGTGGCAGAGGATGAAACAGTTAGATAGCATCACTGACTCAGTGGATACGAATTTGAGCAAACTCTGGGAGATGCTGAAGGACAAGCAAGCTTGGCATGCTGCAGTCCATGGAGTCACAGAGAATCAGACACAACTTAGCGACTGAGCAACAATAACAACACATGGGGGATGATTAAAAATTCCAGTTGGAATTTAAAGAAGCCAAACAAGCTACCTGAAACTTGCCCCAGTCCTAAAGAAGGAGATGGGCCAGCTAAATAGAAGCCCAGATCCACCCCTGGTCCCCACTCCTTCAAGCCTAGGCTGGAGCTGAGTGAGAGAATCAGGTATGGGTAAACTCACATTCCCTTTAGTGGTTACCTGAAAATGCCCTCCCAGATCCTCAATATCTGGTGGTGAGCTGACGTTATCATTTGACTCTACTCCCAGCAGAACTGTTGAAAAAAGAAAGTTGGCGGAGATTTACAGCTACCTTTTCTTACTAGCTCAACCACCCGGTTGAGCTTGGAAAGGAATGAGAACCTTTCCATTCACACATGGAGGAGCTGTTCCCTAGCCGACATGATGAGGGAAATGGTGGTTTAGAAAGAATCTTAAAAATGACTCAAAGATGATTACAGGCTGCCACTGAGAAATGAGGAAGGAAAGGCTTTCTTTTCGACTATAGGGTGTAGAATCCTACAGCCAGAAATTATTATTTTATATTGAGGGCAATGGTAGTCTGTATGCCTTTGAAATGTGAAAAGCAATAATAACTCACCCACCTGGTATGACTTATAAGGCATCAAGATAGATTATACAGCCTGGCCATGAAAACGAGGCTCCTGACTTGATAACATTTTGTAGTTGATGATTCTGAAGGCCCTGCCATCAAAAATAGTCACACAGTGTCCAATCACAGGACACTGACCACGGTGGATTTAGAGTATCAGGCCAGAGGGCTCTAACTGGGCGCATCACCTAAAGGAGGACCACAGGACAAGTGAATGGTGGGTGCGGTCTCTGCTATGCTGGAAATGAGTGACATGGCCAAGTTTTTCATGCGTTCACAGGTACTTCATTGAGGAACAGAATTACTGAAAGAGCACATACACCAAAATGGACATGATTTCACTCAACAATGCAAGTCATTTTGTTGCATATTTAAAATATGCAACTGCAAATGAACTTATCTATGAAACAGAAACAGACTCACAGACATAGAGAACAGACTTGTGGTTGCCAGGGGTGAGGGAGGGATGGATTGGGATTTGGGGATTAGCAGATGCAAACTGTGGTACACTGAATGGATAAATAACAAGGTCCTGTGACCAACCTAGATAGCATATTAAAAAGCAGAGACATTACTTTGCCAACAAAGGTTCATCTGTCAAGGCTATGGTTTTTCCAGTGGTCATGTATGGATGTGAGAGTTGGACTATGAAGAAAGCTGAGCGCCAAAGAATTGATGCTTTTGAACTATGGTGTTGGAGAAGTCTCTTGAGAGTCCCTTGGACTGCAAGGAGATCCAACCAGTTCATCCTAAAGGAGATCAGACCTGGATGTTCACTGGAAGGACTGATGCTGAAGCTGAAACTCTAATACTTTGGCCACCTCATTCGAAGAGTTGACTCATTGGAAAAGACCCTGATGCTGGGAGGGATTGGGGGCATAAGGAGAAGGGGACGACAGAAGATGAGATGGCTGGATGGCATCACCGACTCGAAGGGCATGAGTTTGAGTAAACTCCGGGAGTTTGTGATGGACAGGGAGGCCTGGTGTGCTGCGATTCATGGGGTCACAAAGAGTCGGACACAACTGAGTGGCTGAACTGAACTGAACTGATAGCACAGGAAACTATATTCAATATCCTGGGATAAACCATAATGAAAAGAATATGCAAAAATGTGTCTGTGTGTATAAATGAATCACTTCGCTGTACAGTAGAAATCAACACAACATTGTAAATCAACTATACCGCAATAAAATTAGTGAAAAAAATGAATGTGTGAAAGTTTGTTCTTGGTTAGATGTTGAGAAAGTAGGCTGGGAATCATCTACAGCAAAGGTATCCTTTGATGACTTATTTCCAAGTCCTCATCAAGGCCTTCATTTCGCATCCCTCCTCCTTCTCATGTCCTTCACAACTTTTGAAACAGTCAAAGCATAATAAGAGCACATTTTAGTTAAGTGTGGGCTGCCACATAAACATACATGTACATCCTTGGTTATCTGGACAGAGCTATATATACCTGTATATATAAATATAATAAATATATAAATATATAAATATACAGGTATTTTTTGTATTTAAAGATGGGCCCTGTGAATCATCCCAATCCACCCTTGCCTCCAGTTTCCCTACTTCAGGGAGGTGTCAAAAGGCTTCTTCAACTTGCAAGAGTTTCTGTTTCAGTTTGACTGCTCTTAATTCCTGAGCCCAACACCAAGAAAGAGTAATGAGGTCAACAGCACCAAGAGTAGCTATGAGCTGTTTCACGTCACACTACTAAGCAGTTGGGATACTCTCTAATCACCCTAAAAAAAAAAAATCACCAGATAGGCTCTAAACGAGTATGAATTAGGCATTGTCAGATTTCCTGAGTTAACTTCGGACATGTCACAGTTTAACATATTATATATGCTACTCTACTAACACTCTACTCTCAATATTTAGTGATTCTATGGCATGTGAAATAAAATTCTAGGGGTGTGAAATAACTGCAGCTGGAAATTTTTACATCAAAAGAAAATACCATTGCTCCAGTAAAGAAAGAATTAAAGCATTAAGATTATATTACTTTTTATTTAAACTCTCTTTGCTGGTACCTAAAAGTAAAACCTTATAAACTATTCATCTTGTCCAGCTCAAGATAAATTTGTGGAATAATTACTCTAGACCAGTTCTTGGACTAGACATGAGGGGATAAAAAGGATTTTTAAAAGATTAATCTATGGCCCCTGACTTTAAAAAGTGAACTGAAAACAAATACCTTTCTAAGAGTCTTTTCAGACTTTAAATAAACATAAAAATACCAGTAGACTGAAAAATATCTCAAGGTTTTTCTATGACTAGGTTAGAAATTAAGATATATTTAAGGGAGGGAGAATAAATTAAAATTAAAACATACTATCCTTTCAGCCATAAAAAGGAATGAAGTTCTGATACATGTTGTGATGACTCTTGAAAACATTACTCTAAGTGAAATAAGCCAGATGTGAAAGGACAAGTATTGTATGATTCCATTTATATGCAGTATCTAGTCTAGGGACATATCTAGAGGAAAGAACTAGGTTAGAGGTGATCAAAGGTTGGGGCAGGAGAGAATAGGGAGTTACTGCTTCATGGTTACAGAGTTTCTGTTTGGGGTGATGAAAGTTTTACCAGTACACAGTGGTGATGACTGTTTAGAATTATGAATGTAATTAATACCACTAAATTGTACTCTTCTAAATAGTCAAAATAGCAAATTTTATGCTATATAAGATTTTTCTATAGCTTAAAAAATGAATAATGCAATGTACCAGAAATTATTGAATTGTATCCTTTAAATGGGTGAATTGAATGGCATGTAAATTATATCTCAATAAAGCTGTTAAAAAAAAATCCCTCACTTGTTAGCATACTACTTTGTCATCTTGTAACGCTCTGAATATTCTTAAATAAATGTACCAGGAGCACAACCAGGTGATCAACGTTTGAAACACTACAGCTCACATTTCTTTCTGATTGCCAGACGTTACCAGTGATCACTAACTCTTTTGGCAGTTTAGAACATAGCAGAGCCTTCTGTCTTTTTCATATCCGGTTAAACAACGAATTGATTATCTTGCCATGAATAAGCATATAAGACTGTGTTCACAGTAGTCTCTTGACTTGATTCATTTTGAATACCATCGGCGTGAAAATTACAGTCGGAAACCACTATCAGAACAAAACAAATGGTAACACTGAATTTTCATACCTCTCAGCTGTAGGTTAGCTAGAGACCAGAGAAAGTCAGTATCTAGAAAAATGTGCAGCACATACACATTTGTTGAAATGAAGGGAGAGTCGGCCATTACTGCTTGGAATCTCAGAGCTCTGAGTAGCCTCTTCTGAGAGGAACCTCCCAGAAGCCTTTTGAGGGGTAGCAGGCCAGCTCAGAAAGCCCTGGAGAGTCGATTCTTTCTGAGCTCATCCCTGCTTCCTCTGCTGGCTCTGTGCTTCTCTCATAGGTCAAACATCAACAAGACCAAAGAGTTCCCTTCTAAGAATCCTTAAGAAGTCCAGGGTCTAGACAGAATAGAATGAGGTCAGGCATTTCCAAACTTTTTCATTCCAGAGGAAATTTCTTTCAAAAAAGGCCACCGAAGCCTTTGGAGTGAACAGGCAAGCTACATTTTGGCCACGAGTTCTATTGCTGCCACAAAACAACAGTAACAGAAAATAAAAATAATTAATGAGGAAACCCAGAAACTAACTACTTTTACCATTTCCCACACCAGAAGTACCAAAGTGATACAACTTGGACCAGAATTTGCCAAAAGCCAGTAAACATTTTCTGTCCTACCAGTCAAATATACATATCATAGAATCAGGATACAAGTTAAAATAAAAGCTTTTGAAGGAAAATAGGTGAGATGATGATCTTTCATTGGGCAACCACTGAAGGTCCCTATGTCATTGACTTGGAAAAGAGAAAATAAACCTTCCACCAGCGAGTCAGCCATAATTTATAATAACCTGAGAAGAAAAACAGACTGAAGATGTATCAATTCTCTTTGAAGGGGAGTGTGTGTGGGGAAGCTCCTAAGCTCATTATCACCTTCCTGAAAGCTTTAAAAAGAAAACTATGCAGTCATAGCAGTCACAAACCTACCTGGAGTCTGAATTTCATCTTGGCTCTGAGAGATAAGAAGCTTGGATTCTGCCCTTCGAGGAGAGCTTCGATTTCTCCACCCTCTGACCAGGGCCCCCACCATGGTTGTGGACAGCATGTCCCCAGGTGTCCGCAGCCCTGCTGGGTGACCGGGAAGGGGTGGACAGCCCTGTGTGGCTGCCACCGTCGGGAGGATTCCGTCCACCTGTGATGGAGCTACACCCCAGACAGACAGGTCCGGGCAGTTCACCCGCCTTCGGCCTCCACCCACACACTCATCCTGTGCTGCGGATCCTCCTTCAGGAGGCCCAGGGAAAGTGGGAGATGAGACGAGCAAGGGCAGAAAACAGAATAAACAGGGAAGAGCAGTACGCAGACAGCCCATTCATAGGAGAGGATGCTCGGTATGACAGAAGTGCCAATCTCCTGCAGAGAAGTGCTTTGATCTTTTGACTCTTCATTTTTCACTTAAAGAAATAAAGTCTACTTTTTCAACATTTAAAAATGACTATTTTAATGTACCCGAGATAAACCATAATAGAAAAGATTATGAAAAAAAATATAAATATAACTGAGCCACTTTGTTATACAGAAGAAATGAACACAGCCTTGTAAATCAGCTACACTTCCATAAAATTAAAAAAAAAACAACAACACAAAAAACCCAAAACTACATCAAACAGACAAAAGTGACTAGATGTGGGGTGGGGGCATGAACATGAGTATCTATTTCTCTTTTCCCAGCTTATTTTTTCTCCTAAACTGGAACAGCTTTTGGGCAATCGTTTTTCCAAAAGAGAACCAGTCGTCTAGATAAACAGAATTTGTTTACAAAATGTGAAAAGTATTTCTAATGTCTGAGTGTTCATGTCACAGAATTATATCACCTTTTGTGGAGGACGAAAGTTGATTAAGGGAATTTAATAAAATTTCACAATTATGTAAATGCTCAAGAACTTAAAAAAAAAAAAAAAAAAAGAATTGATTCCAATGACCTAATTCTTTTCTGTCTCCTGGTGAGCTAGTTGAAATTGCCTCAGACTGAGGAGGTGGAACCTGTGTGTTGGGCATAGAGCACACTGCTCACCTATGCCCCCTACTGGTCAAGATGCCAGGTGCGCATCGGTTAGAGACCAAAGCTTGCCTTAAACCTGGGGCGGTGGGAGGGCGGGGGGAGCGGGGGGGGGGGGGATCAGGCAGTAGAAAATTCTAGAATCCCTTGGTATACTATATTCACTCAGCCTGAATTAACTGTAGGCAGGCTGGGTCTTTTGATATTATTTTCTGTCTTTACGACTGCTATGGATTACACAGATGCAGAAGATGGAATGATCCATTCCCTGACTTTGCTCTACTTCTCTTCCCCAGTTACACTTTATCTGATAAGATCAAGGCTGTTTTTGCAGGAAGCAGGCAAATTCCCCCAAATCCCTCCACAATCATCCCAATTTAAAAAAAAAAGCCTCCAGTGTACTAAAAAGCAGTAGCGCTTTGGGGATACATATTTTACACATTCATTTAGTTGAACTTTCCCTCATTTGCTAATTATTTTGGCTTTTCCAAACCGTAGAAAAATTTTGGTATCATGGCAGAGGGAAGGGAGAAACGAAGGATAGGGATTTGAAATGGCATGAGAGCAGGAAGCTGTCATCTCTGATCTCTGCTCCTGACCTCAGGAGGTGTTCAGACACACATCGGAGGCACAGGGTGGGGTCACCCTGGGGAGGCACAGTGTTTGCTGAGAGGGACCAGTCTTGTGTCCTCCCCGCTTCCTGACTGGAGCAGGGCCCCCTCTGCCCTGGGCAGCTCCCTCCCCTCCGCCAGCTCAGCTGGGGTCTGCTGGGAGAGGCGCTCAGGAAACAAAGCTACCTTCCCTTCAGGGAAAAGAGCAAAGAGGCCTTCAGCAGTATCTCAGTTTCTGTGACCCCCAGAGTCACAAAGACAGCTGAACCTGCCTTCTTCTGGGGACACCACCCCTCCCGGGAGTGGGATGGCCTCAGGGAAGCACAGCAGGGGAGCCTGGTGCTCAAGCCTGGGGTCTGGTCTTAGCCGAGAGGCAGGGGTCTTGAGGACGGCCCAGGGTCACTTGGAATTCCTCAGGGGGCAGGAACACAGTGTGTGTTCACCCTGAATCATCTCTCGGTGGAACGCTGCCCCAGTCGTAGGAGGCTGGGTGGGCTGGGAGTGCAGGCTGGTAGGGATTCCGGGAGCCCATGAGGATGAGCAGAAGCTGCCCGGCCTCGTCCTCAGGGTGAGGTGGTGGAGATAACACAGTGACGCTGAAAGCAAGTCATAACGCACAGAACGCTCTGTCATCTCAGTTCGCTGGTGGTGGCAGGTGGACGCGCACTAGCCCAGGAAGCTGAGCAATGGCCAGGACTGCTGTGGGAAACGTGGTCAGGAAGAGGAAGGAGGGTAACGTCCTGCCTGTGGAGGGCAGCCCCACCCTTCCCAGGTCCCACACATCCACTTCCTGAAGGAGACCCGCCAGAGGCCACCGGTGCGCCGCCAGGAAGCGAAGGACAACGCGAGCCCATGAGGTCATCTCCCCCCGTCAGACTTATTATAAGACACCCTCCCCCTCCACTCCTGAAACGGGGCGCTCCGGAAGGAAACACACTCTTTCTTTAGACAGCAGCTCTAGAAACCCAGAGTCATGCTGAAGGCTCTGGAGAAGCCAATATACCTCTCACGATAGACTTCAGCTCACGGGTACTTGCTTCTAATTTCCTATGGTGTCCATGAGTTAACAACTATTTTCTAAATTTCAGAAACATCAGTACCATCCCCACCTGCCTTCTGAAGAGCATGAGGGATGAACTGGCCACATGCTTCTTCCTAACCTCTCAGGACCTGGTTCTGGTCACACAGAGGGCTCTTGGCAAGTACTGATTGTGTAAAAGACGACAAGCTGTGAGGATATGGCTGTCAGCTACTAAAAGGTGCCCTGAGCGACCAGAACCAAGAATAGCTTCCATCTCTGGAGCAAATATATATTTTGTTGCTGTTCAGCTGCTAAGTCATGTCTGACTCTTTGCAAGCAAATATATGACCTCCCACTATTCTTTCAAGAAGGAGCTACTGGGTGGAGGGCTGGCCATGTGGAGAATTTCTTCCATTTGAGTGGGGCTCCAAGAGCTGCTGGTCTCTCTCTGACTCCTTATATACATTTCTCTTGGGGGCAGAGAACAGGAATTAGATTTTGATTCTTTTGGCAGAGGGCTGCCTACCCACAGGTGGCATCGGTTTTGCTTTCCTTGCAGGAAAGCTCTGCTTCCATGTGGGGAGGGTTGTCCCTGTTCAGCCCGCTGGGAAGGTTCCCACTGGGTGGGAAGGTTTCTGAGGCTGAGTTTAGTATCGGGATGCTCACCTGCTCACAGGTGTAAGACACAATCTCCAACACTGGTTTTACCGGTAATAAAGGTGGAGGTTTAGTCTCCATCTGCCTTGCTCCTTTGTTTGCAATTCCAAATTGGTTCAGAACTTGGATGGAAGGAGTTCCCCCAAGTCCCAACATCTAGTGGGATGGCTCTAGGACGTGGCATTTGGGAAACAACTCCTGAAGAGTGATGCTTCTGGCAGACGCTGTACAAAGTATGAGCCTGGTGTTTACCTGCAATTTACCGCAAATTGTTCTGTGCCCCTGCTGGCTCTTACGGTCAAGCCATTGACTTCTGGGTGATCCGGTGAGCAGCTCTGAGCCTCATCTCAAGTGGAGTGTTCTAGCCTCATTTCTTACCTCTAAGTGATAACAACAAGCTAGGCTGAATGGCTCTGAATTGACGCTGTAGTCAAATCCACCAGGCACTATAATATAAATCCCCTGTGCTGTGTATACAGTCTGCAGCATCACAGAGGTCACACACAGGGGAAATAAATTCAGCACGTGTTGCTAATTATCAGCTGCTAATGCTGATAATCCTTCAAAAATGTATTTGTGAATTCACATCGAATTTGGATTCTCATATACACAAGTAGGTCTTGATGTTTAGAGATGTTAATTAGCTGTCCAAGGCATCTCTTCTCTAACCGCCCTAAGAGCAGGAAGACGTGCTCAGACTTGCCCATCTAAGAAGTTGCTCCCTTGACTCTCCCTGTGTCCTCCTCCTCCAGCCATAGGTCTCGTCTCCTCAAGAGTTAGGGTTAGGGTTAGTTAAAAAAAATCACAAATGGGTTATCTGTGCTTCTCTTCATTTCTTCCCTAACTCAGTCCGATCCAGTTTTCCCCTCACCCTCTCCAACCACTCGAACAGTTCTGTGTAGTATAATGCTGCCTAATCCCACTGGTATTTATCAGTCTCTTTTTCCTAGAACTTGTTGGCAGCACCTGACACTTCTGACCATTCCTTTCTTCTTCAAGCTCTATATTCCCCTGGGGACCTCAATTTCTTATAATCCTGTTTTTCCTCCCACCTTTACTGACAGCCCTTTTACAGTTTCCTTTGCAGGACCATCCAATCACTGATTTTTACCTGTGGCCCAAACACCTGAGCAATAGACCAGTACATCTAAGTGACTATTTGATATCTCAGATTTGAAATTTCACAGGAAAGTGAATGTTACTCCCATTTGCAGGGATATAGTAGCCAGAAAATCTGGAATCATCTTTTCCACTTTTACTCCAGAAAGTCGAACTATTACTACCTCCAATTTTTTTTTTTTTTTGGAATTTGCCTGCAATGAAGGAGTCATAGGAGGTGCAGGTTTGATTCCTGGGTTGGAAAGATCCCTGGAGGAGGGCATGGCAACCCACTCCAGTATTCTTGCCTGGTGAATCCCATGGATAGAACAGCCTGGCAGGTTACAGTCCACAGGGTTGCAAAGAGTTGATCATGAACGAAGCAACTGAGCACGCACACACAACTCTGTCTCAAATGGCACTTACTTTCCTCTATCTTTACCCTGCTCATCTACCATCTGTACTAATAGAATGTCCCTCATGGAGGGTGTAGGACTGTTGCACTACAAACTTTTTAAATTGTAAATCTTATGTCACCCCACTCTTAACCCATCAACTGGAAACTCTCCTATGCTTTTTCATTCTTCAAAGACAATAACCAAATCTTTGACATGGCCTCCAACACCTGGAAAGTCCAGCCTCTGCCTCGTACTCATCTTACTGGCCTCTGTATGCCTCCAGTCTCATTACTCTTCTCTAAGTTTCTCTAGGGGTTCATGTTCTCTCCACATTGTTTTTCTGCCATGATGATCTCCCCCCTAGCTACTACTGATCTGTCAGAGATCTCTTCAAGGACCACCTCCTCAAGGCAATGCCTGTATATTTTTTCCTTTCTAGCGTTTATCATTTGCAATGAATATTTGGTGTATAGTCATCTCTGCTACTAGTCTATTTTATAATATTGATGAGGGAGGGGACATGTGTTTTTTGCCCGTATCAAATCCCCAGATTCTGGAATAGTGCCTGGAACATAGTACATATTCAATAGTATCTGTGGGATGAATGAATGAACAACTATAGTACACTGGGGACTTTGGTATAATGAATGTGCATGATACTTCTATCACAGTTTTTGTAATATTTAAAAACATGCTACTGTTATAATTAGATGCCAAGATCTGATTTAAAAAGTAGCTGGTAATTATAAAAACATTCCCAGGGGAAAGTATGATCTACTTTATGACACCTACTTTTTTATATGGATTCTTCAAAGAGAGCATTGAGGTGAAAGGTGGGCTGCTGGTATTGATCTATTTAGATTTAAGATTCACATCTTCTGTGCCCTGAGAAATCCTACCAATATTGCTGAATATAGCCATAAAGCTCAAGAAGTTTAACAAATGACTAAGCATCTATTTGCAGCTTAGTGTTCATTTTAAGATTAAAACCTAGGTGAAAATATATTAAAAACTGCTAAATGTGCATTTTATTAAAAACACAGCAACTAGAATAGAGAAAAGGCAATGGGGCCTTCTCATACCAAACACTTAACATATAGCAAAAGTGGTTTCCACATTTATTTTCTCCTTTACGTCAAAGTAAGGTGAGCCTACTATCCGTTAGAATAGTACCTTCATTTATATATAGGCAACTTTAATATATAACTTTATATATATATAGGCAACTTTAAAAGAATTTGTTTAATATACTGGCTTATAAAATTATTAATACCATTGTACTTTTTTTCAGTGGTTTATTAGCTGTTTTTCAGAAATGAAAGGTGATATTGTTTGGACTGACTTCCACTTGGCAATTAGTTGGTATTCAGAGATTTCAGGTTTTAAAAACCACAAAATCAGTGTTAAGCTAGTATGTTAAAGCCTAGGTTTTCAAGTCAAATTTAAAAGGTAACTCCATGTTTTGTCTTTAATTCATTTACTCATAAACTTGCTCATGGATGGTTAGAACAGATTCCCAAGAAAACCTCAATACTTGGCAGTTGGAAATAACCATCTGCTACAGCAAAACTTTTGTTATATGTAATTCTACCCTGAAACCAAACCCGATATAGTTGTAGAATGCTATATTAGATCGGTGTAGAAACTTAAACCAGAGAAGTGCCAACATTTCTCTCTTAAAACGAGTATGTGGATTAATTACAAGGTGCTGACTGACCAGGATTAGTTTTTATCCCTGTCTGCACAAAAGTAATTCCTGCTACTTCCATCAGTTTGATTGGGTCAAGGTGGATAATTCAGGCTGAACCTAACACAAAAACTTCTGTTTACCATGGCATCTGAAGTTAGCGTGAACATTTTTCTGTTAAGAAATAATTCTTGTTTACATATGGAGAGTTCTTAATGGCATAATAAGTTAGATGTCTCCATGCTCACTATACGGAATTATTAAAGTTTTTTCAGGCATTGCTCAGTTTAGGTGTCCATTAGAAACAGTTTTTTAAATATTTGACTAGAAAGAGTGAGAAAACGTATTTACATTTTTGGGGGCCCCATTTGGTCTCTAAGTTACCAGATAATACTCATATCAACCTTTAAGGAGTTACAAATACTATTTACATTAAAGACAAGGGAACACACTGAAAAGACCTTAAAAGGTTTCCCTCTTCACTCTTGCTGAAAACATTTGCTAATAGAGTTTTAAATTAATGAGCAGTTGACTTACTAGATTTTCTAACTAACAGGATGTGGGCAGTCTCAGAGAGATGCAGCTTTACCCGGATCACCTCCTTCTTGGGGAGACCACCCTTTCACATCCCACCTTAAATACAATTCTTTTACATAATTTAAAATGGTTTGTACTTACCACTACCAACAAAATAGTATAAAAGGTAGTATTACAACTCAACATATTAGAGATTACGTAGGATAATATATCTTGCCTCAAGTTAAACGGAAAGCAGTGTTCAGACATGAGTTTTCAGAATTCAGAAGTTCTTTTCCAATAAAGAGTATTCTACACAAGGGGTAGTCAGATGCTGTGAACACAGGTGGGCTCTGCATCTTGTGTCTGTGTATATCAGAAAGTGCTCTATATCATGAAGATGCCCTGGAGGGGCTGATACAGGAATTGAATCCAGAAGAACAAACAGGAATAGATAGAACAGCCTGGAGTTTCAGAATGAGGTGAGGAGCAGGTTGCAAAGAACCAAGATGTCTGTTTGGGGGAACTGCAAGCAATGTAGTGAGGTAGAAACTGGTGTGTATGTGTGTATGTGTGTGTGTGTGAGAGAGAGTGTGTGTGTGGGGGGGTGTAAAGAAGGGGAGAAATAAGAGACAAGACTATATAGGTAAGCAGGAACCAGGTCATGAATATCTTAAACAGAGCTTGACTTTATACCGAAGCAATGACAAAGTTTTGAAAGGTTTGAAGCCAAGTACCATGATCAGATCTGCATTTTGAAAAGAAGACACTAACTGAAGTTGGAAAACACTTTGGAAGGAGTAAGAATGCAAGTAGGGAGATAAAGACCAGATGGAAAAGGGATGATGGTGGCCTGGATAAAGGCAGCTGGAGTGGGGATGCGTGTGGCTTGGGAATTGATTCCATGGGTTGGGAGTGAGCAGAGAGAGGAATCAGGGGTAGTTTAGACCTATGGTGGGGTTACCATGGGGCTCACACGGGTACACACAGAAGAACAGAGGAGTTTTGGTCTTGGGACGGCAGGTGGTTCAGGGAAAGGATGAGCCCCCCATTCTCAGAATTAGGCTACCCTGCATTTTCCCCCATTATAATTAATGCTTTGAGAACTTTTTTTGAACAAGTACTATTTTAGTGCCTTTAAGTTGCATTAGTTGTTCCTTCAGATGAGAGTCTATCTCCTCCATCTCTGCTTCTCATAGCTTCTCACACTTCAGTGGCTTAGTCAGTGCTTATCTCATGATACCCTTGGGATAAATTCCCAGGAAGAGCACTGCTGGCTTGCAGAGGAAGACTTTGATAATTCCTACTATTTATACACTGCCAGGTCTTATCCAAAAGGATCATCTATTTACAATGTCAGCAATAATGCATGAGGATATTTTTCTTTTCCTTACAACCTTTCCAGACTTGGCATTGGACCTTCATTTACTTGGTAGGGGTAAAATTCATTTTAAAATTTGTTGAATATACAAATTTAGTTTTCTATTTGTTTTATTTTGGGTGAAACAGCTGAAAGCTTCCTTGGACCCCTTCCTTATTTAGTTATAGTCTGATATTGTGCTCACATTGACATAAACTTGTCTGTGTTATCAAGTTTCTAGTTTGCCATGTGTATTTTCTCATTTTGAGGCTTTCATTTTGTTTTAATCTTTAAAGGTTTTAAATTATATATATATATGTATATATATATACATTTTCCCACCTTTCCCTTTCAACAGTCATTTCCTTCAACAAAAATTTCTCCTTTGTAGCTGAAACTGTGCTACTCCAAGTCCATAATTCTTTAATTGTTGAGAGTTTGTTGAGGCACAAATATTTTTTTATGCTATGTGGTCTGAATCTTAGAGAATTTTTCTTTCATGTTATAGCCTGTTGTTAGTAATTTTACCAGTTTTTACTCAATTCATCTGTATGATAGCTGTAAGAAATATTTATGTGGGCTCATTTTTCCTATCTAATTCGATTGTCTTAAATTTAAATGATCCTGTGCTTAACCTTCCACTAGGGGAAATAAATTTTATCATTACAGACAAGAGGCTAAAACAAAACTATCTCAGAAAGGGGGTACACCAGCACCATGCCAGGTGCTTTACGTAAAACCACTCTGAAAAATAATATTACACCCACATTACAACGGAGAAAACTGGGGCTCAGAAGGGCTGAAGAGTTTGTACAGGATCAAATATCTGGTATGTGGCTGAGAACCTAGTTAAACGCATCAAGGATGTCCTAGAATGTCACCAAAGTTTAACAGAATACAAATGAATTTTCCATGAAAAAGAAAGGGAATAAAAAACCCCCCAAATGGGTTATAAATATAAAAAACTGAAAGATGAGGTTGTCCCACCTGGATAGCATGAGGGAAGGAAAAGGGACAAGAACACACCAGTCTGTGTAGGAACACGCACTGGAGACAGGGAAGGTGCAAAAGACATGGTGTCTGACAGGCCTGAGTCCCGCTTCTGCCTCTTAGGGGCTATGTGACCTGAGCCAAGTTCCCCAAGCATGTAATGGATTGTGGAGAGAAGGGTGCAAGAATGAGCAGGAAGGGCTGCCAGGGGCTGTTATCACAGACAGGGTGGTACCCAGGAAATCACAAAGCATGTGAAGCATCTACCCACACTGCCTGCTGCTCAAATGTTGCCCGTGATTGCTACATGTGTCAGCTACACCACATCATCAACTCAAACAAAAGTTTCGGGGTTCCATTTCCAAATAGAAAACCATTCCCAGGTTGTGTGTATCTTTTCTAGGAGAGGTGTGAGATGTAATCTGGCATCGCGCAATTTAAAATAAAAGTGAAATCCAGATATCAAAAACCTAGTTCTACAATAATCTGTGACAAGGGCTTCTTTCTTTTTCTTCTTTTTAAAATTGAAATATACTTGATTTATAGGCTTCCCCAGTGGCTCAGCCAGTAAAGAATCCGCCTGCAGTACAGGAGACACAGGAGATGTGGGTTCGATTCCTGGGTGGGGAAGATCTTTGGGAGGAGGAAATGGCAACCCACTCCAGTGTTCTTCTGGGGCGCCCCACGGACAGAGGAGCCTGGCGGGCTATAGTCCATGGGGTCGCAAGAGTCACACAGGACTTGGTGATGAAACAGCAACAAGAGTTGATTTACACCAAATGTGTTAGTTTCAGATATACAGCAAAGTAATTCAGTTACACACACACACACACACACATATGAAATATACTTTTCTCCATATTCTTTTCCATTATAGGTTGTCACAAGGTATTGAATATAGTTCCCTGCGCTGTACAGTAGATCCATGTTTATCTATTTTACCTATAGTCATGTATCTGTTAACTCCAATCTCCTAATTTATCCTGCCCCTACCCTCCAATGCCATTTCCCCTTTGGTAACCACAAGTCTGCTTTCTAAGTCTGTTTTGTAACAAGAGATTGAACCCAACCTTCTCTCTACTCCTCATTTCAGTGGATATCACTCTCGCATGAGCTTCTATAACTTCCTAGTAGCACGCTGATTCTGGAGAAGTCAGGGGGAAGAGGGTTTGGCCTCTGAGGTCATTAGTTCTGTCACTGTTATTAAGTAAGACAGCAATTACCCAAACTCCTCAAGAGATGAAAAGTTCTATCTAACTGAATGTTCTGGTCCTTTTAGGGTTAACAATAAAAAACTCTTTCAACCCTTGCTAATTTTTTTCTAAGTCCTGCAGGTTCCCACTTCAGTAAGTAAGTATGGTGTCCAAACTATAATTTAGTCTCCCTCTGATGAGTCAGACCCTGTTCTGCCTCAGGGTCAACTCTACCAGGTGCATTGACTAAACTCTGGGAGGAGAAGAAGGTGAAGAGGGCTGGATGAGAACTAATTGTGTAATGCACATCTGGAGGTTTATCTTTTCTCTTTGTTTTTTATTTTTCTTTCTTTTTTCATTTATTTTTATTAGTTGGACGCTAATTACTTTACAATATTGTAGTGGTTTTTGCCATGCATTGACATGAATCAGCCATGGATTTACACGTGTTCCCCATCCTGAACCCTCCTCCCCCCTCCCTCCCCATGTATTTTCTCTTTAAATACATCCTTCATGTCTAACTAGTTCGTGTTTGTGATGGGGAGGGAAGGTTTCTTCTAGAAACTGAGTTTAGAAAGAAAACAGTCCATTAAGGGCTTTGGATACCTAAATTTTATTTGACTACAGGTGGATATATGCCTTAAATAAGAATCTAGTGCCCTGGGAAGTGTTCTTAAGTATATTTCAGCAACTAATTGTAAGCACTGGCTACAGACAAGCAGAAGAAAAGCAAGTTTTTCTAGCAGACTCTTCATCTAAACACTGACTAGGATGTGGAGTTGAGTTAGCCACAGCTTTGTAGAGGTCACAGATTACCCAGAGTGTTTACAAATAATGCAGTCCTAGACAGATGCGCACATGCTTGAAGATAAAAGGATCTTTTAATAGAATGGCGCTCACCTTATACTGGTTTTGGAACCTGTATCCAAGATGATTTGCCCTTTAAAGAGGAGGCTAAAGGTTAATTTTCTATGTCATAAAGACTGCAGACAAATGCCAGAATTCTATTCCCAGACCTAAATTATATAATCAGAAATAGAGCATTTAAACTGCACATCAAATAGTCTCGCTTTCTGGCAGACTATGAAAAAAATCAGTTTCGATGTTTGAAGTAGGCATCTGTTTATATAATGCAACCAACCATGACTGCCAAACATAATAATTAAATGTTTTAACAAGTGAGAAACCTTGCCAGAATATGTAATTTGAGGGGGAAAATAAGCAGAGAGTTGATATGCAGCAGAAAATGCTGAATTATTTACTCCCTGCTAGTTAGAAGCAGACACTCATGCTGTGTGTCTACCTGCAGAAATACTAAAAGAGAAAGGAGGGTTGTAGGAAGGACCAGTTATCTTCCTATTTATCCATCACTGTGCTCTTTCCTCTCACCCAAACTAGAAACCTGAGGAGTTCTCACCCACCTTTCACTGTAAAATTATGTGTGGAAATGAACGTAAGCATCTGCAAAGAAGAAATATCTTGTTTTTCTCTTTCATTCCTTGAATTATCAACTAAAAGTGTAGTTACTTTGGGCTGTGCCCGTACTTCTGAAGAGAGGTAGAGAGTGATTTTTTGAGTACATAATAACAAAGTGCTTTTATGTCATTTACTTCTGTTAAAAGAGCGTTACACCTATTAATAATCTTTAAAAAATTTTTCTAATTCTAAAGTCCTTGATATGATTTTCTATCATAAGATTGAAAGGAAAATCATAGTACATTGCCAAAGAGCTGAAGATATTATGCACCAATGCTTCAGTAGTACTTAAAATAATAATTGAAAACATTCTTCATATATGTCTTACACATTATAATAAACTTAATGCATGTATATGTTTACTATGTATATTTACTCCATATATTTATATATTAAGTAGTTTATACTAATTACATTACACATGTGTCAAAGCAATAATGACTTAAAATTTTCTGTATTTTCTTTTCACCTCAATGTTACTATTTGTGAAACAGAGCCTTAATGTAGGCTTGTAGGTACAATGAGCAACTAATTAGATCTTTTCAAAGGATTCAACTTCTAAGACAATTGCAAAATCATCCTTAATTTTGAAGTTCACTCATCTCCATGAACGAACAATATAAAAGCCCTCTGGCTTCCCCCAGGAACTTCAAGGAACAGAGGGGAAAGCAGAGGAGGCAGCATTAATTTCTAGAATTTGTACAGTACTGCAAAGCACCTCGTAACACTGATTTATTCATGTGGGCGTGCTGGATTCAGGTCTAATTTTCTCCACAGTATAGAGAGAACCCAGGTAGACAGAGTCATTATCTAAAGGTAAGAAGAAGAGGGAAGGTAGTTAAGGTCACATGCTCTTTTCCCACTGTTTAAATCGTAGCCGCTTGATAATATCTGCACAATTTTTGTGTGCCCCAGAGCATAATTTCTTTAATATCAGGGATCCCTTTGGTTCAAGGAGCCACTAGTTCTTACCATTAGTTAAGCCATTAGTTCTTACTTGTATATAGGATCATTTGGCTTATTTGTATTATTTTTTAGATTCCACATATAACTGATACTATATAATCAGTTCATAATTATATAATCACTATATTTGAAAAGCCTCCTTACTATTTACAATAGCCAAGACATGGCAACAACCCAAGTGCCCATCAGCAGATGATTGGCTTAATATTGGATATTACTCAGCATTAGAAAAGACCCTGATGCTGGGAAAGATTGAAGGCAGGAGGAGAAGGGGACAACAGAGGACAAGATGGTTGGATGGCATCACCGACTCAATGGACATGAGTTTGAGCAAGCTCTGGGAGATGGTGAAGGACAGGGGAGCCTGATGTGCTACAGTCCATGGGGTCACAAGGAGTCGGACAAGACGGAGCAACTGAACAACAACAGCCATTAAAAAGGAATGAAATAAATATTGCTATTTATAGCAACATAGATGGATCTAGAGATTATCATACTAAGTGAACTGTCAGACAGACAAAGGCAAATATTATATAGTATTAGTTATATGTAGAATCTAAGAAAAAATACAAATGAACAAAATGAACCTATATACAAAACAGTAATAGATTCACAGACACCGAAAATAATCTTATGGCCACTAAAGGGGAAAGGGAGGGAATGAGGGATAAGTTAGAAGGATGGGATTAACAGATACAAACTACTACACCTAAAATAGATAAGCAATAAGGATTTACTATAAAGCCCAGGGAATTATTAATGTATTCAATATCTTGTAATAACCTATAATGGAAAATAATCTGAAATATATATATATATATAAAACACTTTGCTATACACCTGAAACTAACAAATACTGTAAATCAACTATACTTCAATTAAAAAAGAAAAAGAAGAAACTCTTAACTGGTTATCCCTTTTTCACTCTTATCTGCAATTCATTCTTTACCCAAAAGAGCAAACCTTCAAAAAACTAAGCTGGATTACATCAACTCCCCTGCTTAAAACCTATTAAGTATGCTCCCACTGAATTTAGAATAAAAGCCATACTCCTCAACATGGCCTGCAGCCCTGGGCACGGCACAGCCCTCACCTCATCACCTTACACAGCCCTATCTCATTGCACCACTCATCACCGCTCACCAGCCTCTACACTCTCTGGCTTTCATTCATTCACTCACTCATTCACTCATGTCCCAACTTTAGGATTGCCCTTCCTGCCGATGAAAATCCACTTTCTTAAGAGTCCCCTATTCTCATCATTCAGAGCATTCACCACAATGTGCAATTATACACTTAATGATGGTCTTTACAATTATTTTCCAGCTCCCCTAGGCTCTAGGCTTCCTGCGGATGTCACTTCCATGGTAACCGCTGTAAACTCAATGTCTGCTCCGGTGCCTGGAATATGGAGCCTGTCCATAAGTGCTGACTGCATGGAAGCCTGAGTTAAGCAAGATGTGGAGGACTCCTGACTCGACCAGTTCCTCAAAAGTCTCGGGCTTTGGTTCCTTCTTGCCCATAATGGCCCTGCCATTTCCTCTTTAAGGGAGAACTCTCTAGGATGAGGAAAAAGCAGCAATGTAGGAGCTGTAACATAAGGCCATTTGCCTCGGCCAAATGGTCTTCTCTTGAGAGTCAACAATATAAAGGCCCCTTAGTTACAAGTGTTGTGTGATCCAGGGTTTCTCCAACAAGTCGGGAGCCTAAAAGTTTGCCGAATGAACCCAAAAATGTGAAAACTTTAAAAAATAACCCTTAGGTCTAGGGCTGGTAGGTTGGCACAACTCCAGGAGCCTCTCTGTTCCTAGTGGGTCCATGAATAGCAGGGGTCTATGTAGATTAGAGCAGGTCTATGTAGCTGCAGGTAGTGGTCCTACTCAGTTCCTTAATGTTGCCTTTTTGGACTATTCTTATAGTTCTATGCTTTGGTCCTGGGTTTATTCTTTGTTAAAAACCCAACATTCATCTTATCCATGTCTTTAAAAACATGATTAAATGGATCATATTCCTTATATAGTTAATGAAATAAAAGTGAGAAGCTATGAAAAGTGAAGCTACTTAATTTAAACCAAATTATTTTTTAAAAAAATACCACCAGCATCACTGATACTTGAAAACTGATTCCTCATTATTTATTTACTTTTAAAACATAAGCACATGTGAAAATATTATATAAAATCTTTTTCTTGATGGTTTTTCTTGATATTTCTATCAAAATCCATGGGGTTTATGAAGAAAAATAAACATCTATTTCATTGACGGAGCAGGGATAAAAATTAATAAAGCCATGTTTTTCCTTAAAGACAAAAATCCCTTAGTAATCTCAGGCATGGTTTCAAAAGGAAATTAGAAATACATTTCAAGGTCAAAATCTGAGTTAGCATGATTTTAACATGGAGAACACCTTGGTAAGAAGCTGATTGAGTGTAAGACTCATTCTTTATAACTGCTTCACAGGATTCTGCTAAAAGGATCTAAATGAACAATTTGGGTAACTCTGATATCAAGTAGAGTGTTGAAAGTAATTTAGATAAACATTTCCCTTAAAGAACATCTCACGGTTTTCCACGTTAGCTAAAGAGTTAATTCTTCCCTAGAATGAAGCCTTGTGGATTTGAGCAGTGGTAATTGCAAGGGAATCAGGCATCAAAGTAGGTCAGAGAATGCCCTCCGTAGGAGCACAAATGCCATCGATGCCTGTTCAACACCCACAAACCCAAGTCAAAGTCATATTTTCTTTCTCTTTGCTCCTACTCATTTTGCACGCTAAAGACAATCCCAGCTGTCTACAATTATGAGCCTTGTGGGCTCCCATCCTCTACTTGAAGGCAAGCTCTAAGTCAGGAATCTCCCTCCCACTGTAGTCAGGACTACAGTATAGTCCTGCAAATGCTTGACTTAAATAAATGAATGTTGGTGTTTACAGTGATCTTATTTTAGCCATCCTACAACACTAGGTGGGGGAGGGAAAAAAAAGTCCCAAGAAGAAGGCTTAAGCTAAAAGGTTTAAAAATAAATTAGGATCAACAATTGCTTTGAGTCATCACTGCCATAAAATACTAAGATTACTGCCAGATGCGTGAAATATATTGGTCACAATAACTTGGCTCTCATCGTACTTACATTTAAGGTCAAATAAGATATTCTGCTTTATATTATTTTGTACAAAGTAGGAGGAATGGAGAATGTATGGATTTTGTGTCATCAGAAGACTAAAACCATTTTCCAGAAATGCTTCAAAATTTAAATAAATGAAAGAAACACACATTTTTAAACCTTTACTGCACTCTTCTCCCAAAATAAGCAACGTACTTTCAGGCTGACGTATAAAGCATTCTGATTTTAAAGTCCTTTGTCCAAGTAGTTCAGGTCAGACCTGATTGGGAACGTTGCACCCCAGCTGACAGGAACGCTGAGCTCTCACTTGGTCGTGAGCCAGTGAGACTCCATGGAAACCAGTGAGTCCCCACAGATCAAAGAGGAGGTTAGCATTCAAGAATTGCCTCTAACAACCCTGAAATAGAAACCGCGCTCAATACGGGGACAATTTCTCAAATGGACCATTAAATTTTATCGTAGAAGAACTCAAAAATATCACCCCCACGAAGTCCAGAAATTTACAAAGGGAACTGTTGGCTCTTAGAGAAAATCATAATTCCTTCTTTGGAACTAGACTTCAGGGAGTTAACTAATATTTGAGGGAGCCGTAAAGAAGCAAATCATTTTGCACTTTGTCTAGAAGGTGTTCTGGTGTTTAATGCTCCCAGGGTAACTTTTTGTTTTGTTTTCAGAAAAGTTGCAGGAAGGGCAGCCAATGCTTTACATGCTTTCTTGGCAGGACAGAGAGCAACGAGGTTCAGATTCAGCCCTTGTGGAAGCACCAGGATACAACAATACATAGGCACCCTGAGCTTTCTCCAATACACAGAAAAGCCCTCAAAAACCAGCTGAAAAAAAATAGCTTTTTGAACCAATCTTCCCTTCCATATTCCTGGAAAGAAGCCTATTTGTATATAAATATTTTAGTCACTCTTGTCTACAAGTCAACTTTCAAATACTTCTTTGGTCTCTATGCCTCTTCAGATAGACATTTCACAAAACCCAAGAGATCTTGCAACCCTTTATACTTGTTGGTTGAGAAATCTTTTCAAGGGACAGGTAGCACTTGACAACAGTGCACAAAATTTTTACTTGTTACTGTTGATGGATTTAATATCACCTTTAGCTCTAAAGGATGGTCAGTTCTGTTTTTCACCACTTCCTATCTTTCCGCAAATCTGAATTTGGTTTCCCTACATGTTCACAAGCAGTATGTGCTCCTTACACACAAGGAAAACCATGTGATATTAGGTCATAAAATGCAGGAAAATATTTCTGCTTGAGTGAATAAAATATATTGTTTAGACACATCTGTTGCAAATAGGAAAACTAGATTGCTTTGAACAAGGAAAATTAATGATACTCTGGGAGACTGTCACTGGAAGCTGTGCTTCAAACGAGTCTTTCCCGAGGCACTCTATCATGTTAGATTGTGTGTTAAAAGCAGACACCCTTTCTGCCCAAATCCCATTTTAGTACCACAATAAGACACCATAATGCTGTCTCTTATAAGTTTGCTGAAAACACAAAGACTTGATTGAACACATAATAGAAACAAGCAGCCTTCTTAGCGCCAATCCCTGACTACTACTCATAAAGTTGACATGTTGAAATTCTTTTTAAAAGTCATGTCTAGAGCCATGCAAGATTTTAAAAGTCTGATGATCCCATAGTTGGGGATGCTAGAAACTTGAAATCTTAGTAGTTAGATGAACAAAGGTAATACAAACCCAGCATCAATATATGCTTAAACAGGCTTAATTTTCATGTTGTAAGATTTAAATGGTTGGCATTCTCAGCTCTAAATAGACTAATATATAGCAAGTCAATTTTTAAAAGTCCATCTTTCTTATTTCTCATCAGTTTAAAAAAATGTGTGTGTGTTTATCTATATACATACCTCTTTGCAGAAAAACTAAAGAACTTTACAAATGCAGCGGCTATGATGGCAACTATACCAGGTTAGAAGACAAGACTTCTTGATTCTAGTTCAGTCTCCGACATAAACTTGCTGCCCAAATTTGGTGGTGACACCAACTTTCTTCATGCCTCAATTTTCTCATAAGCAACACGAGATATTTAGGACTAGATCTTTTAGACGTCTAAAATTAACACCCAGGTGTGGCTGAGGTGAGCACAGAGAGGGGTGGAGACATTAGGTTTATTGGTTATCTGGAGGGTTGATTTCTACCCCAAGCAGAGGAGAGGGGCATTTCATGAAGAGACAAGAAGACAGATGCTAGTCAGTAGTGAATGGACCAATGCAGAAGAGAGGGTATGGGATAGAGAAGTAACAAGAGATTCTGCACGAGACAGTCAGACCAAAGAATCCCCTGAAGGGGAAAGCCAATATTATCTTGTAGTGACTGCAGCTTGTTGAGAGGAATTTACCCTTGTTCTTATACTTTTTTCTCTTGGCAGTGTTCCAATTTGAATATATTGGCTTACCTCAGACAACTACAACTCTATTAGACTGCGGAAAGTGGAACATCTGGCCCTCTTAATACATTTTGTCCATGGTACATGTTCGCATTATATTTATATAACTTGCCTCTTTTACCCAAAGTGCTGCCAGGGTGGAAAGAGGACTTATTTTCCCATGGATACAACATTATAAAGGATAAATAGGGAACAAAATTGCCTACACATAACTTGGATGCTAAATATCACAAGGAGTCTGCCCTCCTCGTTATGACCTAGTCCCACTCAGCTATCCAAGGTAGAAATGTGGAACCCATCCTTCAATTATTGGTCTGCTGTACTCAGGCCCTGTCTCTACAGTTTATGTTTGAGTTCTAAGGACAGAGAAATAAAGAGCAGAAAGTAATTCTCACTTAAAACTCCACAAGATATTAGAAGCATCTGTCTCAACTCTGCACAGAATATAGTATGACTCTGGCACATGCTCCAAAGAACAAAGTACCATACAGAACAGGGTATGTTCTGTGCGTGAGTGATTCTGGATGGTAGTATTGTCTGGATTTTGGGCACCTCCCAGTCATGGAGAGCTGAGCAACTCAGATCAGAAGATGAAGACACCACAGCTATTCATAACATGATTTGTGCTTCCCGTTCCTCCAAGGTGCCAAGAAATAACTTGAGGAAGTTTGTAGAAGTAGAGACAGTCTGCAATTGTATGTAAGGATAAGAGGCAGGGATGGAAAGATTATATATAGAATGATCTTTCATTTGGAATAAGAGTGCAACAATTAAGTATAATAGCCTGCTTCTTGGGCATTGTTGGTTGCTTACCCAGAATTTACCTTCCACTTCTTCCTTTCCAACAACTTGCTTTTTTGAGATATCTACCTCCTTGTCTCTTTTACTCACAGTCACATCCCGTTTTCTCTAAATGGTTCATTTGGGAACCACATTTTCCTGAATCCAGATACCATATTATTTAACCCATTTACTGAGCAACTGCTCAGCAAACAAGAGGGAGCAAAATTAGTAACTTGCCTTTAGGATTAAAATCTGGTGGTGGGAAGAGATAATTAATCCTCTTTCTATATGTAAATGTAAACATTCGATGTTTAAATTGGTGCTCCCAAAGTATGGATGATTTGTTTAATTGTACATCTGAATGAACTTCTAAGAAATAGTTGGAAATAATTAGACAAGAAAGTTCTCTTGGATGTCTTTCAAGATGTTCAGAAAAATGATCATGGAGGAAGAAAAATAAATTAAAGCATTCAGTATATCACGGCAGGTCAGTTGGTCATGTCAACGAACCTCTGACCATCTGTTTTTTGTATTCTAAAGTGACCCCAAGAGCATCATAATTATTTTCATAAGTGTTTAAAGTTTCTCAGATAGGAAAGCTATGTTCATAAAAATCATAAATGTTAAAAAATTAGAAATTATATTTTGTGTCTAAGAAACACACAGTTGAGACTGACCTCAAGGTGTACAGAGAGGTACAACAGCTCTCTGAGTTCCGAAGGAAAAATACCCAAGCTCTCCCCATGAGAGTCTGGCTGTTGACTCTTTGCTTCTCAGGCTCACTCAACTCTACATAAATGAGTAGAACCAATTTAAAAATAGAGCATGTTCCAAAAGAGTCCTGGTAAATGGTTGTTTACTTATATAAAGGAAAATGTGTTCCAGGTTCTAACGGTATAGAAGGTTTCCAACTTTGCCTGTAAAAGCTTTTTAAGCCATTTGTTGTTTAGTTGCTAAGTCATATCTGACTCTTTGCAACCCCACAGACTGACTGAAGCACACAGGCTTCCCCATCCTTCAGTATCTCCTGGAGTTTGCTCAAACTCATGTCCATTGAGTCAGTGATGCCATCCAACCATTTCATCCTCTGTCGTGCCTGCTTCTCCTCCTGCCCTCAGTCTTTCCCGGCATCAGGATCTTTGAAGCCATAATGATTCTCAAATGTGGGATCTAATCATAGGTTATCAGGGCTTTTACAGAAGGATAGGTCTCAGAGAGAAAGGGGTAACCCTGATTGGGATGACGGCAACTTGAAAGGCAAACATTTCCTCACCCACCCCTTTGTCTCTCCTTCAACCAAGTATTACCAAAACCAGCCAATTCTCACTTTGGGATGTGCTTGGGGACTATCACGACATACATGTTCCTCCTTTCTATGAATCATTCTTCTTTTTTTTGGCAGAACCACTTGACATGCAGAATCTTCGTTCCCTGACCATGAATCAAACCTGCACCCCCTGTGGTGGAAGCACAGAGCCTTAACCATTGGACCACCAAGAAGTCCTTGGCCCATCCATCGGTACTCCTCCCTCCTCTCCCTAAGAGGCCCACACAGGCCATCATTCCTACACTTTTAATTCTCCCCTCAGGGTACTAGGCCCCATCTTACTGCTCATTTCAAAGCATTCCGCCTCAGCTCTTGCACAAAGTAAATGAAAATGCCTGGGTCTTAGAGTTTGAAAAGTCAAACTGGCATAAATTATAAATATATCAGACTTGAAAGTGTTATATAATTGTAATGTGCTTCTATTATTGCTTTGGTAGTTTGATGAAGCTCTCCTGACTCAATCTTATATACGATTATTCAAGTCTGTGTGACTATAGTTTTATATTAATAGCAAATATGTATCTCTCTAAACTCTGATATCAAGATACATGGCCTCATAAAAATGTTTATGCCACATTTTCTACATTTTCTAGTCGTAAGCAGTTCTACAAACGTTGGAACTGCAATTGTTTATGTGAACGGTGGGGAAGAATATTAGTATTGGCAACTGGCCACCCAAATGACCTGAACTGCTTTTCAGGTATAATACGGGTTAAACAGGCTCTATTTGCCAGAGGACTTCCCACACATAGCTTTATGTCTAATGAGGAAAAAATACACTCTGAAATATTTTTCAAGTGAACTGTTTGGAAGACAACCCTGGCTTAAATTGAAGACTGCCTGCATGTAACACATGTTGCGAATACCCATGGTTTTACTGACTGAATCCTAACTGGTTCCCAGTCTTTTCCTACAGAATTCTAGTTTCGAATGTTCAAATAATCTTGAAAATGTTTGAATTTTGAAAAATTTCTTTGGAAAGTTCATTTTGCTAAGAGAGGGATCTTGCTGGATCCCAACAGAGGGGCGTGCAGAGTTAGCCTGAACCTCTACCCCTTCTGGGGTTTTATCCAGCATCGCCTCCCGGACAGACGAGGGAGAGGAAGGCACAGGTCAAAGGATGAACACAGTGAGTGGGGCATTCCACAGCTGGGAGATGTGGTTTCCAACCCTTCACCCCATCGCCTGACCCAAGAAGGCAGAGGCCATTCCCCTGGGAAGCTTTCTTCCAAAGGATCTCACGCAGTTCAGTTTCACAACTTTAAGCCTGCAGACCAAGGAGACTTCTTTTCCTTAAGTAAACATTTTAACAAATAACTTTTCCATATAGGCAAAATAGTGCCCGAATGAGTAGTACACACTTTGTTCAGAAATAAACTTTGCAAATGCATTTAAATGTGACTTCAGGATGGAACACACACCTTGGCAGGTGAAACTTGCCTACAATGTGTTTCAAACGGTTATTTCACCAATACTTATATTTTGGAAGGAGGAGGTCCCCAAACCTCCAGTTAAAATGCTAAAGTACAGAGTTTAAAAAACTGGCTCTGAATATGGGGTGACTAAGTAAAGTTAAATGACCCATAATTAACAGAATGTTTCCTTCAGTTTTAAACTGCCACCACATTTTTGTCTCTGAAACAGGTCCCTGATTCTTCCTCAGGCTTATTTTATAGCAACATTCTCCCCACCAGACACTCTCAGTGGAAAACCTGGCCATGAGGGGAGAAAGTTATTGAGACTGAAGAGGCAATGAAGAAAAATGAAAATCTGCCTAAGAAAAAAAGTTAGGCCTAGAAAATAATAGTTATGAAGAAAATTACAATATTTCCTAACTTGGAGGTACTCTAAGAAAATAAAACATGAATGTTTAAAATAGTCATGTTTTAAGATTGTTCACTGCTTAATAGACAGGTTTATTACAAGTGCTGGATAGTAAGAATTTTTTGGAGCTTCAAAGTTTACTCTGCAAGATATTTTACATTCAGAACTACGAACACTGGTAGCTCAGTGATCAAGAGTCTGCCTGCCAATGTAGGAGATGTGGGTTCCATCCCTGAGTCGGGAAGATCCCCTGGAGAAGAAAATAGCATCCCACTCCAGTATTCTTGCCTGGCAATCCCTTGGACCGAGGAGCCTGGTGGTCTCCAGTCCATGGGGTTGCAAAGAGTCAGACACAACTAAGTGACTGAGCACTGAGCATCTTTGTACTTAAAATAAACACAGTTATAATCTTGAATCAAAAAAGTTTGTGAGCAGTTGGTTGGCTATCAGGCACCAGGCAATATGTCACATGCATTAGACCTCGTCCTGCCTTTGAACTACTTCAGTCCATTAGAGCAGGAATTAACAACTCTCAAGAAGGCATTTCAAGAAGGATTTTTAAGACCACAAAGCAGTGTCCAGAGGCACTACATAATTAAAATTGCTAAATGAATTGTTCGGAGGCTAACTGATATAGGAGGAGGCAGATAAAATCAGGCCGGAGTCATTTATAAAGAAAGAGGAATTTGAACTAAGTTTAAGAGGAAAGATAAGGTCCAGATAACAGTATTACTGCAACTGCCCTCCAGCTCCATTTGAGAGCCAGACAGACTCTCACTATAGCTGGCATTGTACATGCACTCCCAAGAGCTAACCTGAAGTGAGTTTATCGTCATGATTTTACAGATGATGATGGTAAAAAATTTGCCCACGGCCTCCCAGGAAGGAGATGAGCAGTGACATACACCCAGGTCAAACTGACCCCAGAGCCCACTGTGTTCCCCTCACAAGGAGTGGAGACAACTTTGGGTGGCAGAAAATATACTTTTCTAGAACAGTTGACTTTAAAAGACAGAATGAAAAAATATGTTGGAATTTTTGGAGCAGGCAACAGTGCATCATGGTGATTTTAGACTAGACACCTGACATAACTAATCCAGCCCTGTGAGTGGACCAGGCTGGAGAAGAGACTGAACTGGAGGTTCATGAATTTGGAAAAAACAGAGAGAAAGAGAATCTGGCTCCTCTGCCAGAGTTGGTACCATGGAGGCACATGGCATGGCTAGGCTGGGCAGTATCTCGAACTCCAGGGGAGCAGAGAAGACAGTGAACTTGAAATTGAACTTGGATATTTATAATTCACCCTGCATCTAAAACCACTGGTTGTCTGACTTTGGTCGATGACTAAAATTTCTGAGAACTTCAGTTTCCTAACCTGTGATCAATTCATGATGATAACTGCCCAAAACTAAAAGGATGAAATAAAAAAAAGTGTAGCATGTAGCACATGGGAAGTAATTAGATGTTCATTTTTTCTCCTCTATGAAGGCTGTGGAAATAGAAAAGAAGGGATGAGACAGGTAGGGAAGTAAGTTTACTGAGATCTGGTGACAACTTAGATACAGGGTGGTGGAGAGGAAGGGAGAGAGATGTCAAGTGTGTACTTGAAATGATAAGCCTGCACAAAAATATCTTCATTTTCCTTCAATAGGAGTTAAAAGGTAGTTTTAGGAATAAGTGACCTTAGAGGTGACTGGGAGATCCCTGATTGAAAACAATCTGAAAAGAGTTAGAAATGAAACAGAGGGCTTAGAGTTAGACGGGAAACCGAAGATAAATGATTTGGTGATCATTTGTTGAAGAGCCTGGTTGCTATAATGTTCCATTTATGAGGACTTGTGAAATTGCTAAACTCTGTTTTTCTTTGAATGACTATGCTTTAGAAATCAAAGGAATATATATGAAGTTACAACATTTTAAGAAATCCAATCCCACACTTTTTAAGACAAAGAATATTAAAAGAAAATACTCTACTTAATACAGGACTTAAGATCAATTGCATCAGCCAGGCTTTCGATTGAAAACACAATGACAGCTTTAATACCTGACTTAACTCTCAAAAGTCTTTATCACAAATGTAATCTTTCTCCAGAATAGGGCTTTCCGCATGGCACAGGAAAGGCACAATGCTATAAGGCAATAAAACACAGACTTCTAAAAGTATGCATACCTTGGAAAATGCAACTGAAACAGCGATGGTTGGGATCTGGAATGAGACAGGAAGCCAGGGGCCAAGACAGAGACGGAGATGTCGGCTTTACTGAGTTGACATGAATACAGGCCTTGATCACCTAAAGCTGTGGTAGATAATTCTGCCGTATGGATTCCTAAGCGTGGTGACTCTGGCCCAGTGCTTCTACAAGTTTCTCAAATATTACAACTGTCTGCTCCAGACACTGGGTTCATTATCTACAGCTGCTGAAAACAGATCTGGCATCACTGAATGCATCTGGTTCTTTGGACATTTTATGTGACGGCCTTTCTGTGCCTATTAAATGGCCCCTTGGCAAGCTGCGAACAGACCTATCCAAGGATCATCATCAGTGGCAGATGCTAAAAACACGAGACCTTCAATAACTCCATGATCCCACACTTCATGGGGACAGGCTATACTATCTGGTTTCTAAAACACAACAATTATCTTGCACCTAGCTTCATAGCAAGCGACTAACTTGTTAACCTATCTATATCTAAAGTATGGCTTTGAAACACACAAAGAAAAACTGATAGAACTAAAAGAAAATGTCAACAATTCACTCATACAATTTAGCTCCAAAACAGCTCCCTCAGAAAATGACAGGTCAAATAAAGAAAAAGTTCAATAAGGATTTTGATGACTTGAATAACAATTAAGCCATTTTGATTTAATTGGTATCTTTGTATCCAACAGAAAATAAACATTATTTTCAAAGACATGGGACATTCACATGAGAAGTACATCTCTTCAGATCACATTTCTAAGATTTTTGGTAATCTAAATTTCTCTTACTACTTTTTAATCACATACTGTTTCATAGAAAGTTTACTTTTTTAAGTGTTTTACCTTCTCTGACTCACTTTGCAATGTTTCCAAGGATAGAAGCCTTGTCTTCTTGCCTTTGTAACCCTCTCAATACTTAGCGCTCTACACAAAGTATGCATTCATTTATAAAATGATCACCCTAAAACAGATCACTTTTAATGATGTATCAATAACAACCTATGCTAAATAATTTTATGCTACTTCTCTTCCAATAAGGAGTCCATCAGAATCTATCAAATGTTATTAAGTTGGAAGTAGCTTAACAGCAAAAGATTTAAAAAAAGATTTAAAGAAACTTTCTTCCACATTAGAATTTCAGAACACTCAATGTCATCTGTTGCTGATCCCTGAGCCAGTGATTTACACTTGTATCTGACTCTTTGAGACCCTCTGGACTGTAGCCCACCAGGCTCTTCGGTCCATGGGAATTTTCAGGCACGAATACTGGAGTGTGTTTCCATTTCTTCCTCTAGGAAGATCTTTCCAATTCAGGGATGGAACCCGAATCTCTTGTGTCTCCTGCATTGCAGGCAGATTCTTTACCACTGAGCCATCAGGGAAGCCCAGTGGCTTAGCTAAATGCTCCAAGATGCTTCACAAGCTGTATGCATGGAACATACAGGTCAGTCTGGGGGAGAGAAGAAGAGGAGGGAAGTTCTGACGAGCAAACTCAAGGGCTCCCTCCATTACTGGTTATCCGGGTGGAGCTCTTGGAGTCATTGTATAGAGTTCTGTGCTCCAAATGTCCTCCTTGACTCCTCCTACTGAGACAGGGCTCAGTTATGGCTTCAATTCATCTCTATTTCTTCCTATAACCCTATAACCCGTTTGTGGGTTTGTGCTAGTCACTTCCTCTTTCCATTCTAAATCAGCCTTTAGTATCAGGAGCCTGGCAGGCTACAGTCCATAGGGTTGCAGTCAGACACCACGGAAACGACTTAGCACTCAGCACACATGCACGTACAAGCTACCTTCCACAGAACAACACAGTAATAGGTCAAAAAACTAGGAGGTGGGGCAGGGGGCTTTGAGGAGGGAGGAAGTATTCTGTTCCAGTAAGTTTGGGAACCTTGTCTGTAACACCTCTTTGTTGAAGATGCACCATTCAGAGCAGCGTAGTAAAGACTCTGCAGGAAAAGGAATTATTAACCTTGCTTAAATCCCAAAACTACTTGACCATGAAGCCCCCCTCCCCACCCCTGTTTTTGACAGAAACCTATTACCATAGTTTCACATAGTATCCTGAGAATCCTCTTATGCTCAATACCAAGAATGAGAACTAGTTCCTCATTCCACAAGTCACCCCTTCATAAGAAAACAAATTTTTTTTTTAAACTTACATCATTTTTCTCTCAAAAATGGTTGGGAATTTCCCTTCATACTTTTCACAGCTAAAATGAAAGATCTACAATGAGGAAGTCTTCCTTCAGGCCTCCTCCCCACAAAAGGGTGTCTAATCTCCATACCAGCTTAAGGTATGCAAACTTCTAGAAGATATTTTAAATTAAAAATATTTTTAGTTGTATTAATTTCATATAAAATTTGCCATTTAACCATTTTTGAGCATACAGTTCAGTAGCGTTAAGTGCATTTACACTGTTATGCAACCCATCCCTGGAACTCTTCAAAGGAGATATTTTTTAGTAGGGGAAGAGGTGCTCAAAGTCAGAGTCAAATTTCTATGTCTTTCTGAATGTGTAATCTTGTGCCATGTGGGCTACATGTGCTATATTTTTGTATCCACTACATTGGTTATTATAACACTTTTAATTTTTGATTATACATTTAAAAATTATTTTCATGACACCTCCACGTTAAGAGATAATCAGGGTAGTTTGCAATGGAAGAAACTTAAGGAAGGCATCTCAATGACTTTAAAGATCCCACTGCAGTTAGCTGTTGTCCTCAAACTGTGCCAAGAACTGTACCGGATGGGTATATTATTAGCAATGACTCGCTCAATATAATGTGTTATTTGTTCTTAATGTCCATCATTTATGCTGTAGTCCTGATAATGCTTCTATTAGCTGCCTTCCGACAAATCTGTCAGCCCTAAGTAAGACACTTCCAGGGATCTGAAGCCACTGGTAATGTCACTCACAGGGCTGTGAAAATCCCCAGATAGAGATGAAAGGAATTAGAGTGATGTTTACACTCTGCAGACAAGAATGTGACCACATAGTTGGGTTCAGAAAATGCTAGCAAGAACTGTAAAGATCAGGATGTCCTGAGCACCCCAGTGCCTGGAGTGTACCTTGGAACATTTAATTGGCATCTCTCAGCTCCTCGGGCAGCTCTCTGCTATGTGCTCCTACCTCCATCTCTGATACCCTTTCATCAAGAATCGGGGCAGATGAAACCCTGGACAAGAAGGCACCAATAATAAAACGTATGGGCAAGTTTATTCAGGAAAAAAAATATACTTATATGAGTATCAGTACATACATATTTTCTTGGTGATATTTCAACGATAACGTAGTCTTTGTTAAAATTTATTTTATTGACATATAGTTGATTTCCAAAGTTGGGTTGATTTCTGCTGTACAGCAAAGTGATTCAGTTATGCATATACACACATGCTTCTTCGTATTCTTTTCTGGTATGGTTTATCACAGGATATTAAATACAGCTTCCTGTGCTAAACGGTAGGACTTTACTGTTTATCCTTTCTATATACAATAGCTGGCATCAAAGACATCGTCTTGAAGCAGAATAACAGACACACACGTACACATACACATGTCACACCAAGGGAAAAAACTTAGGGTCAAAAAACTGCACAATAGGCCTATATTCCTCTGATATTTCAAACATTTCTATAAATCAGGATTACCTAACCAAATACTACTAATTCACGTCAGTTGATTCCTTCCGTTAACACCTCCAGACTATGTTTTCAACAGCTGGAGACAGCAGAGCTTCTCTTTAGACTTCTCTCACTTTCCTAGCTTAATCTGATCAGTTGGTACCCAGTGGCATCCTCTGGCTTGCTACCTGGAGAGAACAGCTCACATCTATAGTTGGTGGGTAACAGATTGGTAGGTTATTATTATAGTGATGTACTATATACATTTTTGTTCACATGCCCAGATACTTGCTAATCTAAGAACTAGAGGTTTTGCAGTTTTCTTACACATCTCAAACAATTTCAGAACACTTCAGAGATATAACGTGACTTTTTTTTGGCGGAGTTATCAATTTTAATATATATATATATTTACATTTAAAATAAATAATTGTTTTACAAACATAGGGGTGCTTTTTCCTTTTGGAGGGCTAGGAGAAGGGAGTGTGTGGCATGGCCTGGACCAGCCTGAGACGAGCATGGGGTAAGAGGAATCTAGGGGGACACCAAGGTGGAGGAGGCCATCAGAATAGCTTTTCTGTTGTTGTTTTAAGAAATTCTACAAAAGTAAAAATGTTCCTTCTAACCCAACTATTTTTGTGAAAGGGTAAACTGAGTCCTTCTAACCCAGCTATTTTTGTGAAAGGGTTAAACCATGCTGGGTTGGATGAATCACAAGTTAAAATCAAGATTGCTGGGAGAAATATCAACAACCTCTGATATGCAGATGATATCACTCTAATGGCAGAAAGTGAAGAGGAACTAAAGAGCCTCTTGATGAGGGTGATAGAGTGAAAAACCTGGCTTGAAACACAACATTCAAAAAACTAAGACCATAGTATCCTGTTCCATCACTTCACGGCAAATAGATGGGGAAGAAGTGGAAACAGTGACAGGTTTTATTTTCTTGGCCTCCAAATTCACTGCAGATGGAAACTGCAGCCATGAAAGTAAAAGATACTGACTTCTTGGAAGAAAAATTATGACAGACCTAGACAGTGTATTAAAAAGCAGAGACATTACTTTGCCGACAAAGGTCTGTATAGCCAAAGCTATGTTTTTTCCAGTAGTCATGTACAGATGTGAAAGTTGGACCATAGAGAAGGCTGAGTGCCAAAGAATGGATGCTTTCACACTGTGGTGCTGGAGAAGACTCTTGAGAGCCCCTGGGACTGCAAGGAGATCAGACCAGTCAATCCTAAAGGAAATCAATCTTGAATATTCATTGGAAGGACTGATGCTGAAGCTCTAATACTTTGGCCACCTGATTCGAAGAGACGAATCATTGAAAAAGACCCTGATGCTGGGAAAGATTGAGGGTAGGAGGAGAAGGGGACAACATAGGATGAGATGGTTGGATGGCATCATCGACTCAATGAACATGAATTTGAGCAAACTCCAGGAGATTGTGAAGGACAGGGAAGCCTGGTGTGCTGTAGTCCATGGGGTTGCAAAGAGTCATACATAACTTAGCTATTGAACAACAACAAAACTGAGTCTGGAGTTGGAGGCTGACCAATGCAGGGTCACCCATCTCTCTGGGCACTGAAGATGGGGCCCTTCCAGCATCTGATCACCACAGTTGTTACCTCAAACCAGAGATCTGGAGCCCTAGTCCTCAAGAGGGGGAAACATGACTTTTCTAAAGAAGGAAATTAGCTCATTCAATCTTTCAGCAAATATTTGGGCTTCCCTGATGTCTGGCTTTTTCTAGAGTCTATAGCAACAAGCAAAACATGCAAAGACCTGGCTTTTAGGGAGCTTTTGTCTGACTGGATACCAATTCTGCAAAAGAAGTTCACCAGACATTCAACACACTTACTTTAAATCAAAGTGATTTTTAGAAGATAACCTTACATGGTCACTGCAGTTGAAGATTGACAAAGATCTTAATATTTTCTCCAACATTAGATCATGGCTTCAGAAACAAACAGAACCAGATCAGTCACGGTAATTGAGAATGAAACGTACTCAGTAATACAGATCAGCAATCACGGAAGATCCAAGAACTTAAGTTCTAGACACCCCCTGCAGAGAGGGGGCAGGGTCATCACATGTTCTCATGGAACACACATTTTGCAGGCAAAAAAGAAATAAAAATAAAAAAATGTTTGTCCAGAATGGGACCAAAGAATCTTGAGCTATTCTCTCTTTCCCTTTCCTTATTTTCCATATCGTATTACAAAGCAAACAGAAAATCAGTGGATCTCTCAGAGGAGAAAATATTTATTTAATTCTAGGCAAACATCATGAAAAACCACAGCTACCTAACCTCACAAGATGTCATTACTTTCTTTGGAGACAGAACCATGTATCTCTCTCTGTTCAGCAGACAAGTCTATGATAAGTTCATTTACAGAAAAGGTAATCATTTCTGTGAAAGAAATGATTATTTCTCTTCAAAAAAAAGAAAAAATAATATTCAAAAGACTGAATTGGTCACATATATAGAGCATGCCTGACTGTGACCTCGGGAGGCACATGTGATGACTTTCTTGGGTCCTGGGGCACTTTAGCCTTTTCCTCCATAAAAGAGAGTATTAAGAATTGCATTTTATGACTCCATTGGTATAAAGAAAAATATAATCCAGGCTGGGTTTTTATTATATATTCCAGGCTTCCTTGGTAGCTTAGACAGTAAAAAAATTGGCCAGCAATGCAGGAGGCCAGGGTTCTATCCTTGAGTTGGGAAGATCCCCTGGAGAAGGGAATGGCAACCCAATCCAGTATTCTTGCCCGGGAAGTCCCATGGACAAAGGAGCCTGGCAGGCTATTCTATTCATCTGGGGGGAAACAATTAAAATTAAAACATTTTCATGGGTCACTAAAAGTATCATGGTCCCAGGCACTGTGTGTAATAGATAAGTCAACTCTGTACCTCAGACTCTTGATTTTTAAACTACTCAGAATTCTAATCATACATTAGACAAAAAAACTCCTTTCTTGCCAGGAATGAAGATCTGTGGTAAGAAAACCATTGTTTTACCAGCTAAAAAAACACCGATGAACTCTAAACTCCAGCACATACAAGGACATCTTTATTCCATTAAAATATCATTTGTCTTTGTAATAATTTGAGTACCTCAAGAAGCATAATGCGATGTACTAAATATTCATGATTCCAATAAAACATGATCATTTTGCTAGCTAAAGGCAAACTCTAACCCCTTGCTGCACTTACACTTTAATTTTATTTTTATTTTACTGTTTGGTTAAAAAAAAGGCCTGGTGTAAAACTGCAAGTATAAGAAAAAAAATAATCCAGAGTAAAAATGATAATGTTATGTGTATCAGGACTGTCTTTACATATTTCTTTCATTCTAGTAATTATTTAATATGGAAGTGAATAATGTCAATTCAACATTTCAAGTCCTGAAAATAGCTTATAATGTGGCCTGACTGTGATAAATTAAAGGACTTAGAAAAGGAGAAACAGAATAAAATAATGACGAGACCTTTCAAGAGGGATGTATCCCCTTTCCTTTCCCTTTTATTGTTCAGTGTGGTTTTCAAGTACTGCCACCGCAAAATTAGATTGAGATTTTATATCTTAAAGAAAAGAGAGAGACTTAAAAAGAACAAGAAGAATTTTTCTGTCCAATGAAAAGCATTAAAAATACTACCTAAAAGAGTGACTCATTAACGGTAGAGAGCCAACGGGAAGAACCAATTTAGGTCACACTGTGGTTTACTTTTCCTGACTCAATCTTTATTCTTCACCTATGTATTTTGAAATATGAATTTTGTTTTGTATCTCATCCTTTGGTTATAGTTGCTATTCCATCTTACCAAAAAGTTTTAAAAAAACAAGAAAAATTTTGCTCACAGAGGGTACTTATATGAAAATACCTAACAAACTCATGAATTGATTAATCTTTCAGCGCATTTCATAACTCAAGTGGCAAAAAAATGAAAACGGCTCACTTTTATGGTTGAAGCCTTTCCAATGTCTTTATCCACCAACTCTTCACATCTGTCTCCACCTGGAGGAGAAACACAAAGATAAGTTGCTTTTTACTTAAATGTTACTTTTCCAGAATGATTTCTGTGGAATATGGAAGAAACATCTGGGTCAATTTTAAGTGGCAAAAGGAAGACTGGATTTTAAAAAAAACACATAATTTTCCTAGGAAAATGCCACATCTGTGGGCTTCCCAGTTGGTGCTATGGTTTAAAAAAAAAAATCCTCCTGCCAATGCAGGAGATGCAGGAGATGTGGGTTGGATCCTGGGTTGGGAAGATCCCAGGGGAGGAAATGGCAATCCATTTCAGTATTCTTGCTGAGAAGTCCCATGGATTGATAGAGGAGCCTAGTGGGCTACAGTCCATGTGGTTGCAAAGGGCTGAACATGATTGAGCACAGTACAGGTCTATAATGGACCTATGGCAATAATCAATTTAGTTTTTAAAAAACCCAGAGGGTGTGGTGTTGGACAGGCACTGATGTCTAGTTCTTGATCTTTCCTTTCCCTTGAAATACTCAGAAAATTAAAAAAAAAAAAAGACTAGAATTTTCAATAGCAATAAAAATTAAATTCAATGACTTGCCAGAAGTAAGAAGCATTTCCTGTACCAGGAAGAGAGATGAAACTCCAAGAAGCAGAAGGAGGATGGATGATTTCACTCAGTCTCAACTCAGTAAGATAGTATTCTCAGCCTCAATAAGATCTCTTATCTCTGAAACCCAAGTCCTCCACAGGATGGGAACCACCTCCTAAGACCATGGTCACTCTATCCCTGAGTGCCTCTCTATGGCTGTATCCAATCATTTCTCTGTTTCCATCTTTGCAAAGTACCTGGGTGGGAAGGGAGAAGTTCATGGGGTGAAGCTTAAATGGGATAAAATTGGGGACTGCTTTTCTTTCTTTTGGTCACTATTTTTGAAAAGAAAGAATCACAGATAAACAAAATGTGCCTATAAGTGTACCAGGTAGGTATCATCATGAACAAAAGCTACTTGAAAATATTTCCAGTTGACTGAGGGATGGTATGTGAACCGGGAACTTCCAGATGTTCAAGTTCAATTTGGAAAAGGCAGAGGAAGCAGAGATCAAATTGCCAACATCCACCGGATCGTGGAAAAAGCGAGAGAGTTCCAGAAAAACATCTATTTCTGCTTTATTGACTATGCCAAAGCCTTTGACTGTGTGGACGACAACAAACTGTGGAAAATTCTTAAAGAGATGGGAATACCAGATCACCTGACCTGCCTCCTGAGAAATCTGTATGCAGGTCAAGAAGCAACAGTTAGAACTGGAAATGGAACAAAAGACTGGTTCCAAATAGGGAAAGAAGTACGTCAAGGCTGCATATTGTCACCCTGCTTATTTAACTTATATGCAGAGTACATCATGAGAAATGCTGGACTGGATGAAGCACAAGCTGAAATCACGATTGCCAGAAGAAATATCCATAACCTCAGATATGCAGATGACATCACCCTTATGGCAGAAAGTGAAGAAGAAGTAAAGAGCCTCTTGATGAAAGTGAAAGAGGAAAGTGAAAAAGTTGGCTTAAAACTCAACATTCAGAAAACTAAGATCATGGCATCCGGTCCCATCACTTCTTGGCAAATAGATGGGGAAACAATGGAAACAGTGACAGACTTTATTTTGGGGGCTCCAAAATCACTGCATATGGTGACTGCAGCCATGAAGTTAAAAGACACTTACTCCTTGGAAGAGAAGTTATGACCAACCTAGACAGCATCTTAAAGAGCAGAGACATGACTTTGCCAACAAAGGTCCATCTAGTCAAGGCTATGGTTTTTCCAGTGGTCATGTATGGATGTGAGAGTTGGACTATAAAGAAAACTGAGTGCTGAAGAATTGATGCTTTTGAACTGTGGTGTTGGAGAAGGCTCTTGAGAGTCCCTTGGACTGCAAGGAGATCCAACTAGTCCATCCTAAAGGAAATCAGTCTTGATTATTCATTGGAAGGACTGATGCTGAAGCTGAAACTCCAATAATTTGGCCACCTGATTCGAAGAACTGACTCACCAGAAAAGATCCTGATGCTGGGGAAGACTGAAGGCAGGAGGAGAAGGGGACAAAAGTGGATGAGATGGTTGGATGGCATCACTGGCTCAATGGACATGAGTTTGAGTAAGCTCCGAGTTGGTGATGGACAGGGAAGCCTGGGGTGTTGCAGTCTACGGGGCCGCAAAGAGTCGGACACGATTGAGGGACTGAACTGAACTGAACTGAGGGATGAATCCAAACAAAATGAAAAAGTAGTCATGTAGTAGCACTGGCGATAAGCATTAAAACCCATAAATAGGGAATAAAGTATGCGAATGACTCTAAAAAACAGACCAAACAGAGTGCAAACTTCAAATTTTTGAAAAAATGTGTAATAAAAACATTACTATAATAATCAAGCTCATCAAAGTCTGAAATTCTGGATCAGTCAATTTTCAATTTTTTAAAAAATTTTTTGCCTCATGGCATATGGGATCTTAGTTTCCCAACCAGGGATTGAATCCACTCCCTCTGCATTGGAAGGTGGATTCTTAACCAATGTACCATCAGGGAAGTCCCTGAAATCCTGGATCATATTACGAAAAATGAGGAAATGAGTGGGGATAAATGGTAAAAGTGAGTTAATTTCATTTAATATGAAGAATAAGAAATAGAATTTTACTTGTGACACTAGTTTTATTTTTTTCCTATATTGGAGAGAACAAAGATATAAAACTACATATTCAATCTTAAGTTCAAAAATAGCAATAAATGTAGTATAGGAAAGGCAGAAGAAAATGCAGGACTTTGTGATTTCGATATTTAAAAAACAGTCACTGGTTCAATATAGAACAAAATACCTCATAGACAGATTTCAGGCAAATCTAGCCTTAAAATTCAACATGAAACTTGAATTATTAGAAGAATATATCACAGACATGGAACAGATGATAAACTTAAGAATGTTATATTAAAGGATCCTTTGAATAAATCTGAACATCAGTGGAAGCAGTTTTATAAGGTGCTATTTAATTACTAAAAACTGAACTAAAAACATAGAAGTTGAAAAGCTAAGAAATATAGGTTACTTCAAGGATTAGACAATTCCCAGGCTATATAAAAAAGTTTCAGGATATAAGACAAATGAGACTCCAGGTTGTTTGGTGAAGCTTATCAGATTAGCTAACCTGATAAAACACAAAGAAGGAAAAAAGCAAGAGGCTTGTTTGACTTAGATAAATAAGATGGAAGAATGTTAAATAAAGTGCTCTAATAGTCTATTCCCAGTATATTAAAATAATAACACAACAATATAAACTGGTCTTATTCTATAAATATTACATAAATAAATCTCTTATGCTCTATCAATAGGTCAAATCAACACATACTCCTAGTTTCAAAGATGACAAAACAGCACTTATACCTGATAATCTCTCAGTAATCTAGAAACAGATCACCTACTGTGAATTTTAAAAAGACCTAAAACCAACAGACAACATTTTTGCTGTAAAGTCAGGAATAAAATAAAAAGATGCTCACAAAGCATTAGTGAAAGGAAATGAAAAGACCAAATACCACCATCAGCAGATGAAAGGCTGAAAACAAGAAAAATATCTTGAAAAAATGCCCTGCTGGATATAATAAAGGTGGCATCATTTGACTTGAAATACATAAAAAGCAATATTTTCTGTCCAGTGATAGCAATGGCCAATCACAAACAAATGAAAACAGATAATTTAAAACCGGATCATATTAAAAAAATTATGCTTAAAGAACCTATATAGAAAACATTTAAGGAAATCTTCAGGACAATGGTTTCCTTATGAGAAAAGTTGAGAAGTATAAATGTACTTTTTTAATAAAAGGCATGAAATTCAACACGAGGTAAACTAACGAGTATATCTTTGTTCTGTAGAAGGTGAAATACCATTATGGAATATGAGAATGGCAATAGGCTTTAACAATCAGTGAGGCTTATTTATAGGTGAATACTTAAGGATCTCAGAGGCTGTTCTATAAATTCACAATAGAACTTTTAGAAAAAAGAAACACATTAAGAATATTTGATTATCCGGCCTTAAATGCAAAATGCACTGATAGATTATACCCACAGCATTAAATACAAATAGAATTTCATATAAAGACTTCTCAACAGTTTACTAGGCTTTTAAAAGTTGGGGAAATGTTATAAATAGCCATTGATGTTCTATTTCTGAAAAGAAAATCCAAATTGCATTTCACTGTGATAAAACAGGCCATATTTTATTGGTTTTGGCCAAAGAACAATGGGAAACTTGGTTTATAGTCAGGAGTACATGCAAGGTGATGTTTAAAATAAGTTCTACATGCAAACCACAACTAATGTGAGTTTGAAACTAAAAATAAATAAAACGTCAGGGTTGGTTTCATAAAAAGGAGACAGAAGTCCAATATGTCACCATATCATTTTAGTTATAGTGTCGAAAACAAGCTTACCTTTCATTTTAGACAACAGGTGAGGAGAGAAACTGAAAATCAGGTGTTTCTGACAAAAACTATGGGATCAATTCTAGTATTTAAGAATGAACGTTAATGAAAATGATCCACAAAAGGGACCACACTTACTCTTTATACTAGGACAAATTTAAAGGCCTGTTAGCTTGAGAGGAGAATATTGAGGTAACAGGTAAAAGCAGATTTAATGGTCTAAGTTAGGCATGGTTTAAACAAGAAATGATTTAAAGTCATGTCCAATAAAAACACTTCTCCTTATGATAATGACTGTGCAAATACCCAAAGCATAGACATTTTCCCTAAAATGTCAACTATTTGAAATACAGGAGCCCCCAAAATCTGTTCATAAGTGAAAGTTGCTTGTCATGTCCGACTCTTTGCAACCGCATGGACTATACAGTCCATGGAATTTTCTAGACTTGAATGCTGGGGTGGGTAGCCGTTCCCTTCTCCAAGGGATCTTCCCAACCCAGAGATCGAACCCAGGTCTCCCACATGGCAGAGGGATTCTTTACCAGCTGAGCCACCAGGGAAGCCCCTGCTCATAGGCGTGAAATCTTTATTTCTTGAGTTAAACACACAAACTTCACAGAACAAACAGAGGGTGAAAATCCATTTATGAGACTCCCAGAAATCATAAAACCTTAGGCCAGTGCAACTAACATACTCAAAAGTAATCAGGCCAAAAAAGGACAACTTTCCTGCCCTAAATATCTAGAAAGTATTGCTTAGATAAGTAACACAGACAAAACTGACATAGTTAACGAAACCAAAGTGAGTAGTTTTGAGGGGATACAATCTGATCTTGTAAATCCAAAAAGAATCTCTGTATTCAGACGAGAGTCCAGCCTCTGCCCCATACCTGCCATGATGGGGGGCCACTTCACATCCATACATTCTGATTTCAAAAGGCAGGTAACCTGGGACTCAGGTCCACCACAGCATAAAAACCACTTTCTTCCTTCCACTTGCCCTTCTTTGAGCCACCTCACTTCCTTTGCAGAGAGTAAGCAAGTCACAATAGTTAGCGAAACATAAACCTTAAAGTGACTTCTGAAAGGGGGGCAGAATAATACCATCTATGGTTTTAGAAGCTCAACTACCCTCCTTCTGGCAACCATCCATATTTTCCTCTCTTTTGTCCAACTCTCAGCCCAGGTGCTCTGAATGATATCAATTAAGCTAAACATTCATAGTATCTCCTCTCCCGGGTTACTGTGATTGGTGGAGATAGGCAAGTGGCCCAAGCCACACCAATCAGGACCAGTGAGACCTAACTGGGGGTATTTTGTTAAAATTACTAGGGAAGCAGAACTTTTCTTGCTCCTGCTAGACATGAACAAGACAGGATTTAGAGGCCCAAGATGATGTAGCCATCCTGCAAATACATAAGGGCTGAAAATAAGCCAACATCCCATTCTGATCAATTCTGTGTGCTTTTGAACTATAAAAACAGACTTATACATGTTCCAAGGTGACTTGCTTTTTCCAACTTGACAGTATGTGAGACTCCTGCATGTGGCTTTGCAGTGTTATTGTCTGTACTGAGAGACAGTATTTCTTTGAATGTCAGACACTTCGTGGTATATTTATATGATCTACTGTTTCATCTTTAGGCTGTTTCTACTTTTCTTCTCTATTACAAGCAGTGTTGTACATAGCCCTGTATGCATGCTTCTACATTGTATTTACCTGAATCGGAACTTTTGGGTTGTTCATCATACACATGTTGAGCTTTACTGAGTGATGCCAATTTTTTTTTTTCAAGAGTAATTGTACCAATTTACACTCCACCCACAGGACAGGCATACCTCATTTTATTATGTTCTGCTTCATTGCACCTTGGACACATGGCATTTTCTTTTTTTTTTTTTTTTCAAATTGAAGGTCTGTGGTATCAAATTGTCAAATAATGGTTAGCATTTTTGTGTTGTCAAATAATGGTTAGAATTTTTATTTATACACTTTTATTTTTTAAGCACTTTTATTTTAGCACTTTTAATTTAAGGTATATACATTGTTTTTTAGGCATAATGCTATCTATATACTCAATAGGCTACAGTGTAGTATAAACATAACTTTTATAAGCACTGGGACACCAAACGATTTGTGTGACTTGATTTATTGTGATGCTGGCATTATTGCCATGCTCTGGAAGGGAACCTGCAATATCTCTGACATATGTCTTTATATGAGTTCCTTTCACTCCTTATTATGGCCAACATCTGATACTATAAAATTTTAATTACAGTTATTCCAATGGTTGAGAAACATCTTATTTAAACATTATAGAATAAGGGTGTTAAGCAATCACAGAAGTGTTTCATCCAAGCAGGTAATTATTTAAATACCTCAGACTCAATTTTTATTTATCCATTCAACAAGTATTCAGGATCTGTTATGTAGAGACACACATTTCTATTCTCACAGAGACCTCCAAAGACAGACACTGTAGCTTTGCTTGCAAACTCAAGTCAATTTCTATTTCTCATTTGATATCCCCAATCGGCCCCTTCATGTTTCTTAAGAGGTCCAGTGGGTCTCAATCACTTAAAAAACAACACCACCCTAGAATTTGGAAGTGGAAACTATGGAGAATAGTTGCACATCTTTCAATAACTATTTGTTTTTGTTTTCTTAGCCAGTAAACATATTCATTTTAACCAACGTTTGATTAAATTATATAGTCAATGTCTGATGTGTGCCAGGCACAGTGCCAGGCATGGAGATTACAAAGTGAGTGAAGCAAAGTCTCCAAACATCTCATATTACAAACTGGGTGTATTCTTGGGAAAACTACATACATAAAGCAATTCTTAATAAGTTGAATTGCTTTCAGTGGCATTTTGATAGATACATTGAAACAAAACTGTCAAAGGGAAGGTTCTACCCACTCAGTTCTGGTGTTACACGTCAGGTTTGCATGACTCGTCAGGCACTGCATGCTGCACAGAAAGAAGACTGATGAAATGACAAGTTCAGTCTTCAGTCTTCATCCGTTCCTGGGTTCCAAAAGATCGCACACCACTTGTGTGATGAAAGCTCTTTACACATTATTAAGAAATGCTAGGCTTCATTTAAAGGTAAGTTGGCTATGAATGTTTTAGAAAGGAAGCCAGAAGCAACTAGACAACAAACTCTGCACACCAGATTCTGATGACCCAGAGTTTAGATTCTGTCATTTCCTGTTTATACTTTTAAAGAGACTAAGAGCTGGCTTAATGACTTGACAAACAATCCTTAATCCTAACACTGAATTGGAGATTACGAGTTCGATGATTCCTTCCTCACATTCCCCGTATGTCCCTCTCTTTATTATTCTTGGGGCAAAGTGGACCTCTTCATTAAAAAAGCTGGCCAAACAGAACTGGAGATTACAACACCATTTTCCTTTATTTTTCAGTGTTGGAGGGGATACTGGGCCAGAAGGTAAAATGGGGGAATGTTTCTTAAATGAATGAGTTTCATTCAAGTGGTATTAAAGGTACCAAGATTACAAAAGAAATGACTGAGACTCTATCCAAGAAAGGAGGCTTTGAAGCCAACAGATTGGATGGTAGCTATACTGCAAATGCTGTAATACAGTTATCTACACTTTCCTAATTCACTTTCTACTCATCCAAGCAACCTGTGTTACTCTTTATTTATTTATTTATTTGGTTGTGTCGAGTCTCAGTCGAGAATCTCAGTTGCAGCACACAAGATCTTTGTTGCATCATTCAGATCTTTCGTTGTGGCATGCAGGCTCGTTAGTTGAAATGCATGGGTTTAGTTGCTCTGTGGCATGTGAGATCTCAGTGCTCTGACCAGGGATTGAACCTGAATCTCCTGCTTTGCAAGACAGATACTTAACCACTGGACCACCAGGAAAGTCCCCTGTGTTACTCTGTAAATGACCCGAAAGCACCCAACATCTGAGCACCAAGGATGCACCCCCTAGTCAGGGAACTCAGCCCGGACTAGGACTGACCTCTTTCTTACCCTCAGGGAATCTCCAGCCAGTGATAGGCTGTCAGAGTTAGCTAGCAATAATGCTCAGGGGCAGCATGATATCTGGTGTGTCCTTGAGAGCATAAAAGAATACAATTCTAATATTAAAATATGGGTCTTAGTGGTACACCAGTGGAAGAATATTATTATGAGTAAGATAAGACTTTCCAAAGATCCTCAAGTCTAGACAGAAAGATGGAAGGTGATTGTGAAAGTTAATAATGTCTTGGCAGATTCTATACTTAATAAAATGGAGGAAACTATAGAAATGGACAAGCATTTCTAAGCAGAAATATTTTATAAGCAACGCCTTTTATAGATTAGAGGAATATAGATTAGCGTCCAAGAGCTTTTTTCAACCTAGACCAATAACTTCAAGTGATTCAGAATGTGTTAGCAAGGAACAAAAATACACAATGTTAGTTTACACAGGAAAATCCCCTAAAATGAACAGAATTCATATGGCTGTGGTTTTTAAAGTTGGACTGGCTCAAAAGTAAAATAGACTTTGGTACAGGGAGACCAAAGATATCATGTTTCTTTTTTATACTAGCTATTTAATAAACTAATATTTGGGGAGATAGCTTTAGAAATTTGAATTTGTGGTTGCCAGTTTATTTAATAGTGAGTACTGTAAAACACTTCTGTAAAAACACTACTTTTATTCAAGCAACATATGGAAAAAACTGTTACATCACTTTAGAATGTTATATTTAGAAAGGTAATTTCCTTTCACTGAAGGCCTTTTTTTCCTCCAACCTTTCCACATCAGTCAAGAAAAACGGTCTTTGACATACCAGTTTTTAAAAAAAAATGAACTACCAAATATATCACAGAGTTTTTATTTAACATTCATCTTGAGGATATCTCAATAGGCTTTCAGGTTCAAGGAAACCTGAATATAGAAGGCAGACTTCCAATAAAATATTTTATAGTTCTTAACAAACAGTGATTTATTCATCTACACGTTCCCCACCATTACTGCAACTAGTACTTCCTGGAAATCTTTGGTTTTGCTAATGTGGACTTCTTCTACTTCTAAAAAGAGGGGAAATGCTAAAACTGACTTATGTAGCCCATGAGGAAACTTGGAGGGTAATAACTGATACATGGAAAGAAACCATGTCATTTTACATCTGTACTTGAGAAGACTTTTTCTTTCGATTAAACTTGTCATTAGCATACCTAGTGTGTGCTTACAGTTATTTTGCTAATTTTAAAAGGAATGCCTTTAGGATTTTTTTCAACCTATCTTTCAGGTTTATATTATATTAAGTATTTTTATTTATTTGAGAATAAATTTTATCCGGAATAAATATGTGGTGTTTAGTTTCCAACTCCCTGAGCAGATTAATATTTCTTCAGATTCAGTTAAATGTGCATTTTTAGCAGGGATATTTGGGTGTGTACACTAGCTTGTAACAGCAAGGGCATTTGGTCATGAGATGTTAAAATTAAACCCAGAGCAAAGGCCAGGCCTCTGGTAATGCATGATAACGCTAGACAGAACTCACTACCACAAATTTTACTATGAAACTGAAACACAGCATACGACAAAACTGAAATACAGTGCCTACTACCATAAAACTGGTTAGACTTGTACTGTCCAATCTGAATGTTCAGCAAGTACAGATACTTGTTTAGCATCTGTTTCTCCCATGAGACCATATGAGACCCCATTTCTTCTGTACATGACAGGATACCCAATACCTAGCACATAGAGGTCACTCATGAACAGTTATTAATAACTGAGTGAAATGTGCTCACTGGACAGGTATTCTGAGCAGCATCTTAAAAGAAAAAATCCAGTTTGATACATAAATGATGACCAGATACATCTTTTAGGGAAGAAACGGTTGAAAACACTAGAACAGGAAAAATTATCAAAAATGTCCTTGAAAAGATAGGAGAACCTGGGACTCAGGATCCAGGATCCAGCATTAAAAAGGCAGGACACTTCTGCTGTTACATTAAAGGGCAGGCAGATGGGGGTTAGTAGATTTGACGGTAGGCAGTAGCCCAGTATGTTCTTGGGTGACTTCTATTTCCTCTAGGAAATAAGAGATAGACCATCCTCTGAATGTGATGGGCAAGAATGAGCACTGCGGAAGAGTGAGAAAGATTAGAAATAAGTCATTTAGAAAAGTCTGGGTATGAGTTAACTAGAGAAAGACAGTTGTCAATATCCCACTGTGTCATCAAGCACCAGGTGAGAGATGTTTAGGTGGGACGTAGGCTTGGGCAAGTGCCTAGCCGAGAGCAGGTAGGACAGATGGGAAGCATCACCAAAAAGCTTCGGTTTTGGAATCAGAAGACTTGGGAAAGCCCAAGCTTTCCACGTAATGAGTCGCCTGACCTGGAGGAATCACTTCATTTCTTTAGGTCTCAGGTTTTACATTCATTTCTGAAATAAAAAGACTGCGTAAGAATCTCCAAGATCCCTTCTAGCTCTAAAAGGGCCAAATCTTCACAAAATAACCAGGAAATTAGTCTAATGGCGGTACAATTAATATAGTGCAAAATTTTAGAGTTGGACAGAAACACTTCTATTGTCTTGGTCCGTGGCTTCAGTACTTTCTGAAATGGGTTATACTACGACCTGCTTCTGGGCTGCCTCCAACCCTACTTCCATCTTGTCACCTGTATGATAAATGTGATCACGTGGCTTCCTTGCTTCGGTCCTTGAAAAGCCCACCCCCTCCCTGCTGACTGATGAACCCAGGCTCCTCACTTCCACCCAGCAAGCCCTCCATCACTGGTTCCTGCCTCATTTCACTGCTTCACTGAAACACTAACTGCAAAATTTCTCTTCAAAAAAAAACAAAAAGAGAGAAAGGGAGGATTTTCAATACAAAGGCACACATAAAATAAGAGTTATTCTAATCCCTTAAACATTAAATTTACTACTTTAGGATATGTGCATTGTCATGTGCTATTTTATGACAGTCCAATTAAAAATCATCACACTAAGAGATTTGGGCCAAGCAGTTTTCAGTAGCAATAGTGAGAATTCTGTGGCTGAATTAAAATACATTAAGGTGAATTCCTTTCACTTTTCAGGGGGAATACAAGTTAAAGCCCTCCCCTAAAGACATGGACTTTCCAGAGGAAGTGAAGAAAGAATATAAATAACATTACCCCATTCATTAAAAGAATGGTATTCAATGATGTTTATACAAGTGGTTCTCACTCTTTAAACTTAAGTCTAAATATATTTTAAAAGCTATATGTAAAGTAGTAATTTACTGCAGCCAAACCACAAAGAAATTTTAGGAATGCATCCAGGTCCTGTAATCCTATTTCCTGCTACAGAAAGAGAATTTTAACAGTTTCTATTTTGGTCATCTATCAACTGATAGTTACTTAAAATACTTTTGGAACATAAAACAATTTTAAAAATTAAGTTTTCGTTCAATTAAGCTTCTAGATGAGAAGCAGGCACGTGAGCCCCTAGCCACTGACCAGCTATTTTTCACATGAGGTACCTGGCAGAGGCAGCCTACACCTGCTCTCTAGAACTCCCTGTTCTCCCTCCCATGTCTGGGAATTGTCTTTATCTTCTTATTTGTCTTTGTTTCAGGAATCCTGCTCTAGCAGTAGGGACCCTCAACAAGAGTGAGAGAGGGGCAATGACAAGAACGTTTTAATCAAGGCTCATGAATGTTTTTTTGTTTGTTTATTTGTTTTAATTTATTTTTTAAATGGAGGAAAGTTGTTTTGCAATAGTGTGTTGGTTTCTGCAGTACAACAATGCAAATTGGCCATAATTATACTTATATACATATATCCCTCTAGAGCCTCCCCCCATCCCACCCCTTTAGGTCATCACAGAGTGCCAGGCTGGGCTCCCCGTGCTCCATAGCAACGTTCTCACCAGATATCTATTTTATACACGATGGTGTATATATGTCAATACTACTTTCTCCACTTGTCCCATTCTCTCCTTCCCTCACTGTGTCCTCAAGTCCATTCTTTATCTTCCCTGCAGATAGGGTTTGGCCACACCACGTGGCATGTGGGATATTAGTTCCCTGACCAGGGATTGAATGTCCCCTGCATTGAAAGCACAGACTCTTAACCACTGGACCACCAGGGAAGCCCCAAAGGCTCTTGAGTCTCTCAAGAAAGGAGAGACTGATTCTGGTTGATGGTGGTGGGAGCGGGAGGTCTCAGACCTTCTGTGTAAATGAGGTACAAAGTGGGCAGTCACGGTAACATCTGGAGAAGAGTTAGGAGATGGAAGGAAAGGCATTCCAAAACAATGGGAGAGCAGCACAGGAAACTAGAAAGCCTAAATTATTCCAAGGAACTAAGATGGGTAACTTAGAGCAGTTTTGGTGGAAAACAGTGATGCACTCTCTCTACAAATTAACAAATTAAAGAAGTGTTTGATGCTGGAAAAGAAAATGTTTAAGCAATCCAAGAAGATCATCTGTCAAGATCATCATTGTCAAGAATAATGCTTTCTTAATGGCTGGAACAATGTTCATCAATTCAGTTCAGTTGCTCAGTTGTGTCCAACTCTTTGTGACCCCGTGGAGTGTAGCATGCCAGGCCTCCCTGTCCATCACCAACTCCCGGATTTTACTCAGACTCATATCCATTGAGTTGGCGATGCCATCCAACCATCTCATTCTCTGCCGTCTGCTTCTCCTCCTGCCTTCAATCTTTCCCAGCATCAGGGTCTTTTCCAATAAGTCAGTTCTTCGCATCAGGTGGCCAGAGTATTGGAGTTTCAGCTTCAGCATCAGTCCTTCCAATGAATATTCAGGACTGATTTCCTTTAAGATGGACTGGTTGGATCTCCTTACTGTCCAAGGGACTCCCAAGAGTCTTCTCCAACACCACAGTTCAAAAGCATCAATTCTTCAGCGCTCAGCTTTCTTTATAGCCCAACTCTCATATCCATATACGACTACTGGAAAAACCATAGATTTGACTAGACAGACCTTTGTAGGCAACGTCATGTCTCTGCTTTTTAATATGCTGTCTAGTTTGGTCATAACTTTTCTTCCAAGGAATAAGCGTCTTTTAATTTCATCGCTGCAGTCACTATTTGCAGTGATTTTGGAGCTCCCGAAGATAAAGTTTGTCACTGTTTCCACTGTTTCCCCATCTATTTGCCATGAACTGAGGGAACCACAACGTTCATATATATTCACACTCCTTTCACGGAAAAAAAAGAGCAAGAATGGAAATGTCCTCAGATTATTAAACAAATAAATGCCAAAATAGAAAACTCAGTGGACTAAATAATAGAATTTGTATGGCTTAAGGCTCATCCAGCAGGTGGGAAAAATTGAAGCCAAGAAAATCTCCAGAACATAAAGCAGAAACAAAGAAAAATCTGAAAGACAAAGAGAATCAATTCTAGGAGAAATTGGTTCATATCCCGGAGTTCTACGTGAAGAGTGCAGAAGGATTAGTGGGGAGAAAATATCCTGAGCTATAGGAGACTTAAGACCATAAAGGCCAAAGGGGAAAAAAAAAAAGAATTAATGAAAAAAAGATCACTGATAAAACATCAGAACTAAGAATAAAGTAAAAATTTCCCAAAGATTCAAAGAGGTAGACAGAAAAACACATGCATACACAGTCAACTAAGAAGTATCAGTCTAACAGCAGACGTATTGGCTACACTAGATTGTAGGTATCAGAAGGGCAATGCCTTCAAAGTTGAGGAACTATCATTTTGAATCTAGGCTGAAATTATCAATCAAGTGTGTAGGCAAAATCAGACATTTTCAGACATGCAGTAACAGAGTTCACCATCCATACATATTATATATAAAAAGTTACTCAGAGGCAATAGTCTACCAATGAAAACAAGACAAGAATCTAATGAATGGAACAACACAGATGCAGAAAAACAATAGGAGCCAAATATAACCCCCAAACAGAAGAGTGTCTAAAAAGAATAGAAGTCATTGGAACAAACTTCTTCAAGCAGTGAAACTCAGTGATTCAGTATGGAATTTCTTTCTCTATGGATCTTATTATATTCTGTGGCTTCAGAGTGAATATTATTTGTATATTAGCTTTTGATTTTTAGAAACAATCCTGATGGCTCAGACAATAAAGTATCTGTCCACAATGCAGGAGATCTGGGTTCAGTCCCTGGGTTGGGAAGATCCCCTGGAGAAGGGAATGGCTACCCACTCCAGTATTCTTACCTGGAGAATCCCATGGACAGAACCTGGCTGGCTACAGTCCCATGGGTGTGCAAAGAGTAGGACACAATCAAGCGACTAGCACATAAACAAAACAAGTATTCACAGCTATGCTCTAACAACAAGTATTAACATGATGCTGTAAAAATTGTGGTCTAACACATTGGGAGGTAAGGGCTGACTCTCCTGGAAGCCAGGGGTGTTCTTGGATGTGGAACTTCGAGTTCTAAAAAACTGGGAAAGTTCTGGGTAAACCAAGACTAGTTTGTCACATTAGTCACGAGGAGAAGAGATGGCTAAAAGATGCTCATATGCTCACTTTGCAGAGAAGAGGTTTGATAGATGCTTTAGAAAAGAAAAAGTTGGTGACCACCAACACTAATATAGCAACTCTTAGCAGTGGCTGCCACTTAAGGAATGGTGTTTCTATGTTTGACTTCAGCCCCTTCCAAATGATTTACATTTCTAAAACAATACATCCATTTAGAGTAGAATAAGCCAAGTCTTATTTAGGAGGCATCTAACTGCTAACAAAGAACATGTTTCAAAGTGTGAAAATTCTAGGGCTCCAGACACCGCGAGATAACTGAAAATGATTAAACAAAGGATTTTTATCTAAATGCTGATTTGAAAGCAACAGTATAAACAAACCAAGGACAGGAAGATCTGTCACCTTGTCTAGAGGCAGTGTCTGTGAAGAATGGATAGTCACAGGAAAGGAACAGGAGGAAGTCCTCAGTGAACCAAAATAAGGGACTGACTGAACAGAGTTGATCACATAACACAGCAAGCCCCAACCTTTTTGGCACCAGGGACCAGTTTCAAGGAAGACAATTTTTCCAAGGACTGGGTGGGGATGGCTTTGGGATGATTCAAGCACATGACATTTATTGTGCACTTAATTTGTATTATTATTACATCAGTTCCATCAGATCATCAGGAATTAGATCCTGGAGGTTGGGGACCCCTGACATAACAGATGCTATACTGGCACCACGGCTGCTGCCAGGTAAACCAGATGGCCCTGCTCTCTCCATGTAATGGATGCTCAAAAGATACCCTGTTCCCTGTCTGTTCTGTAAGTGTGACACTTACAAGTATTATATTATATACTACATTAACTTTTCAAACCGAATCCATAAATGACATACCATGATCCAGCAGTTTTATGCCAACTTATTATTCACACAATGTACAAAAATTCAAAACAGGGCATATTTTCATGCACTTTAACACACTGAAGTTTGTCTAAAGACCCTGAAGAGGGATTCATATCTATAGATAATTTTTTCTTCCTTTGAAAGTGAAAGTAAAGTCACTCAGTCGTGTCCGACTTGTAGTGACCCCATGGACTGCAGCCTACCAGGCTCCTCCGTCCTTAGGATTTTCCAGGCAAGAGTACTGGAGTGGGTTGCCGTTTCCTTCTCCAGGGGATCTTCCCGACCCAGGGGTCGAACCTGGGTCTCCCGCGTTATGGACAGACGCTTTACTGTCTGAGCCATCAGGGAAGTCCTTTAAGAGAAGCCAAATCTTAGATATACTAATCCTCAATTATTTGCACAGGAAGCCACTAATTTATCTACTAATGATAACACAAGCATGAAAGATAATAATTGCTTCATTTCCTTCAAGCTAAAAATGCCCTCTGCTAACACCCAAAAGATGATGATATTATTTAAAATTTTAAATAGGAAAAGCCCATATGCTGCCTTCTGCAAGGCACATAATCAAAATCCATGATGAGTGCTGTGCAGTGCATGGTACTAGGGCCCTTGATACGCTTGACAGCTTTAATTGGTGCTGTCAAATCACTGCATACTTATCAAGTTTCCTTATTTTAAGATACACATACAAACATACCTGAAATCAGGATGTAGCTTACAGTTAACATGAACATTTAACACAACTTGTTTACTTAGGTTCCCTGTAAAAATGTTAAATCGATTGAGTATCTTAAAAATCCAGAGTCTAGAAATGGAGGAAATCCAAAGATATCATATTCGTAACTCACTGGAAATGTGTGTGATGATGACTAACATGTTTGAACCCATGAAAGGAATATAAAAAAATGTAGCACCAGATAAGCTGAGATGTTTGTCCTCTGAGTGAAGACAACTGAGATTAGAAACATTTAAAAGGACAAAATTAGACCTAAACAGACACATTTCTTAGTTCTTTGGAACAACGAATGACATAGTGGATCCACAAATTAAAAAAGAACTGTGATTCCTCTAATGTCCATCCATAGCTTTGCTATGTTTTATTTTAGTCTTAAGATTCTTCAAATTGTCATTCAGCTATTTCAGGGCATTGAAAACATTTCGATGACACTTATTAAAAGTGAAATTTGCCACAGATAAATCTCCACAATTCCCCCCCACCCCAATTTTTTTTTCAAAAAGCAGTGAAAACTGCAATTTACTTGCACTCCAGGAAACTAATTGAAGTGTACTGGAGTAAGCTTAATGAAATAATGCAAAACATTTGTGTAAAATTCAAAATATTCTGTTGTTATAAGTCCTTTATGGGAAGGAACCATATCCACCTATATTTTCATTTCTTTTGAATTCCAATGACAGCTCCATTCACTATTCAAGTTAAAAAGGATAGAGTACTAATTATTTTTCCAGAGGAAAAGTCACTCAATTATTTTAAAACCTGGGTAGTTTTAAGCTTCTGCATCCAAAAAACAAGTCTCCTAGCTCTTCTTAGAAGGAGAACATCCTATAAATTCCTACCCACTCCTACCCTGAAGTCAGTTACAAACCACAACCTGGCAACTCTTAGGCAAAGATGTTGGTTTTTATAATAAGCCAAAAGCATGAAAATGGTGATGTACCTCTCATCCTTCACTGTATTCTCTACAAAATAAAGAATCATTGCTCAATTTCTTCCTTACTTCATTACTTTAATGGATTTTCTCCCAGAATTAAGCTTAGAGTCTGGGATTAAAAGTTAAATTTCTCCATATGTCTGAATTTCAACCAGTTGACCCAGTAGTGGAGAAATTGATTTACTCTTTAGCTAAAATATTTTAAATGTTTATTTCTATTTACTTCATTTATTTATTAAAGTTGTATCCCCAAAGCGATGTTTCAGGCCTCTTTGCAGTTTTCAGGTTAGCCTTGAGTGTGGTTCAACTGCAGAAGTCAAGACAGCAGTGGGTAAACTTTTGAACTTACACCATTTGCCTTTTGAGCTTTTCATACTTTTTCTCTGCAACTACTATTTACAATTTCACCAAATCATCAAGCTTTCTTAGACTACCCTAGGCCATGTGTTTTTTTCTACACTGCAAAATCATTTTCACATTTATTACTCTCTACTATTCATGCAGCTACTTGATCACATACTTTGTTTCCAAAGGCATGTAGGTTAGTTGACCTTTCCTCCTAAACCAAAGGAAAAACCAGTCTGATGATCAGGCAGTCTCTTCCATGTCTCCTAGTCATTCATGGCACTCAGGGCATAAGTGGCACCCACACAGGAACGAAGCTAGTCCCTGAATGGGTGAATGTGTGTACTAACTATCAGTATGAATTCAGCATGGCCCTCTATATTCTCACAAGGGAGAAAGGACCAGATCTGGTTTTCAATATTGTGCTGGACATTGAGACTTCTCACAGCCACATTTACCCCACTGAAATGTGATATTTCATACACATTCCCAGGAACATTATGCATGGGTTTCTCTCATTACCACCTTGAACATCTAAGTATATTTTGTTATTGGAAGTTTAGACTGCTTCTTATTTTAGAAAAACTTACAATTAATAACATGAATATCATCATTTAAATTTTAGAAAACTTTAATAATATATGAATATCATCATTTAAAAATGAGCAAACTTTTGTACATATGGCATTTATTATGGACACATAATAAAAAGTGCAAGTTCCACTTTTGCAACCCTTACTGCCTCCACTCCTCAGCCCCCAAACTGAGGGGTGGAGTAGATCAGATCCTCCTGGCTCAGCCACTAACCACTCTATTAAAAATACCCTTCATTCTCTTCCACTCTTGAACTCTGCAGATGTCCAGGAAAAGAACAACACAAGGTTAGTGTCCATCTTTCTCCTTTCCATCTTTCTACTATATCTATGAGACAAAAACCACACACGCATCATGATACAACAACAATTCCGTGGGTTGCCAGCCTCAGTTGGGTTCTTGATGCTATTCAACCATCTTTTGACCATCATTATTTTTTTAATTGCCTGTTACCTGAACACCTATTATGTGCCAGGGACTGTCCTGGGATAGCTGTTCCTGCCTTAATCCTTATCCGCTCCTTCTATAGTTCCTCTCTGCAGCAGGTTTATCATTCACTTTGCCCCACAAACCTTCTAACTCACCCCATTCCCTATTCTCAGAAAGAAGTCTGCTATGTTAAGGAAAATGAGGCCATCAGAACTCTCTGTCTCTCTCCACTTCCTAAGTCCTGCATTTAAAATCCATCTCTGGCTTCTCTTCTTTACTGTCTTCCTGCAGGTTCAGAGGAGAGGAAGGTCAGAACTGAGGAGGGACATCTCATCATCACCATTCTCGATAGCATCCATACATCACTCTCCCCCATGTGTCCGAACTCTTCCCCCTCCACTGGCTGTTTTCTCTCCGCCTAGACCCGTGATAAACCTCCCCTTTGGACTATGTGCCTCTCCCTCCTCCCCTTGGTTTTCATCAGCTTCCTTACTTGGCCATATTTTTTCACTGTCACTGTTTATGATCCACTCATTTCCTCATCTCTCATTTACTCCATCTGTGCTTCTATTTCCTTGGTTCTGCCACTGACATGACTAAGGCACAGGTCTTCAGAGGCTCCTGAATCATTCATTATTTACAGGTTTAAGCAAAGCCTTCAGACCTTTATCTCCAAATGCCTGGAGAACAGCTCAGAATAGTCTCTTGGCCATTAACTTGGTAATTAATTCATCCTACTGAGAGACAATTCCTAGGAAGGTTGGTAAGAAGTTCAGGGTCCCCGAGAGGGAGAAAGGGGTTCGAGGCTCTCAAGGAGGAAAGAAGGACAAACATCTTTATTTTCTACATTGCTTTGTCTTAGTCAGTATAACAATGTATCTTGCTCAGGGATATGTTTCTCCTTAACAAGAACATTCTGACTAATCTTGTTATCTTAAAACTTGTATACTGTGGCAGTGGGTCTGGTAAGATCTTTCTATTGTTAGTTTTAACCCTGTTAGCTTAAGATGCATGTTGTGGGCGTGAACCTGACAAAAGTATATAAGGCTTTGCTAAGACTAGCAAGGGGGGCACTCTCCATCCCCCTTCTGATGTCTATGTCAGAAGCTTTCTCTGTTTTTACACTTTAATAAAACTCAGCTACATAAAAGCTCTTGAGTGATCAAGCCTAGCCCTTGGTCCCAAAGCTAAATCTTCTTTAGAGATCTCGAATCTGACATCATTCACTGTAAGCTATCACTACCAGCTCTACCCCAGCTCCTGTGAGCCTCACACAGCACTCCACACAGCGCGGCAATACGGCCTGCCTGTACCACCTCTGCAATACACGTTTTCCTGCCTCTCTGGATTCTGTCCTGTTCTCGCCTCTCCCTGGTGCATCGCTCCCACCCTTTGTCACCTAACCAAGCTCCAATGCCAATGACCTCCTTCAGGAGGGTGCCCCTGACAGTGCTTTTCCAGGCCTGGCCTGGCCTGGATTCTTCATTAGAAGATGCCCTTGTGACCTCAAGGGCAGCAACCCGGTCTCATCCACGGGACCGTGGGCCCAGAGTCACTTGTTAAAAATGTGAAAGTGAATTATGAGTCTTCAAAGGAAAGCGAGTCCATTCATTAGTTGTTCCCAGATGTGAAGTGTGTTTTTGGCTTAGTAAAAATAAATAAAAGGTGCTTAAAAAGAAGAAAGCATTGCATAAGGTATTTGCACAGAATACTTTAAGAGCCTAAATAAATAATTACATCATTAGCAAAATATCAACTAAGTTAGAAAGGGAAATTCAAATGAAGTCATCTTAGAAGGGCATGAAAACTTTAGCCTTTGATATTTTCTAACTTAAAGTCAGCTAGTTTCTCCAGGAACCTTCTAGTAAATAAAACCTATACTTAGTGATATGTATCATTTCATGGCAAAATGTCTTAGAAAAGGTTCTTTAAAATACCTCTTCAAGGTAGAGTTCCTCTTCATTCCCCTCTTCCTTATCTTTGAAACACTAGTATTCTTACAGCCAATACCAGCTAGGTAAGAATAAAAAACTTGAGAACTGATTCTCTGTATCTCTATTGGACTCACAAAGCAAACTGTCCCTATTATGGGATACTTGGAATTACTTTGTTACAAAGCGTATACTTCAATAAATGTTCGATATGGTCACAAAATATTGGCTGCAAATGGCAGGCTGTAAACCAGGATGTATAGGATAGTAGGATCCTATTTTTGAAGGAATAAAAAAACACAAGCTGGCAGGAAAACATCTGGAAGGATGTAAAGCAAAAATGTTACAATTGGTAGCACTCTGGCTGGTAGAATTTAAGTCTATGAAGTTTTTATTTTCCATCCCATCCCCAATTATCATGTATCACTTATACACTCTATTGTAAAAAGCTCTTTAAATAATAAATAACTGAGAAGCATGTCAGAGACCTCTGTGATACCCTCTGAGTCTTCCTCACATTGTTCACTGCAGAGACATCATCTCGCGCTCTGAGCTCAGCCCTGAGACCAATCAGATCCTTAAGAAAACAAAGATAATGTTGCTGAGAGCTGATGGCTTAACATAATCATGCAGAAAAGGTGCTGAAACTCAGGTATTTGCATTTTTGTGCCTGACAAGATTTTCTAAATGCATTTTACATGTTCAATGGGTATTTTTCATCTATGTGTGTGTGTGTATGCTTAGTTGCTTCAGTCATGTTCGACTCTGTGTGACCCTATAGACTATAGACTGCCAGGCTCCTCTGTCCATGGGATTTTCCAGGCAAGAATACTGGAGTGGATTGCCATGCCTTCCTCCAGGGTATTTTCCTGACCCAGGGATTGAACTCACATCTCCTGCTCTTGTGCATTGCAGACGGATTCTTTACCCACTGAGCCACCTGGAAAAGCCTTTTTCTTCTATCAGTTCAGTTCAATTCAGTACTCAGTCCTGTCCGACTCTTTGCAGCCCCATGGACTGCAACACCCCAGGCCTCCCTGTCCATCACCAACTCCTGGAGCTTGCTCAAACTCACATCCATCGAGTTGGTCATGCCACCCAACCATCTCATTCTTTGTCGTCCCCTTCTCCTCCTGCCTTCAATCTTTCCCAGCATCAGGGTCTTTTCAATTGAGTCAGTTCTTCACATCAGGTGGCCAAAGTGTTGGAGCTTCAGCTTTAGCATTAGTCCTTTTAATGAAAACTCAGGAAAGATTTCCTTGACGATTTACTGGTTGGGTCTCCTTGTTGTCCAAGGGACTCTCAAGAGTCTTCTCCAACACCACAGTTCAAAAGCATTCATTCTTTGGCACTCAGTTTTCTTTATAGTCCAACTCTCACATCCATACATGACTACAGGAAAAACCATAGCTTTGACTAGATGGACATTTGTTGGTAAAGTAATGTCTTGGCTTTTTAATAAGCTGTTTAGGTTGGTCATAGCTTCTCTTCCAAGGAGCAAGCATCTTTTAATTTCAAGGCTGCAGTTACCATCTGCAGGGATTTTGTTTGTTAGTCACTCAGTCGTGTCCGACTATTTGCAACCCCATGGACTGCAGCCCGCCTGGCTCCTCTGTCCATGAAATTCTCCAGGCAAGGATACTGGAGTGGATTGCCATTTCCTGCTCTGTGATTTTGGAGCCCAAGAAAACAAAGTCTGTCACTATTTCCATTGTTTCACCATCTATTTGCTACTAAGTGATGGGACTGGATGCCATGATCTTTGTTTTTTGAATACTGACTTTTAAGCCAGCTTTTTCACTCTCCTCTTTCACTTTCATCACGAAGCTCTTTAGTTCCTTTTCACTTTCTGCCATAAGGGTGGTGTCAGCCTCATATCTGAGGTTATTGATATTTCTCCCGGCAATCATGTGCTTCATCCACCCCAGCATTTCACATGATGTACTCTGCATATAAGTTAAATAATCAGGGTGGCAATATATGACCTTGATGTACTCCTTTCTCAATTTTGAATCAGTCCATTGTTCTAACTGTTGCTTCTTGATCTGCATAAATATTTCTCAGGAGGCAGGTCAGGTGGTCTGGTATTCCTTTCTCTTGAACAATTTTCCACAGTTTGTTGTGATCCACATAGTCAAAAGCTTTGGTGTAGTCAACGAAGCAGAAGTAGATGTTTTTCTGGAACTCTCTTGCTTTTTTGATGATCCAGCGGACGTTGGCAATTTGATCTCTGGTTCCTCTGCCTTTTCTAAAACCAGCTTGAACATCTGGAAGTTCTTGGTTCATGTACTGTTGAAGCCTAGCTTGGAGAATTTTGAGCAATTACTTTGCTAGTGTGTGAGATGAGTGCAACTGTGTGGTAGCTTGAGCATTCTTTGGGATTGCCTTTCTTTGGGATTGGAATGAAAATGGACCTTTCCCAGTCCTGTGGCCACTGCTGAGTCTTCCAAATTTGCTGGCATATTGAGTGCAGCACTTTCACAGCATCATCTTTTAGGATTTGAAATCGCTCAACTGGAATTCCATCACCTCCACTAGCTTTGTTCACAGTGATGCTTCCTAAGGCCCACTTGACTTTGCACTCCAAGATGTCTGGCTCTAGGTGAGTGATCACACCATTGTGATTACCTGGGTCATGAAGGTCTTTTTTTTGTATAGTTCTTCTGTGTATTCTTGCGAACTCTTCTTAATATCTTCTGCTTCTGTTATGTCCGTACTGTTTCTGTCCTTTATTGTGCCCATCTTTGTATGAAATGCTCCCTTGGTATCTTGAGTTTTCTTGAAGAGGTCTCTAATCTTTCCCATTCTATTGTTTTCCTCTATTTCTTTGCATTGATCACTGAGGAAGGCTTTCTCATCTCTCCTTGCTATTCTTTGGAACTCTGCATTCAGATGGATATATCTTCCCTTTTCTCCTTTGCCTTTCACTTCTTTTCTTTTCTCAGCTTTTTGTAAGGCCTCCTAAGACAACCATTTTGCCTTTTTGCATTTCTTTTTCTTGGGGATGATTTTGATCACAGCCTCCTGTACAATATTATGAACCTCAGTCCATAGTTCTTCAGGCACTCCATCTATCAGATCTAACCTCTTGAATCTATTTATCACTTCCACTGTATAATTGTAAGGGATTTGATTTAGATCATACCTGAATGGTCCAGTGGTTTTCCCTACCTTCTTCAATTTAAGTCTGAATTTTGTAATAAGGAGTTCATGATTTTAGCCACAGTCAGTTTCCAGTCTTGTTTTTGTTGACTTTATAGAGCTTCTCCATCTTTGGCTGCAAAATATATAACCAGTCTGACTTTGGTATTGACCAACTGGTGAAGTCCATGTGTAGAGTCTTCTCTTGTGTTGTTGAAAAGCGTATTTGCTATGACCAGTGTGTTCTCTTGGCAAAACTCTGTTAGCCTTTGACCTGTTTCATTTTGTACCCCAAGGCCAAATTTGCCTGTTACTCCAGGTATCTCTTGACTTCCTACTTTTGCATTCCAGTCCCCTATCATGAAAAGGACATCTTTTTTGGTGTTAGTTCTAGAAGCTCATGTAGGTCTTCATAGAACCGTTCAACTTCAGCTTCTTCGGCATTAGTGGTTGGGGCATAGACTTGGATTACTGTGATACTGAATGGTTTGCCTTGGAAATTAACAGAGATCATTCTGTCGTTTTTGAGATTGCACCCAAGTACTGCACTTTGGACTGTCTTCTCATCTATACTTAATGCCCAGTTCTTCCAGACTCAGTTCACATGTAAACTCCTCTGAGAATCCTTCCCTTATCAGTATGGTTTGGGCTGAGGCCCTATAATAGAAGAACAGCCTGACTCCACGTTGGGTCTATTCCTTTAGCTCTAACTCTTGTGCTCTCTTGTCTATGCTTAGTCACACTGACTGCACCTTTTGTAAAAGAATGTTGCCTATACCCTGAAATATACATGATAGCCCATTCTCAAGGCTCTGATCATTTCTATTCATATAGAGATAACAAGCTGCAGAGCAGAATACAATAGTTGTCTTGTTGGAAGTTTATAGGAACATAGTGACCAGCAAGAACAAAGGATTCTGGCACCAAGAAGTTTGCAATAGCCAGCCACACCCTCTCCCCTTTGCGTATGAAAGAAGCCAGAATTCTAGCTTGAGTAAGATGGCTCTTTGGGGCACTAGTCCACCATCTTTTCTGCTGGCTGGCTTTCCAAATAAAGTGTCTATTCCTTGCTCCAACACCTTGTCTCTTGATTTATTGGCCTGTTGCGCAGTGAGCAGTAGAAACTTAGAGTTGGTTACAAGCCTTCCTATTTGTTCTTGAACTCTGCACATGTCTATCACCCCTGCATTCCCTCCCCTTCATTGTAATACCATGTTCCTGCCTGTATTCCCAACTGGACTCAGTGCTCCAAGGAGGTGGCTACTTTCCTTCTTTGTTCATCCCCTGCAGCACGAGAACAGTGACTGACTAGGTAACAGACATTCAGCAAGCATAGATAGAATGAATTAATCCACCCTGCTCCATCCCAGGTACATCAGTGTGCTCACCTTTGCATGATGTACATTCAGTATTCTGCCTTCCCAGAAGCAGTGGGGACAGAATAGTCAATGAACTGGCCTGAAAAGTGTCTAGAAGCCTTTTAGTTAAGACAGGGATAGCCTAGGTAGGATTGCTCATGGGAGGGCAGCAGGAGGTTGTGAGTTGAAGTTCATGCAGAACTTTGAGAGAAAAAAGGAGAACAAGACTTTCAGAAGGGGAACATTGAGATCAAGGGCAGGGGCAGGAAAAACATGGTATGTTTAGACAAAGACATCACACATGGGCACATCGCACATCTCTCTAAACCTCCCCACTCTCCCCACGTGGCCTAACTCTTCCACTACCTTTACCATCATTATTCTGTCTTTGTCCCTCTTAGATTGAAGCCCTGGGAGGACGAATATATCTTTCCTGTTCAGATCAACAGTGATTTCACCTACTGTTAAGTAAATGATCCCTTTCCATATCAACAATAAATCATGTGTGGCCCCCTGCGTAACTTTATGTTATTTTGTAGGTGGATATGGGGCTATGTTCTTTATCCTAGCATAGAGAACAGTGCTACAGCTTTAATTCTGCGCATCCACAGGGTAGTACTCAAACATGTTGGATTAATTCACGTGTGTCAAGAATCTCACCTAACGTGGAAGACACAGAACTGTGCTGGAGCTGTGGGTCACAGAAGACTGGGCAGGGTAATTTTCTTAGTCAAGGATGCAACTTCAGGCTCATCTCGATCAACGGGTGCTTAGTACTTGTGCAAGTACTGCCTTTGGTGGCCATCACTCCTGCTTTCCTATGATAAGCCCTGTGCTGCCTGTTAAGGGTTTAGTGAATTGACCTGCACGGGTCTCCGGACCATGGTATTAGCAGATCTATTGTTAGAGGGATCTCCTTCCTTACCTCCCCCCTTATCTCCACCAGCTAAACAGTCAGAGGTTCTCACTATTCACTTAGCTGAACTGCATATATTTATCAGAACAAGTTTACATTGTGTTTGCAACCATGAAAAGCTTTGTTGCCATCACTGAAAGGCAAGTAAATAGAGGCAAATGATTCAAAAGACAGACCTTGTTCTCTGAGTCATGTCCCCCAGGCAGCTGACCCTCATGAGTGGATACTAACCTCAGAGTAGCCAGGGCCAGCAGAACCCTCATAGCATTCAAATGTCCATTCTGCACACAAGTGAAGGATGATTTTGTTTTGCAATAATTAAAGGAGGCTTTATGAAAAAGTATTTATAAGACTGAATAGTAAGTTTTTTAATATTAAAAACTACAATATCACAGCCTGAGTACACCATTTATGCAAAGGATGATTGTTCCCAGGGATTGGATGCCTGTACCATCGACAGGTCGGTGACTATGAAATGCAAAATGGGACCTTACTATTAAGCCCAAAGCCACTTTTCTTTTCCCAAAAGGAAATAATGTGGTCTAGCTTAGAACTTTAGATCTCAAAAGAACCAATAAGACTTCTAAACATGAACATGCCCAAATTGTTAATTATTCTTCTTATATCTTAATTGTTCATATAAAAATAAGAGGATTGAACTAACCTTTACCATTTGGTATCAGGATTCTAGGATTTAATTACTTTGATTTTTATGCATATGTATGCACAACATTTATGTAGATTATATATATATTTAAGTGTATAAATACACATATAAAATATAAAAATATACAACCACTCTGGAAGTCAAAGCCTTTGTGTACAGACACAAAGCCAAGTGGTCTGTCTAAAATTCAGGAGATTTGATAGCCAGTATGCGTGAGTCATTCTCTAGCAAATCACAAGTTCTTTATACTCACAAACTGACTCTCTTCTGACCAAAGCATTGCTAGTCACTAACCTAATACAGTGCCATACACACTCTGCTGTGTGACTCTTGGTCAAGAAAGAATCAAGACCACGATGAAGAACACGAACATTAAAAAGTTTCCACAGTGCTCACGTCAGTTCAGAATGTGTCTCCACCGAGAAGCTCTCTGTGGTACCACCCATCTTCCGCATCCGGGTTTCTGTCTTTCTTTACTTCCGTTTCAGCCATCACTCCTGACAGCTCCAGCTGGCTAACTGAGGACCCTAAAATATGCCTGATGGAGGGTCTCCCTGACCTCAGCCACACCCTGGGTCACCCTCACAGCCTTGCTACTCAACGTGTGACACCAGGCAGGGCATCTAGGAGCTGCTGGAAAGGCAGTCGGAGCCTCAAGTGATTCCTACTCAGAGAGAAGCTACTCCAGACTTCACCTCACAAGACAGGGCATCATCTGTGGCCTCTAAAGACAAAGCAGATTCTCCAACGAGCCTTCTTCACAGACCCTCATCCTGCCATGCGCGCCCAAATATCTACTCTCTTCTCTAGAAGTCCAGAGTAGTCCCCTCCACGCTGCCTGTCAGGGAGCCCTCCTCCCTTCTACTCTCTGCAAAGCTGCTCCTGGAAGTCCGTGATGCTCTCCCTTCTTCCTCAGCAGGTGTGACACCAGCAGCCTCAGCCCCAGCCCTGGGCCTCCTCCCCTGGGCTCCCAGGCTTTGCGGTCCCCGGGTACTTGGCCTTTGGCAGGTCTGTCGGGTTCTCTCTCCTGTGGGAACCCATGCAGCAGCAGTGAGCTCGACAGCGGAGGCCACAGTCAAGACTGGGGACCATAGCAGCTAATACAGCCTTAGGCCAAAGCTCTGGCAATGATTAACATGCCGGGCGCTTCTCAGATGCGGTGTCTGGGGGTACTTACGCCTGAAAACAGGCCAGGGAGCCACAGAGTCACTTGAGAGTTTAAAGACTGGTCACTTTTGTAAGCTGGAACAGGCAAAGGGTTCAGCACACATCGGGAGCTCAATAAAAATAGATTAGATGGCGTCAGGGATGCCCACAGTTGAAGTGTGCATAGACACACGCAAACACACAGCCCCCCACTTGAGATTCCAGACACACGATGCTGGTGGTTGAGTGGGGAGGGCGGTTGTGACTAATGACAAGTCAGGGGGAAGGGGTGGCGGGGGCATAAAGATAAATCCTGTCCTGCTGAGCTGGCGGAAGGAAGCTGGGCCGGATGTCCAAACACGTTGTTGAACCTTAGCCCTCATATATCTATGGTTTCCCTTCCGCAGGTCTGACCATCCACTGCAGTACCCCAGACTGACAGCAGCCCTCTGGGTACCCAACTCACCAAGACAGATTGTTAAAGTGTACCGAAGTTTGGAAGAAATGCTTAAATATATATTTTTTAGTTATTATATTTATTTTATATTATAAATATAATAGACGCCCACTGTAAAAAAAAAACCTAGAGAGTAAATAAAGGAAAGCAAGAAAAAAGCATCACCTGTAACTCAGAAAGAATCACGGCTACAGAAACGGTAGTTCTTTCCTTCTAATCTTGCTGGTTTATTTGTTTACAATAGAGAATGGATGATAAACAATTTAGTGTATTCTGACCTTCCCCGGGCCCTAACCATATTAACAATGACATTTCTTAGGAGAGAACTTTAAACTGTGGACGGTTTGCTACTTGCAGCAAAAACTCTTCAGAAAATGTCAGAAAGGCTGCATACCTAGAAGACTGTTTCCATTCTCAGTAGGCCAGAGAGCAGGGACCCACTGGTGGACAGCCCGATGACAGTGGCAGAGAAAGGAGCAGCCAGCCCCTAGGAGCGCTCCGGCAGGAAGCTGACCCACACGAAGCCCTGTTCCCCATTACACCTCCTCCACCAGCCCAGATCCTGTTCTTCTGACTAACCTGGCTCAACCCCGCATCCCCATCTTCAGGAGCCTCCAGCCATGCTCAGAAGCTTCTGTAATCCTCCTGCTAGCCAAGTGGGGAGTGATTGCTGGTAAGAGAAAAGGGAGGCCCTGAATCCACTGGAGCAGGGGAAGAAGAATTCTCAGATGCACACTTAGAGCTTATAATTCCCTATAACTCTTGGTGCACATGGTAGTCACGTGCAAAGGACCTTGCAGCCACTGTGATATACCTTCTCCACTTGGCTTTTGAGAGACAGGACTCCTAGCTTTCCTCCCCTTATGGGCTGCTCCTTCCCAGTATCCTGGGCTGGGTCTTTCCCTCATCTATCCTTTAAGTTGGGATGCCCCAGGATCTGCCTTCCTGCCTTTTCTCTGTCTACACTTTCTCTGGAAGCAATCTTATCTAGTCCCATGACTGTAAACACCACAGACTTGCTGAGAGTTTCCAGGTGCCCATCTCTTCCCCAGAACTCTGTCCCAACCACTAGATTCACATGCCCAGTGTGTACCTGGCTTCACTCCCTGAAAGCTGAGATGTCTTTTCAAGATCCTTTCCCCCTGAATGCCAAATGCACTCTGATGTTCAGGCTAATATTCTTGACTCCATCATTTACCCCTTTCTTTCCAATGCACCACAAGTAAGCTGTCCATAAACTATACCCAACCGTGGTTCACCAATTCTGTAACTCCCACCCTATCCTCTCTCATCTGGACAAACCTCCTACTCACTGATCTCTCTGCTCATAACCATGCTTCCCTAGTGCTGATTCTACAAACAGGAACCAGAGCAGTTCTGTTCCTGTGCAAATCATGGCACTCTCAGCTTCAAACCCCTCCAGTGGCTTTCCATCACATGCAGAGCAAAGCCAAGGTCCTAATTAGGACCTACGTCTTGAGTCCCCTTCCTCCATTCACCTCCCGGTTGAACAAGGGAGAGACTGCTTTGAAGACAACCCAGTGGGCAGTACTGGTCTCACAATAAGAATGGTCTCACCTGTGAAACTCTCCAATAGTCTATATTCTCAGCCACTCTGACTGGGGGGAGGCTGTCTGAATAAGTATCCTTCATTTTTACTTAAATAAAATTAATTTTTTTCTGATTGTAGGCATCTCTAAAGATCCTAAAAAATACAGGAAAGTATAAATACAGTAAAAATCAAAATGTCAAAGAGCCAAAAGATAACTGTTATTAGCATTACTGTTTTGATCTAATTTCTTGCCTTTCTATTTTATGCAGTATTGACGTTTTTCAAAAAGTAGATTATTCTATGTTGATTTGATCTTCTTCTTTCTTACATGTCTTAAACATTTTACTTTTATCATCGATAATATCTCGGGAATTTTTTTTTTTTATTTCTACCACTGTATTGCTACCAACCCATCTCCCTCCATCCTCGTGCACACATGCTCAGTCATGTAACCCCATGGACTGCAGCCCGCCAGGCTCCTCTGTCCATGGACTTTTCCAGGCAAGAATACTGGAGTGGGTTGCCATTTTCTTCTTCAATTATCTTGGGAAATTTTAATTGCACACAGTAGTCCCTTGGATGAATATATCATCAGTTACTCAGTTCTTCATTGTTGAAAATTTAGGTTGTTTATTGCAGCAATATAAAAGCTTGTACATAATCTGGTGTACAGAAAGATTTATTTCTTTAGGGTATAATCTTGAAAATAGAATTACTAGGTAAAAGGGGATGAACATTTGAGGCTTGACACACACAGTCAAATGGCAGGAACATACATTCCAAGCAGCAATGTGTCCCTGAGCTCAACCTTTATCTCCAATTGTCCCAAGTTCACACCACCTGGATGTACTAACATCATTGCAAGCCAGGAACTGGTGTGAGGAATCATCACCTGCACATGGGTGGTGGTTCCATCACCACTTGTCACCACTGGACAGAACTTCTTAACTGTATGTGCCTGTGAATCAACTGGGGATATTGTTACAGCGAAGATTCTTATTCTACAGAATAATACAATGGTTATACAGTCACCTTATCCTCTCCGCTAGATTATAGGGCCATTAATAGTAAGGGCAGAATATTAACCAACTCTATCGAACTAAATGAATTCAAGCTCAAGACTCTCGGATTGAGTCAAGTTAATAGCTAATCTAGATAGAGAGGGTATAACATAGCATGTGTGTGTGTATGTGTGTTCTCCTACCTACATACCATGCCTAAAACAAACGTCCATTTGCTAAGGACTCTTTGAAAGCTGATCTCAAAGGAATCTAAAGAGAAGCCAGGATTGAAGTGCTATGTGTGAAAGCTGCTACTTTTATGCTATTCTTCAGGCAAGGGGTTTTCTACTAGGTCAACATCCCTTTTGAAGTTTACACCAAGAAAAATATACACAAATTAAACGGCAGTGGCAATTTACAGTAAAACAGAAAATCCTGCTCAGAGAAGAAAACAACCTGAAGCATATTATATTTCAAACCTCTGAAAGTGGAAGTTCAAATGCCTAAATCATGGCTTCATCACTCAGTTATACTACAGAAACAGCATCCCCTCAGACAATCATTCCAATATTACCAAATCTTTGAAACATTTACTTTGGGTTCACTCTGTTTCCCATATGGTGGACATAAGACTAGTTAAATGTGCAAGAGTGATTCTACACCAGAACGGGTTCTATTTAAAAATCCCTTTATCATGTGGTTACAAGGATATCATTAAAATAAACATTAATGGAGGCCTATATCTGCTCTTAAAACATGGAATAAAGCCTGCATTCCATAAAACTCCCCGTACACTGCAGAGCAACATGTCTGGAAGGCAAAAAAGCAGCAATCATTTGTCATTATCTGAGTAATCCAGGATTTAAGTTCCTGATGATGGCAGATGGTTATAAATTTCTCCAGCAATGCTCAAGGCAACAGTGCCTAGGAAATCTTCTCTAACTGTGGCAAGCATATGTTGACATAGATATTTATATTCAATTTGCCAGGCAGGACACATGTATATCCAATTTTGTTAACCTTGTAATCCTAATAAACAAAATCAATGTGCCAATGTTGGATTTTTCAGGTATGTAGTAATTCCCTTAACTTTTTACTTGCAGATTAGACTAGTAGAGACTTTTTCTTTTAAAGATGAAGATCCCCAAAAAAGAAAAAAAGTGCAGTTTCCCAGAAGGAAACCAGATGTTTAAGTTTTCTTCTCAAAAATGATGTTAGTGTTTTGTTTTGTTTTTTTAAGACCATCGTTATTTGTAAGCTCAAGTTTCTTTCTCTTCACTCCTGAAATTTGTACCACAATAATCTGTGGAAATGTTTACTCTTCTTAATGGAAGAAATCATGATAACTTTACTTTTGAACAAAGAAAAAATTTCAGTTTGGATCAGAGATTGTTGCCACAATAGCAAGATTCAGAGGTAGTGAGAACTATGTCCTTCATTCTCTCATAAGTGAGAGTCATCTCAAAGCAGATTTTGTAGCTTCTAATAGAGCTCAGGAAGAAAAATGATTAAAAACTTTCTATCACTGTCCACCTCAACAACGCCTTTCAAGACATAAATATTTTTCATTCTTCAAATAAGTATTTTGTCCAGAATTTGACATGGTATAAACAAACATTTCTGTCCATGGACTTTCTGATTTAACTTGTGCTATCACATCTCTGCTTTCAAACTGTGGTGTTGGAGAAGACTCTTCAGAGTCCCTAGGACAGCAAGGAGATCAAGTCATCAGTCCTAATGGAAATCAGTCCTGAATATACACTGGAAGGACTGATGCTGAAGCTGAACCTCCAATATTTTGGCCACCTGATGCGAAGAAGTGACTCATTGGAAAAGACCCTGATGCTGGGAAAGATTGATGGCAGAAGCAGAAGGGGACGACAGAGGATGAGATAGTTGGGTGGCATCACCAACTCAATGGACATGAGTTTGAGCAAGCTCCAGGAGATGGTAAAACAGAGAAGCCTGGCATGCTGCAGTCCACGAGGTCACAGAGTCAGATTCGCCTTAGAGACTGAACAACAACAACAATAATCACATCTCTGGAAACAAGATTTGGGATAAACTCTCCCCTTGATCTATGATGAGAGAACTGCAGAGGCTAGTCAGTGATTTTCCATCTTCCCTGCCTCTCAAAGTGCCCATACATTACAAAGCATGGCTTATTTGCTTCTTCTCATTCATAAGCTTTCCCGAGTTTCACAGTTGAGGGCAAAGATGTTTAACTTTAAATAATTTTTTATAGCTGTGATGTAAATTGAGGATAAACATGCCACAGACACACACACAGAATTTCACGATAAAACTTGAACTATTCCTAATACTTATGGGATATTGTTCCTCAAGCCTACTATACAATGGGTTTGAATTCTTTGATATTGTGCCTTTGAGCTTTTTGAAATGGAATTGTTAATGACCTATTCAAAGAGGTTTATTTACCTTAGGTATATACCATAATACATGGCTGCCATAGCTGAACCTTAATAACGTAGAAACAAATACCTTCCTTTCCAAAAATAAAAAACTTGTCCACCGAGTGCGTTTGAGCCCTGGGAGGTCTGAAGCGGTGTTAGCTAACCCAGGAACAGCAGCATCTGTGCAAGCTTCCCCTTCACTCAAGAGTACCAGGCAAAGAACAGAACTGACCTCCCAGTGTCCTTCACAGACGGAAACACACGGGAGATCAAAACCGACTCCTGATCACAAGGACTTGGAGAAATCTCTCAAGGCCAGCGTGTTCAAGTCTTAGCCTTCAGGAAAGACCACACTGAAACTCAGCCAGGCCACGGAGCCGTGAACCTTCGCCTGAAGACCTCTGCAGAGGATAACACCCTGTCTCTGGGAAAATGTGCAGCATTTCTGTACACCCTTCCTTCCTGGAAATACAATGTGGGCCTTTTTTGGGTCTTTATTTAATGAACTTCAAGCGTTTTCATATATATTTTAGACAATAAAACCTATGTATGGTTTATGTTGCATACTTTTTTTCAATCCGTCCCCTTCATGGTATCTTTTGCAGTGTTTTAAATCACTCTTACAAATTTTTTTATAGTCGTTCAATTGTTTGAAAGTAAGGCACAGATATCTCTCCCCATCCCTCTGGATTTCATCATGCATCTGCCCAAAGTGGCACTTTCTGTTGATTCACAATCCATGAAAATTAAGAGTTCCATAACACCATCTCATACCCAGTCCAAGTTCAAAGCTAACCAATTGTCCTTTATGGGCTCACTCATATCTCCCCCAAATTCATATGTTGAAATCTGAACCCCCAATACCTAAGAATGGGACTGTATTTGGAGATAGGGGCTTTAAAGATTAGATTTAAAGTATATTAAAATAAGGTCATTAGGGTGGGTCCTAATCCAATATGACTCTTGTCCTTGTAAGATAAGGAAATTTGGAGAGACATACACAGATGAAACACCATGTGAAGTTACAGGGGAAAGATGACCACCTACAAGTCAAGGAGGAAGGCCTCAGAATGAAACTGGTCCTGATAACATCTTGATCTTGGACTTCTGACCTCTTTGTCTGAAATAAAAGCTCATAGTTTTTCCATAACAACCAAATATAATGACTGAACCTTGACTGAGTTATATATCCAAAACATGTAGCATAATCTTAGAAGAGTGTGTCAGTTTGCTTGGGCTGTTATAATAGAGCACCACAGACTCAATGGCCTTAAACAATGAGTCTTCAGACAAACTGGATTTCAAATATGCATTTCCTCCTTGGTGTAAGCAAGTTCCTTATTTCCGGGCTTCCATTTCCCGGATGGAGACCACGGCTAACCTTGCCTGATGCTGTTGAAGTTAGGCTGCTTGTGGTGACGACTGAATAAGAAAACAAAACTATGAAGAGTGACTGGGCACAGAAAGCTTTCAGTAAATGTTCCTCCCATTCCTCAATTCAAACAAATCCCCCAACTTCTGTGTGAAGTAAGGATGAAGCCTTGATGACTACACGTGTTAGAATGATGAGGATGATAACAGAGACTTCTGGATTTTTTCACACAAACTAAAATTGCCCTCGCTGAATTTTTTCCAAAGAGACTGTCCCTCAGCAGTCATGTCACCAGGCCTTACATAGAATGGAAGACCTTTACCCACGAGGAGTTGCAATCCGAATGGAAGTGAATTAAATCATTTGATTCACAATGGAAGGCAGCATCTGAGCACTTTGGAGATGAACTTATTCACCACAGCAGCTCTGTGAGGTGGGGACTGTTTTCTCCTGACAGAACATAGCAAAGAGGAAAGTTGAGGGGATGGGGAGGGAGGCAGGGTTCTCCTGAGCAGGGGGCCCTTGGCGGGGTGGGGACAGGGCCCCAAGGACAAGGAGCAGGATGGCCCCAAGTCCCAGGCACCACAACATAGGACTTCAAACAGGACAGTAATTGGGAAAAGAGTGGGAAGAAGCAGCTGGGGTCTTCTCATGGGGGCCAAGTGAGAATCTGCAGTAAATTCTCTAGGCATGGGCAATTTCTTCGGGTTTCCACATGGGACATACTCTCTGGGGCACTACCTGCTGCCTCCCTAAGGAGGAAGGAAACCTAGACCTTCCTGCTCCTCCATGAGGGCTCTCGTGTGACGTCAGTGCTTCTCAGGCTCCTTTTACGTTCTTCAATGTGACTGAGGCTCCCCAAATGCCTCAGTGTACAGTTATAAATTCTAATATTGATCATATTAGAAACTAAAACTTTAAAAAGTTCAAAATCTGTAGTAACTATAAAAGAGACACTGTAAATCCATGACAAGTTCATATGCCACATTTTAATGAAAAATAATATTCCTTAAACCAAAACCATTTCATGAGGACAGTGTCACTGTTTTAGGGTTTTCTAAGTATCTTGAACGTCTGGCTTTATCGAAGACGGCCGGGTTCTCGCATCTCCATCTGCATTCGGTCTCTCGCGCTCTCATATGTCATGGCATCTTTGGAAAACACTGTTGCAGTCTCATGAGAGAAGTGAGGGAAAAGGCAAACAGGGTCTTAGTATTCCTATAAAAATAGTTTTGGCCTCATGGACCCATGAAAGGGTCTTAGGGACCCATACTGGGACTCTGGACCATACTTGAAAGAGTGCTGACCTAGAGTCTAAGCATGCTATGCTTAGTTGCTCAGTTGTGTCCAGCTCTTTGTCATTCCATGGGCCGTAATCCACCAGGCTCCTCTGGCCATGGGATTCTCTAGGCAAGAATACTGGAGTGGGTTGCCCTTTCCTACTCCAGGGAGAGATACTATAATTTTACTCATGCACTTATTTATGACTGTGCTGGGTCTTTGTTGCTGTGTGAGCTTTTCTCTGGATGCAGAGAGCAGGGACTACTCTCTAGCTGCGGTGCGCAGGCTTCTCGTTGTGATGCTTTCTCTTGTTGAGAGAGCTCTAGAGCAAGGCTAGTTGTGGTGCATGGTCTTAGCTGTTCCCAGCATGTGGGACTCTTCCTGCATCAGGGATTCAACCTGCATCTCCTGTACTGACAGCTGGATACTTTACCATTGAGCCATCAGGGAAGCCCCATCCTAATTTTTAGAGTGGGGGATAGGGGAAATGTAGCTAAGACCGAAACCCCAAGAGTCCTGCTCATTCTTTTTACTAAAGAATGTTTAAATTGGTGCCTATATCCTCACGTCAGTTGTGTCCAACTCTGTGTGACCCCATAGATGGCAGCCCACCAGGCTCCCGTCCCTGGGATTCTCCAGGCAAAGAGTACTACCAAAGATGGTATTGACGTTGGCCCATCAGTAGGAGCTCTCACAAAACTATGTAATGCTCTCCCCCCTTGCAAGGTTATTTAACTTGCAAAATGGGGAAAAAAGATAAAAAAAAAAAAAAACCTGCCCATCTGTTTTCCTCTTTGTGGCTGCACCTGTGTGGTGTAAGGCATGATAACATCAAATGTGACTTGAGGGCTACTTGATGAATTACACTAGGCGAGGCTAAGGAAAAGAGAAGTGAAACTTCAAGAACGTGTCCCTGACATACAGGATACCTAACAAATGACAGAAGTGGCCTCAGCAAGCTGAATCACTCATTTCCTACAGAAAAACAACAAAAGATGCTAATTAAGACTCCCTATCTATTGGCCACAAGAGGAAGTGCCGCCTCTTAGTGCGAGGGGCTGAAACAATGCAGTTGACAAGGTCTTCATCCTTAGGAGGGGGAGGGTGCTACTATACAATTCTCTGGTTTGTCTAAGCCTTAGTAGGGCCTCGAACACTTTTAGGCACTTCAGAGGGACTGAAACAATTGGTGATTTCTTTTTTCAATTCAGGGGAAAAGTTTCTGACTTCCTGTGGTGGTAAAACCCCATTGCATGTCTATGACAGTGAACCTTCAACAACACAACCTCTGGGAACATCTCCCTGTCTGGAGAGGATGAGAGGGGAGAGTCTTGTGGACTCTCCTCCAGGGAGAGGCGAGCTGGTGAGGGGTTAAGTATCTCCCTGGTGGATCCAACTGAGTTCCCTGGTTCAAAAACAGTGGTCCAGAGAAGCCTGGGGTGGAGTATCTTTGTGGGGGTGGGGCGGGGGGGAGAATTCTTGAAACAGCTCAATGCTTTCTGAGAAGTTAAGACGTTCTGGCACCAAAGACTGCCCCACGGGGGTAGGGTGAGCTGGGGAGACAGGACACAGGATGGGTGCCCCACCATGCTGCCCCCACAGCAGAACTGGCTGCAGTTCCTTCAAGTTTTGCCATTTCCAAAGAAGTCTATCACTGGGAATGCTTCCTCTTTGTCTTTGTGCATAGAATGTTGTTCTGTGCTAAGTCACTTCAGTCATGTTCGACTCTTTGCGACCCCATGGACTGTAGGCTGCTAGGCTCCTCTGTCCATGGGATTCTCCAGGCAAGAATACTTGCCATGTCCTTTTCCAGGGGATCTCCCCAACCCAGGGATCGAACCTGTCCCTCTTACGTCCTCTGCATTGGCAGGCAGGCTCTTTACTACTAAAGCTGCCTGGGAAGCCCCTGTATATAGAATAACGAACTATTATTCTCTGTCTTGGGGCTAAAATCATTCATCATATGGCATATGGAATAGTGCTTTATATACATATAATAAATGTTCATATAACAGTTTTGCTTTTAAAGAGATTCATTCATTTGACAAAAGCTTCTTGACTTGAAAATTCCATGGACAGAGGAGCCTGGTGGGCTACAGTCCAGGGAGGTCTCAAAGAGTCAGACACAATTGAGTGGCTGAGCAGGTGCACGTGCATAAACACACACTTCTGACAACGTCACAGTGTGACATTCTCATCTGGCTTTTGGCTTCCCTCCACCTGGTATAACATGAAATGCAGGTTGGCACCACCAAGCAGATCCCAGCGATGGACAGAGTTCTCGGGGGAAAGAATGACGTGAGGGACCAGTAAGGGACAGAGAGGCCCAAAAGTGAGTTGCATTCAAAGGCAAGATCAACTGCACTAACAGCGCAACTGGATTCAAGCGCCAGGTGATAAGTCATTACCCCCACAAGCACGTAGTGAATTGGAGGTTGTGCCAGGGATGCGAGGGAAACCATCATAAAGGAAGGGGGACAAGAGGTACAGCATGAATGATCACAACATGTATTTTGATAGCACTCATATTTAGAGACTTTAAATAGGTTATTATGGGCCCTATTAGTGCTCAATACCACCCCGTGTAGTGGTATTTCCAACGGCATTTCCCAGTTTTCAAACTGTGATCTCATGTTGTTTAAACTGATTTGCACAACAAAACCCTGTGAGGCTAGCGTACTAAGAGGATTTCCTTTGACAAAGAGGGAAGCTGAGGTCCCTCACTTACTGTGGCTGGGGGCAGAGGCCTGGGGGATGGGGGGGAGGGGGCGTCAGAAGCAGCAGCTCTCCATTCCGACTTTCTGGAACACAGTCTCCTGGCATAAGTGCTAGATACTTGCTAGAGATAAGCTAGATACTTACATCATTACTGTAAGTACCAGAGCTACCATTTGAAGATATTTGCCAGCATTGTCCTAAGCCCATTACATGCACTAACCCCATCACCCTTTGAAACAACTCTAGGAGCTGGTTTCTATTATTAAATGCATTTTAGCATTAGCAAACTAAAGCCCAGAAACTGAAGTCAGAAACATTGGAGATTCATTCCAAGAAAGAGAAGCTGGAATTTTTTTTTTTTTTCCCTTACAGAGACAGGATAAACAGCAGAGTTTTATTTTCTCCTTCTGGCTATCACTTTTAATATCCACAGATGAGATGTGCCTGGGCAACAGTGAGAGAAAGTGCCCTCCCTTCCAATCCAAGTTCCTTCTCTATTCTGTAACCCTGGCCTGACTCTTCTTCATTGTACTGGTCATTCTTGATAACATTTCATGTTTACTTGTTGATATCTGTCACCTGCAGAGAATGCAGACTGAAGGAGGTCAGGTCTTCTGTTTTGTTCACCCTTGCATCCTAAGTGCCTGCATGGCAAATAAAGGATGCCTGGCACAGAACAGGCAGGCACATAGACATTTACTGAATGAACACACACACACACACACACACACACACACACTCCTCATTACAGCACAAGTCTAGACAACTTAAAAAAAAAAAAGCTTAGTCAGTCAAAAAGATCTGGCAATTTAAAAGATAAGCAAAACAGAACACACAATTGGCTCTTTTCACCCTCACTTGGATTAAGAGGGTGTGGAGTGCCCGATGGTCAGAGAGGGAGTGACAGTGTTTATACAGAGCCCTGCCCCGCTTGCACAAATACTGCAGGGGTCTGGGGGGACAAAGGACAGGCCAGGAGGCCGCAGCAATCTCTTGAGGGATGGGGACCTGCCAGATCTGGCCTGGGTGTGGCCGGGAACGGGCAGAGTTGGGCGGGCCCCTGAATCAAGGTGTCTTCCTGCGGCCAGAACACCATCAGGCTGCCCAGCGTTTGGGATTTCCTCCCCATGGCCAGGCTACAGCTTGAAGGAGTCTGGGTCTAGAACTCTTTCTAATGAACCAACTGGGAATTTGTTTTTTTCTTTCTCTTCAGGATGCAAACATCCCTTTTTGGAATAAAAATGCAATAAAATGATCAAAATATACACAATAAAATAAACAGCAAGAATAAACACAAAGGCAAAAATAAATACACTAAAAATATAAAGATGGTTGTGTGACTGTGACCAAATAAACATGGAATTTATACAGAAGACTCAGCAGCATAAACGTCAGTGTTAATCTCAATGCGACAGCCTACATGTGTTAACACTACAGAAATACCCCCTTAACTCAAAACACATCTTGAAAAAATAATCAGTTTATGCCAAACACTACAAGCAGTCCAAGCAGCAAATGGGTGTTTTTCTGAGTCTTGGGTCTCTGGAGTTGTGGGCAGTGTGAAGTGGGAGGGAGAAATAAAAAGAACATTTCTTCCTTCATGTCTGATGAATTATCTCTCTGCCTGCTCCATACATGGAGAAGGAAATGGCAACTCACTCCAGTACTCTTGCCTGGAGAACTCCATGGACAGAGGAGCCTGGTGGTCTACAGTCCATGGGGTTCCAAAGAGTTGGACACAGCTGAGAAACTAACACAACACTGCTCCATACAAGCCATCCTGGAGTCCTCAAAGGCTCCCTGTTCCAAACTGACTTCCTTTCTACTTCATCATCCACTCCCTTAGTATAGAGGGTCTCGGTGGATATTGGGAATAAAGCTGAATTAGTTTAATATTAATGAATATTAAGTAACACTGAGTTAATTCAAATGAAAATGTGTCAGAAAAATAGATCTACCTTTACAATCTTACATGAGTCTCTAAGGCAGCATGGATTCTGAGGTCTTCTGCTTGCTAAGCTGTGTGACGGCTCTGAGCAAGTACAAAGGCGGAAAAAGCTGGAAAACTCTTGGTGAGGGCAGAAGAGGGGAGACTGGGAAAGAACATGACCACACTTGATGGAGAAGACTCTTAAGAGTCCTTTGGACCGCAAGGAGATCAAACCAGTCAATCCTAGAGGAAATCAACCCTGAATATTCATTGGAAGGACTGATGCTGAAGCTGAAGCTAAAGCTCCAATCCTTTGGCTCTGAAGGAGGTCTAATCTTTCATGTCCTTCCTGATGCAAAGAACTGACTCATTGGGAAAGACCCTGATGTTGGGAAAGATTGAGGGCAGGAGGAGAAGAGGGCAACAGGGGATGAGATGATTGGTTGGCATCACCGACTCAATGGGTTAGTATGAGCATACTGCTGGAGACAGTGAAGGAGAGGGAAGCCTGGCATGCTGCAGTCCGTGGGGTTGCAAAGAGTCGGACGTGACTTAGCTACTGCACAGTAACAGGGTTAGAGGACAGGTGGGAGAGGCCCCTGAACAGGAGTGCTAAGGCTATGCAGAGGGACCCTGAGCACAGAGTAGAGATGACCTTTGAACTACCCCCCATCATATCTTTAACCAACATGGATCTCTCATTAGATAGATTTTGAGGCAAATCATCGTTTGAGTCAAAAGGTCCAGGCTCTGTCCCCAAAGCAAGTTTAAACTGTTTTTCACTCTCTACAGTTTTTTCCCTTGTCTTTTTCCCCTTTTTTTCTTTCTTGGGCATGCCCCAGCGCTTGTGGAATCTTAGTTCCCTGACCAGGGACCCACACCCTCAGCGGTGAAGTAAATGCAGGGAGCCGTAACGACTGGACCACCAGAGAAGTCCCCCTCTTTCCTTGTTTTCTGATGCTACTCACCTCACCCCAAGTAAGTAAAAAGCCAGGGATAACCAGCGAGAGATCTCCAGCAACGGCTGGGCAGGGGCTGCCCCACCTTTTGGACTGAAATTGTCCTTAGTAACTTGGAGACCCCTTGTATCCAGTACCTAAATGCATTTGGCCCATTTATGGAGGAAAAATCGCCACTGCTTTTCAAAATATGTTTCATCAGGTAAAAACTTCTCAGATGTGCACTCTCCCAATGCTTCTGTACATCGTGAGGTCTGACGCTCTCTTCTCAATGCTCTTTTCCGTAGCATCTCACAAGAGCCGGCTATTAAATTTTGGGAATTTCATGAGCCAGTTGTTAAAGTCATCATTAAAATGTAAATAATGTATTCAAAATTAAATAAAATGCCTTAGACACTAAAATGGACATTGCTCAAAATTCATCACTTCTCAGTTTACGGTCACCTAGGCTCTTGAGGCTGTTGACATCTATCTATTTTACCTATATGATAGAAATAGCATATTAATGACTAAAAAGGTCATGATATTAAACATTTCTCTCCAACTCTGGTGACTTGAAAGTAGTCACAGCAGAAATATTTACACCATGGAAGCTGGCAACACTATAAATCTGGGCTTTTATTTGTTCTCTTTATGTCTAGGAAAGTGATAGAGAAAATGCAAATACTCTAGATTAGAACATAAAAGGGTGTTACATCTGGAGCTGTTATACTGTTAAAGAAATAAAAAAAAGCACCAAAAGTGAGGAAATACTCATCCAGCATTCGGTTCAGCAGAAGAATATTGTGTCATTGATAAACAGCATGAAGCTCTGACACACATCTTCACGGTTTCACTTCTGTCATATTAATGTCAAAGAAAATATCTAACAATATTCATGTTGAGGCGTAACTCACTTATTAACAGGTTGGTTATGAATATATGAAGCTCAGCAAACATCAACAAAAACATTTACTTGCAAATTGTGTGCTATATATCCCTTATTACAGTACAATTTATCTAAATTATATGCATGTATGCGTATATGTACGTCTCCTGTGTGAATACACACACACACACACACCCACACAGAGCGACCCACCCTCACAGGTCGTTAAACATTTACCAACTCACACCATATTCACTTTCTATCACCCTTTCAAACCTGTTCCCACACCCCAGGCCCTCCTCAAAACAATGCTTGCTGATATGCCCATCAATAAGCTGCAATCATTTGTCTGTCAAACGTCCTCAGAGAATGGAAGGAAATCCTTTGCATTTATAAACCCTGGTGAGCGCTCTGCTGCTTGGCCTCACAAGGGCTCTCTCACCAGTTGGTAGCTTTATTCTCCACTCAGCATCAGTGTCACCGTTCTTAATTTTCTGGGGCAGCTCTAGTTAGACCCAAACTGAGTTCTTTGGGAAATGTTGCCAGGGAGACTTAGAGTTCTGTATTACCAAGGCTTCCCATTAACCAACAGCCTTCTTCTGAAATTCCCCAGCCATCTGAGTAGTTAAAACACGTCTGAAGCACAAGCTTATTTAGCCACACTAGTAATTAACTGGTTAATTACTTCTCAACAATTTACTTTTAAACCTCACTAGGACATCAAGTCTGATTTTGGAATTCCAATAGAAGACAATTCCGTTGACTCAACTGGAGGATAAAAGCGCTGTCTTAGCAAAAACTTTTTGAAAAGGAAGTCTCTTAATTCTTCCCTGGGCCACCGTGAAAACAAGTGTGATTAAAGTGACTGTGGTTCTTCAAACTCAGTGAAGCATAAGGGATTCTATAATCTTCACCAGTAGCATACCACCAAATGCGTGTTTTTTTTAAACTTAACAAACCCTCCGACTCAGGATACCCTGTTAGAAAGGATTTCCTGTAATTTTCTGGGAACATGCAATAGACGAAAATTCACTCAATCTAAATTTCTGAAAAATATACAATTTAACTCAATTACGCTTCTTCAAACTTTTAATCTTGGTAAAAAAAAAAACAAACTTGCTATCCAATGCTTGATTTTCCTTCTAATCCTCTCACTGATGTTTCAATCATTCCTCCCTTAATTTAGGTCTTAATTCTAGAACTTTGCATTTACCATTTTTTTTCCTATCATAGTAGATTGAGAATACTGCAACTTCACTCATCTCTTGGCTTTTAATTCAGTGCAAATATGGAGTCCTTCAAGCAACAGTCTGACTAGGACACCTCTTTGACAGAAATGCAAGTTCTTACAAGATACTAAGTTGAAGGAGGCAAGTCGACCAGATCAGTTTTCAGCTGTTTCCTGACATCGCCACGAATGACTGACATCCCATGACGATTAACATCTTTAGCAGTTTCCTCTCCAGAAGAGACTGCTTCTGACTTTAAGTTAGTAAACAGCCCTTGCCAGGATGAAATGTTTGATGGAAGTGCCCAGTTGTTAATCAGACACTAGCATCTAATTTATTTGTAATGAAGTGGAATATCCCGCCAGATGTTAAATACTGTGTTTTTTTCCCTTAAGAGAAGATGCCCCAGTATTCACTCGAATACTTTGGTAGCTGTCATGAGCCCAGATTTGCAAGGTACTCAAGCAGTAGAGTTCAGAGACCCTGGCTGTTGACTTTCCTTCCCTCTGTCATTTTCCTTTTCTGCTATCAAGAAAGTTGCACCCCAACTAGCCACTAGGAGAAAAGATTCTTCTTCAATAATGCAATCCTCAGTCTTAACTAGATACATTTGTCCCTCGGTATCTTTGGAGGGTTGGTTTCAGGAGGTCCCTGTAGATGCCCAAATTCCGGGATGCTTGAGTCCCTTGTATAAAACAGTGCAGTACATTCAATATTGTCATTTCTCCCTATCCATGTTTTTTTTTTTTTCCATTTATTTTTATTAGTTGGAGGCTAATTACTTTACAATATTGTAGTGGTTTTTGTCATACATTGACATGAATCAGCCATGGATTTACATGTATTCCCCATCCCGATCCCCCCTCCCACCTCCCTCTCTACTCGATTCCTCTGGGTCTTCCCAGTGCACCAGGCCCGAGCACTTGTCTCATGCATCTAGCCTGGGCTGGTGATCTGTTTCACCCTAGATAATATGCATGTTTCGATCCATGTGTTTTGAATCCACAGGTTTTGCAATCTCAGATTCAACCAACCAACCTTGATCCTTGGTTGGGTGAATCCACAGATACAACACCTGGGGATACAGGGGCCATAATGAAGATGACATTTCTTAGGGCAATGAGATAGAAGAAGCTTGGGTACCCACGAGCAGAGAGATACCTACTAGCCTTGGACCTACTTATACCTGTGAGTTCCATGTGCCCCTCTCCCCATCACTTGTAGTGGAATCCAATCCTAATTCATACACCGAGTATTCTATGAGCATGAGATCTGGAGCCAGTCTTTTGGGCACTGATCCAATGCTGCCATTGATTTGCTGAATGTCTTTGGACACCTTACCTGTTTTTACACCACAATTTCCTCTTTATGGGCTTCCCAGCTGACTCAGTGCTAAGGTTCCACCTGCCAGTGCAGAAGACTCAGGAGATGCAGGTTTGATCCCTGGGTCAGGAAGGTCCCCTGAAAGAGGAAATGGCAACCCACACAAGTATTCTTGCCTGGGAAGTCCCATGGACAGAGGAACCTGGTGGGCTACAGTCCACGGGGTTGCAAAGAGTCAGACACAAGTGAGCATGCAGCCATTTCTTCATCTATGAAATGGGAATGACTGTATGTATTCAGTGTTTGTGAGCACAAAATGAGTAAATATGTGCAAAGCCTCTAGAACACTGCCTGAACTAGTCAGGACTCCTTGATACAACAGGGAACTATAAGACAGGACGCAAATGGGGACCAGAGGTAAAGCCTCAACACCACTCCCCTTGCCTTCTCATTCTCCCCGTACTTGATCCCAGATGGCCTGTCCCTTCCAGTCTCCTTGGTCCTTATTTAGAATTCCCCTCTATTCACATAGCAGACTGCGCCCTGCAACCCCTCTTCAGTCTGTTTCCTCCCACACAAAACAATTCTAGCCTCTGTCAATTTATATCTGTATTATTTTTCCTATTGTGAGAATTTGAGTATGCAAATAGAAGGCTTCCTAGGTGGTGCTAGTGGTAAAGAACCCACATGCCAATGCAGGAGACATAAGAGATGGGGGCTAGGCCCCTGGGTCGGGAAGATCCCCCTGGAGTAGGAGATGGCAACCCACTCCAGTATCCCTGCCTGGAGAATTCCACGGACAGAGGAGCCTGCAGGGCTACCGTCCATAAAGTCACAAAGAGTTGGACACGACTGAAGCGACTGAGCATATAGGCGAGCATGTGCATGTGACCAGATTTCCAGTGGGGAGATTTGGAGAGAAGGAGGGGACACTTGAAGCTGATGACAGCTTTTGGAGGGGCGAAGGAGGCCAAGCCAGAGCTAACAGAACTCTGCAGGGACTTGCGGGCTGGCTGGACAGGTGGGGACCCAGACATGTCACACAGAAAAGGGCTCAAGGGTGTATGTTCAGGTTCAAAGCTATCAGAGTTAGAGCTAACACTTTGGAATCCTCTGTGCTGTGGAGAGGCACTGGATTTTGCTTGAGGTTATAGGTTATCCAAAGCTTTATTCACCTCAAATTCCAGGCTAATCTGCCTCAGAGCTAGGTGCAGTCTTAGAAATAGAGGCAACGACTTCAAATCATAAAGTCAAGACGGCGCTTCCATAGGTCAGACCAATAATGGAGAGGAAGACTAATCTTGCAAATAAACCTACTATGAGAAGTGGATTTATGTGTTACTGACAAGACTGGTTGTTACTTCAGAATGTATTAGGGTCCCCCATGTGCCTGACAGTAAGCTTAATGGGATAGGCATCTAAAGTGTTACCCCATCATTCTTTCAGAGGTTGGTAGAAATAGAGATCTAATTCTGGAAAAGTGACACAATCATCTACAGTGATAGGAAAGCACAAAATCAGATTTTTATGGAACTGTTTTTGTCTAGTGTTACTCAGAAGAGAAGGTAGAACTAGAAGGCTTTTGGGTTTTTTTGGCCTCGTTAAAAGTTGTTCAGTCACTAAGTCGCATCCAGCTCTTTGCGACCCCATGAACTGTAGCATACCAGTCTCCCTTGCCCTTTACCATCTCCGGGTTTACTCAAACTCATGTCCATTGAGTCCGTGATGCCATCAGAAGACCCTCAAAGGTTTCATGGAGGCAAGGGGTTACCAAGTGGATGTCAGCCCTCCCCAGGCCTCCCTGCCTCTATGCCCAGATTCTCTCTCTTCCTGTCCAGATTGGCGCTTTGGGTTTTCTCACTGTTGTCTGGTCCACTGTGCAGTGGAAAAGCAGGAACGGTTTTACTTCTTTACAATCCTACTGCCCTTTTGAGGGCCAATTTAAAGACCTTTAACTTCTAATGAGAGTCCCTTGGACTGCAAGGAGATCAAATCAGTCAATCCTAAAGAAACTCAACCCTGAATATTCATTGGAAGGACTGATGCTGAAGCTGAAGCTCTGATATTTTGGTCACCTGTTGTCAAGAGCATCATATTGAGAAAGGAGTACATCAAGGCTGAATATTGTCACCCTGCTTATTTAACTTATATGCTGAGTACATCATGCAAAATGCCAGGCTGGATGAAGCACAAGCTGGAAACAAGATTGCCAGGGGAAATATCAATAACCTCAGATATGCTGATGACACCACCCTTACGGCAGAAAGTGAAGAAGAACTAAAGAGCTTCTTGATGAAGGCGAAAGAGGAGAATGAAAAAGCTATCTTAAAACTCAGCATTCAAAAAAACTAAGATCATGGCATCCAGTTCCATCACTTCATGACAAATAGATGGAGAAACAATGGAAACAGTGACAGATTTTATTTTCTTGGGCTCCAAAATCACTGGACATGGTGACAGCAGTCTTGAAATTAAAAGGTGTTTGCTCCTTGGAAGAAAAGCTATGACAAACCTATACTGCATATTAAAAAACAGAGATGTTACCTTGCCAACAAAAGTCTGTTTAATTAAGGCTATGGTTTTTCCAATAGTCATGTATGGATGTGAGAGTTGGACTACAAAGAAAGCTGAGTTCTGCAGAATTGATACTTTTGAACTGTAGTGTTGGAGAAGACTCCTGAGAGTCCCTTGGAGAGCAAGGAGATCAAATCAGTCAATCCTAAAGGAAATCAATCCTAAATATTCATTGGAAGGACTGGTGCTGAAGCTCCAATACTTTGTCCACCTGATGCAAACTGATTCATTAGAAAAGACCCTGATGCTGGGAAAGATTGAAGGCAGGAGGAGAAGGGGATGACAGAGGATGAGATGGTTAGATGGCATCACTGACTCAATGGACATGAGTCTGAGCAAACTCCAGGAGATGGTGAAGGACAGAGAAGCCTGGCGTGCTGCGGTCCATGGGGTCGCAAAGAGTCGGACACAACTGAGTGAATGAACAACAACTTCAAAGTGGGGGAGGGGACACATGGGGAAATAGATGAAATAAGATTGGCAAAATGTTTATAATTGTTGAACTTGGAAGATGAGCACATGGGGGTTCATTATGCTAGTCTCTCTACTTGTGTTTATTTGGAAATTCCCTTAATTAGAAGATGCATTCCTCCATCTATGAAGCTTTAAAGATAAACAATAATTCATGGTGTATCCATCAGGCAGATACATGTGCTAACCAGAAAAATAAAGCAGGGAAGGGAGATGCTGAGAGGAGAGTGGATGAATATAGTGTTTCTACATACAGACAGCATTTATTTTACACACATAAATTAATAAAACCTGGATGAGTTGATAACTGCATCAGGATAAGACCTTAATACACATGAAGTTCACATGAAGTTGAATACAATGATAATTAAAGATAATTTCTGAGAAACATAAGAGCAATTTGAGTTTTCTGAAAGACGCCCATTTCAAAGAAATGTTAATGAAAACAATGATGAATATTACTTAACTTCTATGTTAGAACTAGATTCTGCAAACATATTAAAGAATGATAGGCTTTGATCCTCATCATAACCCCAGAAGTTGGTACTGTTTCCTTCATCTGTAAGAGGCTGCCCCTAAGCTTAGGGAGGCTAAAAGTCTGTCCAAGGTTATGAAAACGCTCAGTGGTATAACCCAGTTTGAATCCAGGTAGCCCAGGACCAGAGTTTGCATGTTTTAGTGTCATCTGACACTGGCTATCTGGATGGATAAGTAGCATCTGGATAAAGGAAGGGTGAAAGAGTAAACCTAAATACCCAGTAGTGCCTTGGTATTTTCTGAGTGGGGTTGTGGATGCTGTGTAGGAATAAGGCAGACTCGGGAGAAGAGCCAAGAGTAAGGTTTTCTGGGCTGGATGGTGCTACAGTGCAGACACCACTGCAGGCAAGAGGCCCAGATGGACTTCCAAAGGAAGCTTCCTCTGAAGCCCAGGAGAATGAGGGCAGTGACGGAGGACGGAGGGAAGAGGGAGGTGGAGTCATAAGACAGGTTCTCCGCCACTTCTATTCCAGCATACCCTCCCACCCATGTCCACATTCAACACCTTAAGTGCTGATCTCATTCTAGAACATAGTACAACAATATCAGACAATCAGAATTTACCTGACTCAGAGGCAAGAGATGGCAGCTGCCGAGGTGACAGTGATTTGTTAGAAAATAAAGCTTGTCTGTACACTGGGCATTGTTCTAAAACACTGCAAATGCAGCATGAACAGCACAAGGCCTCTCTTCTCATGATGAACAGACAAGAAACAAATATATCCTTTGTTACGTGTTTGTGAATGCCAGGCATACAAATGAAGTAGGGTACGAAGGCTACAAGCTCCAAGGTGCGGGCTTCCTGTCTTCTGGAATGCCATCAGGAAGACTTTGATAAGGGCGCTCTTGAGTGGGGGACGAAGAGAATTGAGTCAGTGAAGCTTTGATTCCCAGGCAGAGGGCATGAAAGCAGTCCAAGGCTGGGGCCTGTGGGGTGTATCTGGGGCCAACGGAGAGGCCAGTGAGCTGGGTCAGGGTGACCATGTGGGGATGGGCAGGGACCCCGCTGGGGAGGGGCTTGGAGGCTGTGCCATGGATTGGCTTTGGACTCTGAATGGAACAGGGAATCGTTAGAGATGTTTGAATTAGGATCCTGTGGACTGGTGTGTGGGAAAGAGAGAGCAGGGGGCAACAAGGCTGAGCCAGGAGGCCAGTTAGGAACCTACTGCACTAGGCCAGGGAGACAGAGGAGACGGACTGGACCAGGTGGGTGTGGAAAAGACCATGAGAAGTCCTAGGATTCTGGATGTTTTGGAGGAAGAGCCCAGTCTGACTCTGGATTGGACCTGAAACATGAGAGGAGGAATGTGACCACAGAAACACCAAAGGATCTCTACCTGAAGCCCCTCCCCTTTATTTCCTACCTTTTAGCTTCACAACTCAGCATGCAGGGTCTTAGTTCCCCTACCAGGGATCGAACCTGTGCCCCCTGCAGTGGAAGCATGGGGTCTTAACCATTGGACCGCCAGGGAAGTCCCTTTCCCTGAGACTTTTCTCTCCACTCGAGGCTCTACCTTCAGCCTTTCCGTTGGGTTAAGCCATTAGGAGATGCCTCTGTGACAATGTATTCACTGGTCAGATCTGTCCTCTAGATACATCAATCCACGCTGGCTCAGCAGGCATGCTAATGGGCTAGGTAAGAGAGAAGCGTCTCGTAGGATGGAAAGGGGGCATGAAGAGGTGAACATGGATGGAGAGCTATTTAGGAAGTCACTGCTAACAGACTGGACAAGGCACAAAAGGAAGGAAAATGACTTACTCTGACCAAAGAATTGTGGGGCTATTAACTAAGAGTTGGAAAAGGAGGGAAAAGAAAAACAACCCCAGGAAGTTAGAGGTGGGTCTGGAAATGGAGATTATGAGCCCAGCTCTGGGTGGGTGACTTGGAATCAATTGTGCAAAAGCTAATAGATAAATCCCAGAAGGAGTGTGAATAAGAGTGGGAGGCTCAGACAGGCTGCTGCAAGGCTTTTCTCTGGATTTATTTTGAAACACAATAGGGCCTCACTATCTGAGCTAGGAAATTTAAGTCAGAACATTTTGAGAGCTATTTCATTTGATTATTTTCTAATAAGAGTAGTAACTAAAACTAGGCTACCAGAATCCATTTCCTTTTGACACGAAGCAATGTGAAAGACCGGTCTTAATCAACTTAATTTACAAAGAACAGAGCAATTACTGTACCATTTAAAAATAACACTTAACAATGTGGTTTAGCTATATTCATCTTTTTTTTCCAGTAAGAATGCTAAATTCAGAATATGAGAATAGTAAATATAGACTTTTCAAATTTTGGTTTTACATTTCTAAGCTTCAAGGTGGTAAACTAGAGTTAAGGTTTTCCTCCAAAACCCCCATACTCGGACTGAACATCAAACTTATGTGTATTTCCCAGTGGAAACAGACACCTGGACCCAAATTCAGGTCAAACAGTTGGGTGTGCCAGTGACCATGCTCCCCATCTGGAACACAAAGCTGAAACTTGGCCACCTGATGCGAAGAGCTGACTCATTTGAAAAGACCCTGATGCTGGGAAAGATTGAAGGTGGGAGAAGGGGACGGCAGAGGATGAGATGGTTGGATGGCATCACCGACTCAACGGACACGAGTTTGAGTAGGCTCCAGGAGTTGGTGATGGACAGGGAGGCCTGGCGTGATGCAGTCCATGGGGTCACAAAGAATTGGACATGACTGAGCAACTGAACTGAATTGTGCCCCTAGAGGCTCACAACCTACCAAAAGGTCTGGAGTGCCCTCTGCCCGCCATGCATAAGAAGGCATAGGTATAGGGTTGGAGTAGGGCTGATAGTCCGTCAGTCTAGAAATGCATTATCAGTCACTCACCTGACTCGGAACATCAGAAAGACTTCTGAGCACCTCAATTTCTCAAATGTTGTTCCTATTTCAGAATAAGCATTGCTGAGCTTCCAAGTGCCCTGCAAACCAGGGTAAGGCAGACCACAGACCTACATATTCATGAAGCACCACATGTAGCACAGACCCTACAGGTTTGAAACCAGTAGCTACTAGATTCCTCTTACAGAAAATCTTTGGAACAAAAACATCTTTCTGCAGAACGTTCTCTTAAGTGTTCATGAGAGCTCCTCTGGATCTCTCCAACAGGGCTCTTTCTCTTTACCTTTTCTCTTCTTTCCTTTTCTTCTCTTTTTTCTTCTTTCCTTCCCTCTTCTTCCTCCTCCTCCTGGTCCTTCTCCAAATATTTAGCCACCTACTCAAAATTTCTTTTCTTCAATTCATATGTGAAAACAGAGATTTTTGCCCAGACTTCTTAAAAGCTCATCTCAACTAGTAAAAGGGAAAACTGTTTTGTTCAAACACTTGCCTTCAAGGAACCAGTGGTCTAGTGAGAGAAGGCAGACAACTAATGGTCACCAGCAACACCAGATTCTAGAAGGGAGGCGGGTGTGGGGAGGTGAGCTTGTCCATCATGGCTTCAGGGAGAGCATCCTTCACGGTCATGTGGTGCTTTAGTTACTTTATTTATGGGAGCTGAAAGAGAGAGAGTCAAGGCTATGGTTTTTCCAGTAGTCATGTATGGAAGTGAGAGTTGGACTATAAAGAAATCTGAGCACCGAAGAATTGATGCTATTGAACTCTGGTGTTGGAGAAGACTCTTGAGAGTCCCTTGGACTGCAAGGAGATCCAACCTGTCCATCCTAAAGGCAATCAGTGCTGAATGTTCATTGGAAGGACTGATGTTGAAGCTGAAACTCCAATACTTTGGCTACCTGATTTGAAGAGCTGACTCATTGGAAAAGACCTTGATGCTGGGGAAGAATGAAGGTGGGAGGCGAAGGGGATGACAGAAGGATGAGATGGTTGGATGGCATCACCGACTAAATGGACATGAGTTTGAGTAAACTCTAGGAGTTGGTGATGGACAGGGAGGCCTGGCATGCTGCAGTCCCTGGGGTCACAAAGAGTCGGACACAACTGAGCGATTGAACTGAACTAAACTAAACTGAACTTAAGGAGAGAGAGCAATGGAAGTAGGAGACAGAGACTGGCTGGTAAGCAGGTAGGTTGAAGCAAATAACATAGACCGTGCTGCTCCCTGAGTCCCATAAAGTCCTTCTTCTTCAGCTGCACCATCGTGGCCGACATTCCAGTTCTGAATCAACCCGCAGCCCCCACCCCCACCTCTGCACCATCTCTGTATCACTTTTCTGTGGCACTGCTCCGAACTGAATGATTAGTAGTCAGATTCTGTCACTCCCCTGCACCACACCCTCCACTCACTGGCTTTGCATCATGCTTTCAAAAAAAGAAAAGAAAACCTTTTTATTTTGTATTGGGGTATAGTCAGTTAACAAACACTAGTGGCAAAGAACCCACATGCCAATGCAGGAGTCAGAAGAAACTCAAGTTTGATCCCTGGGATGGGAAGATCCCCTTGAGGAGGGCATGGCAATCCACTCCAGTATTATTGCCTGGAGAATCCCCATAGACAGAAGAGCCTGGCAGGCTACAGTTCACAGGGCCGCAGAGAGTTGAATGTGAATGAAGCGACTTAGCACGAACACATATAGTTGATTAACAGTGTTGTGATAGTTTTAGATGAACAGTGAAGGGATTCAGCCACGCATATACATGTATCCACTTTTAAGCCACAGTAAAGACCTTCAGTGTTATACAGAGCTATGAGACCTGGGCTCTGTCTCCCTCTTCACCTTCACCTCTCTTTCTTCTGCCCCCGCCCCCCTTGTTCATATACACAGCCTGCTTTTCTTTTCTAAGAACTCAGAGTTTACTCCACTCCTAGGGCCTCCATACTCATTTTTTTCCTCCCTGTTTGCCTAGAATGTTCTTCCCTCATATCTTAAGGTTCACTTTTCAAGGACCAGCTCAGATAGGCCTTTCAGATCACCCAGCAAATGGCAAGCTACTAGCCCTCCCCTCTCAGCCACATATTTCCCTTTTTTCTTTAAAGCGCTCATCACATAATGTTTTTCCCTTCATTCCAGATTTGACCTGTTCTGTTCATCACTGTATCCCCAGAATTTAGGAAACTGTATTTGTTGATATGCTCATTCTAATCTGAATTTCCAAGTGCAATGTGTACTGTGTCTCCACTATAGTGAAAAACAACAGAACAAAGTGTTCCTCATCCCTCTCTCTTATCCCTGCCTCAGGACAAAGGCTGTCTTCTACCACTGAAATGTTTTTTCTCAGTTATTTTCATGTTGGTTTATTGTTCCAGACGTCTAGTAGCAGGGAATAAAACTGAAGTGACACCCAGTAAACACAGTAAAAGAGCCACTATTTATCAAGGGTTTATTATGTATGGGGTGCCATATATACATTATGCATTCAAGCCTCACAATATCTTTATTATATGGTTTTACCCCTAGGTTAACAGGCATTTTCAAATAACATTCAAATGACATATACAGACTGCTTAAATTCAGACTATTCCCACATTTCAACTCAATATTCAGACCTTAGAAAAACAAACTTATCTCTCCTATGCACACCATTTTCCCCATAATTAATGGCACAGAAACAGTGCTTGAACTGGCATTACAATAAGTAAGCAAAGAAGTGGGTTTCCCAGGCAGTACAGTAGTAAAGAATCCACCTGCCAATTCAGGAGATGCAAGAGACTCGGGTTCAAACCCTGGGTCGGGAAGATCCTCTGGAGGAGGAAATGTATGTATTCTTGCCTGGAAAATTCCATGGACAGAGGAGCCTGGTGGGCCACAGTCCGTGGGGTCGCAAAGGATCTGACATGACTGAGCAACTGAGTGTGTGTGCACGCACGTGCACACACACACTCACACAAGCAAAGAAAGCAGAAGAGTATTAGATTTGACTGCTATGCCTGTTATGCATATAGAAGCATCAAGTAAGAATTTTATCTTTTAAGAGCATAGTATTTTGTTTCTGAACATTTGCAAAGTATGTTTTCTGCTCATATTTGTAAACCAAAGCCAAGGGTATTTTTTAGAATAGTTGCTGCTAGCTATTCTGTCTTTAGCTAGTACAGAAATGTGCTCTCTTCTTCATCTGGTAAGAAGGTAAAAACAAACATCTTTTTAACTTCCTCTGTGGAAATTTAGAGTCTCATATCTTGACGTGTTAGATCATTCAGTGAAATAAGTCTTTTTCTGCTCTTCAGGGAGATTCTGGATTCTGAAAGGTATGGCTATTATAGCACTCATCACAACTTAATTTTTAGAACTTCATAGTATTTGCTTTCCTAACAGGATAAGAAGAAAGAAAAGAAGGAAGGAACAGAGTTTCCAAATAATGACACCTGGAAGAAGTCATCTGGATTCCAACTTGCTAGAGGTAATTCATCCTTGTGCTTAGTACACCCATGGGCCAAAGTGGGTCCAGAGGCCACAAAACATTATTTGCACATTGTTTTCCTTGCCATTTTAGTGTCAAGATCAGATACCATTAAATATTGTGATTAAGTACCAATTCCTTAGAGTTTAAACAACTGTTAAAGAAGAGAAGGGGAAAGAAGCATTTATCTCATACAGACATTGAAGAAAAGTGGAAAAAAGCCAAGACCACCGAGAGTTTGTTCCATAAGTATATTGCAAAGCTTGCAAATATCTCCCAAAGCACTTTCCTAGATACAGCCAATCCCCATGAGCCCATCTGGGCGCCCACTTCCCATCCTGTTCCCTGCTCATCTCATCACCCTTCCAGCCTCACCCTCATTAGTTCTTAGCAAGTTATTCTCTTAAAACTGATATATGAGGGGAAGGGCACGAGGGAATGGAAGGATTTTCCTTCTTTTTTGTTTTTAATTTGTATTTTATGTTGGAGTATGATTACATAGTTGATTTACAATGTTGTGTTGGCTTCAGGAGTAGAGCAAAGTGATTCAGTTATGCATATATGTGTGTCTATTCTTTTTCAAATTCTTTTCCCATTTAGGTTATTACAGAATATTGATCAGAGTTCCCTGTACTATGCAGTAGGTCCTTGTTTGTCAACTATTTCAACTATAGTAGTGCGTACAAGTCAATCCCAAACTTTCAAAGAGTCTTCTTTAAAAAAATTCACTTTTAAAGTCTAAGTCAGTTTGGGGGAGAATGGATACATGTATATTCATGGCACAGTCCCTTGGCTGTCCACCTGAAACTATCACAACATTGTTAATTGGCTAGACTCCAATATAAAATAAAAAGTAAAAAAGATTAAGTCTATGTCTCCTCTAACTTCCTCCTCTGCCCCCTACTCAGTAATCCTGTATCCCGGATTTTGATTCTTATGCTTCATAATTCATATTCTTAGTTGATTCAAATTTTTAAAAGTGTGAGACCGATGAATGTTTAAACTGCAAGCTGTATCAGACGAGCAACCATATCTTCCTTTGAAGGAGCTGTAATATTTCAGTGTAACACAGATGCTTAACCTAATAACAGGTTTACTTGGTTAAAGGGAACAAACACAGGATCGTATATTTATGCCCCAGATTACAGTTTTTTCCTCTCTCCCAGCACATCAGAGAAGCATAGATGTTAGTGTCTGAGGACTGCCTATAATCACACGGCCCCAGGAAGTAAGGGGAACTCAGACCATGAGACCCGCTTCCTCGTGGCCTCACACCTTCACACACCCCTCCCACCTCGACCAGCTTTCTAGTCACAGGTTGGAGACAGCCTGAAATCACCCTGAGGCCAGATGGTGGTTAATACGCATCCTCGGAATGCCTACAAACAGACTTTCCTTTGCATCTCCTTGTTTCCAACGACTCCTGCTGCAGCCGGAGTTGCGGTGGGTCCTGAAGAACTCTTCAGGCTTCAGTACCAGGAGAAGACGGGGGGAGGACGGGGCTGGAAGGGAGTAAGCTCTGCACTTGCTTCTTCCCAGGCCAGGGTGACAGACTCCTCCCCATTGGGCAGGGAGAGGGTGGAAGTTGCTGACAGACTCCAGGCGGACAGAAGGAAAGGCACGCTCCCCACATGTGGGGGACCCGCAAGCCGACATGCGCACAGGCCTTGAGTGACATGTTGAAATTAAAATCAAAACAGCATGAAAGCACACTTTATTACAGCTAGAAATAGCCGGGTATTGTCAAAGCTCCCATTGAGTCATCCATGCAGAAGCTGAGACCTTGGACAGCCGGGGAGAGCTGGGGCTGGCTCCGGACTGGGTTCAGAAAAAGATCTGGACGAGGGACCAGTGTAGAGGGTGGTCAGAAAGCAAAGATTTCAGCAGTTCGTTTTGCTCTGAGCAGGAAGGAGGGAGTGGGGAGAGAAGAGGATGCTGCCTGGACTTTGAAAGCCTAGGGACTTGCCAGAGGAGGGGAAGGAAGGCGGTGGCTCTAAAGGGAGCCTTCCCCCCATTTCATTATCACAGAGGACCTGCTTGGTTAGAGGAACGATCGGTCCCTTGGGATACAGGGGAGGGGCGTATTAATGTTCAATTAAATCTGGGAGACAGAAGGAAGCAAGCTCCAGCTAATGCCTTTGCAGCCCTTAGGATGCATTGCTATGGATTAAAGATTCACACAACTCTATGGACAGCTGCCAAAAATTATCGGCTGCAGGAGCTGCTCAACTTTGCTCCTATTCAAGTTATGCGCAGACCAATTTCACTTCAGCAGGAGTCACCAACACACTTTGCTCATTGAGATGACCAGAGCAAATATTTTATACTATTTTTAAAATGCAATGGATCACAAATATCTCACAATAATTTACCGTATTTTACTCTTTGCTAGCTCCAAGTCAACCTTTCAGACCTAAGAAACAGAAGAGACAAATTCACAATGTAAACCATGGGAGCTGAATCTTGTATGCAAGCACAGAGGAACACTAACTTATTCAATGGGTGGGTTTTCCTGGGGGCTCAGCGGCAAAGAATCCACCTGCAACACAGGCGACGTGGGTTCGATCCTTGAATGGGGAAGGTCCCCTGGAGGAGGGCATGGCAACCCACTCCAGTATTCTTGCTTGGAGAACCCCAAGGACAGAGGAAACTGGTGGGCTACGGTCCATAGGGTCGCAGAGTCAGACACAACTGAAGCGACTTAGCATACATGCCCACACTCAATGGGTACTTACTGAGCACTAATATTAATGCCTCCTATTGGTGCTAAGATGCACATTTTTTACAACTTAGGGATGTATCTTATAGGAGACTGTCAATTTTATTGACAGAATTTTTTCTTAATGGTGTATTAAAAAAAGTATTTTCAAAAGTATCTTAGATTGGATGAAACAGGGACTCATCGATATCACTAAGGTTGCAGTTCAAACCCTGCCTTCTCTGACAGGCTTCCTGAAACACCAATCTAAGGTGACCCATCCCTCATCCTGCCTTCTCCCCACTTCCTGATCACATCTCTGTGCAAACCGTGGCTCTTGTATTCACTGTTATGCCCAGAGCAAGACTGAACATCATTCCAGGTACAGCAGGTTCTCAATAAATGACTATGGGTTGAACAAAAGTTGTCATTTACTAAGCCACTACTACACATCAGACTCTGAACTAAATGCTTTTCACAGAAAAAAAAAAAAAATCTCCTTTATTCCTAGCAATTGAGAGGTCTTACTCTCGACTTGAAAGATGGGGCAGCAGGTGAAGTGGAGAAACCAGGACTAGATGTCAGCTCAGCCTGACTTCAAGTCCAGACACATCAGCGCCATGCTATACTTGGAATCACATACAAAGCCTGGAAACAGTTCTGATTCAGTGACTGGTCCACAAACATAAGACAAGATCCCCAAAGCTACAGAGAGGGAAAAAACGGTCCCTGCAACATTGAAGGGTAATGTGTGTCCACTGGGGATCACTACATTTCTCTGTCCTTCTACTTGAGTCACATATAAAGTCCTGTGTTAGCACAGACATTCAGGGGCCCATGTTTCTCCCCAGGAAGATCAGAAAGAGATATATAGTTAAACTTTGTATGGAAGGATCCCACCTTTGGTGAGAGACAGCACAGCCCATCTAGGGCTCTGCAAGTCTTCTTGGATGAGAGTGCCATAGAGTATACATGCGAAGGTACTAGGAGAAAATAGAACACAAGTGCCTTGGCTGCTATCCTGGTGGGTGTGAACTTCATTTCATGTTATCAGTGAGCCTCATCAATGACCTGCTTCTTTGCGGAATTTATTACATCCCAGCTGAACTTCTCTGCCTGTTCCATACCTCACCCAAGACTGGATGTTGAAATCTGGTGCTGAGAATCCTGTCAACTGATCACTGTCTAACAGAGACTTCTAAGCCGAGTGAAAAGAGCAAATAAAGAAGGGTGACTGGAAAAAAAAATATTAACATAGGAGATTTGATTATAAGTCAGTCTACAGCCAGACAGCTTAGATAGAGCCTATGGCATTTGTCATTTTGGGAATGATAGTTCAAACAGAATATTTCATTTAGAACAGAAGTGGGAAACAATGGCTGTCATAGATTTTTTTTTTTCCTTTTTTGGTTTACTAACATTTATTTAGGTTTCCAGTGAAAAAGCTTATCCTGTATGGCTTTCAAGCAAAGGCTGGTTTTTAAATATTTAAAGTTTAACCAGGCTTATGTAAACAACCAGTCCCCCCCTTCTACAAATCAAAGAATATACGATGGGGATACACATGGACCACTAAGCCTGAAACACTACCTGACTCTTTACAGGAAAAGGTCCACCACCCCATGATCTAGAACTTCTCCTCCTCCTCTCATCCATCTTTATTCAGACTCAAGTCATTTAAGTCAGTGTTTAATGTGACTGGACACAGAGTGGACAATGGTAAGATCTATTTGCCACTTCAAACATTAGAGCCAGTTGAATGGTGTAATGATATTGATTTACTGATTCCTTTTATGAGAATTCTAAATCTCAAGCATTATTACACTCACACCCATTTCAACTTTGATATTTTAAAGAGATGTCCTTCTCACACTTAAGGGCTTGCTAGCTTTTGGCCAATGCTGCAGTGGTTTGATCTTCCTAATGCCGGTGATGAGCGGTTTCTACAGGCTCGGCAGCACCCTGCTCATTAAAGCTTACCCAAACAGCTTTCTTAATTAAAGACATCGGTTTAGTACATCCAGAGGGCGTAGCTGGAACCTTTGTAAAATTTAGCCTAACATTAACACTCCTCAAGTTGCCCTTCCTCTGGGTTTATATGGGAAGGGGAAAAGCAGACGGGAGTTAGGGACTTTTTGTATCCATGAATCCAGCCTACTTTTGCTTTCCATCAAACAGTAATTCAATATTTACCAAAAGGAGATGTTTAGGGTTGGAAATTTTTACAAGCCTTGCATCTCAGCAGAGAAACATTTTTGGGTACTTTTGTGTATACAGATTGAAAAGATACTCCAATATGACTCGATTATGGAAACTATGCTAGACTGACCAGCACCTCCTTATCCCTGGGATAGGGATCACTCAGGCATGCATGAAGTTATTCCACAGCATCTGGATGACCTGGGGCCTAGTTACTCTGACAGCAAACCCAGGCCCCCTTGCTGGGATGGCCAGCCTATATTTCTATCGTCTCTGCTAAAGCATCTGTTGCTTTTCATCAGCACAAGCAACATGAAGCAGAGCCTGTAGTCCTCTCATAATTACTTGAAAGCGGGCCCTGCAGTCAGTAAGTTCTCCTTGGCACAGACGCCCATGGCCCTGAATGCCCAAATGGTTTGGAGTCAGCTCTTCATTCTATAAAGCAAGATTGATGTACACTGTGAAGAAACACTAATACTTGAGAAGCCTGCCACACACGAGTACTAGCTTGCTTAGGGTCTTTGTCTATAAAATATTTCTATTCCCATTCCTACTTAAAAAATGAATATTTTGATTTGATTTGGAATCCATGTTCTTTTTAGGTCAAAAGAGGCAAGGGATTTTTTTTTTCTTTCCTGAAACAAAGAATCATTACATTTAATTTAAAATATGCCCCCATGCCACTACCATTTCTAGGTAGTACAGTTCCGGACCAAGAGACAGGAACATGAGTTAAATCACAGCTCTTCCAGTTGAGAGTTATGCAATCACCAGGAAAATCACTCACTCCTGGGACTTGGTTTATCAACAGCAGTCATCTTAGAAGCATACAATGTGTCCAACACTTAACTATAGTACCACTTAAGAAGGAAGAAGGCTTACCATTTCCTAAATTGACAGAGGAAGGAATGAGCAAAGGTCAGATAATCCAGAGAGAATGATCAACTATGACTGTTACAGTTTCTCAATTATAAAAGAATCTACATCTATAGAATTTCCTTAGAGGGATCAAGGTCAAAGTGCTATTGAGCAAATGATACACAGACCAACTTAGTTTCTGAGCACTTGTTCTTAAACACCAGTGCTTTTCCAAATGTTTAAAATGTAGGGGCTGGGCAAGATCTTCCAAGAGCCATTTTAGTTTCACTATTCCACTGATATAATTTGCCTGCAGGGGGATTCAAAGATGGCAACTGGGTGAAAGATCAGCTATTCACGGGGAAAGGTGGGGGGTTAAAGAAATCTGTGAAAAGTGGACTGCAGCCTTGAAGAATCAGAGCGTAGATCCAGGAATCGCTTCCAGTTTACTAAGGGCTCAAAAGATTTAGTGCTGCTCAAGCATTTCCCACATTTATGTGTCAGACTACAAATCATTAAATCTTAATTAAGTCACTTAATAAAAATCATAGCCTCAAAGGAGGAGAACAAAGCAGTACTGGTTATTCTTGCTTTTGAAAATTTACACTGCCACTTCCTCTTGATTTGTTAAAAGGTGACCACTGAACCTTTTTGAAGCACAGATTGAGTCTCCCGGGGAAATATTTGTTTGCGTTTGGTACCATCATCCATGTTAAAGTCACTGAAGGAAGCCGGTGCCCATTGTGAAGATGGAGATAAGCAGGAAGAAACCACCAAGGGAAGCAGGATTCGGGCATGGATCTGACTGCTAGGTAGCTGTTTCTCACTGTGCTTCGCCATTCAGCAGAAAGTTTCAGGGAGCAGCTCCACCAGGAAAAAGGAAGGTCACGAGGTGACAGCTGTTGATGACCTAATGAGGATGGGACCAAACAGGGGAGAGAACTCTGGGGAAATGTTTCTTCAGGTGGCTGGGCAGCTCAGACACAAGGCTTCAAATAGGACTAAGAGCAACGTGAGGAACTGGAAAGTCAGACTCAAGGATGGTAAAGGGCCCTAATACCAAACCATCCCTTTTGGATCTAAGTCTTAAATATAGTAGACCAAGTAAGTCCTGCTTACTGGGGAGGGGCGGCAAGGAGTGAGCTTGAAACTTCAGAAACTGCCTGGTTTCTCTAAATCATTTCTTAAGGGAGGAAGCCAAGGCCACCCGAGGTGGAGCCGCTTGCTCGGGTCTGACTTGGCAAAGAGGAAATTAGGATGGAGTTTCTTACTCCCAGACACGATGGGCCTGGAAATGTTTTAATAGTGTTTAATCAAAATCCAAAGCCTGTAAATTCTTTAAAAGTATGCCAACCACAGAAACCGATCAGCCCGACGCTGATTTTAACTTGATCACTATTTTTATGGCATTACACAATCTATCTAGGCCTGGGATTCTGTTCGAAGACGAATCTGACCCAGAGTCAACATGCTGGTCTCCTGGTTTAAATAGGAAACACAAGCAAGTTCTGTATCCAGTCGTCGGAAAACCCCCAAACCACTCTCTCTCTCTCTGTGACTGACCTTGTCTTGGGTGATGCTGACTGCAAACAGCCTTCCCCCAGACTCACCCTCTACAATTTCAAAAGTATGTGCAGTAGCCATGGCCACCCGAGGGTGGTACAAAGGGAGGGTTAAGGACCAGAACTTAATGAAATACCGGCCCTACAAGCAAGACTCCATCGGAGCATTAAAAAAGCCATCCACCTCATTGTTTGCCGTAAGCTCAATGAAATGCCACGGCTTAACGACTTTCCCCAAAAGTCCTTAAGCTTCTGGTTTAACAACTAGATTCTCACTAGAGGACACAAAGGCTGGGAGAGCGGGCTGCGGGCATCACCGCAAATCCCCGCGGTCCTCCGAGACCAGGACCGTCGACAAAATCCCCGTGGACCAGGGGTTACATCGATCGCCGTGATGGACCGGCCACCGGCTTCGACCCCAAGCCCCCCTGCACGTCCCCTCCACCGCCCCCCGCCCCAGGAAATATCTGCAGAGCTGGGGCACCGAGGCTCTATCTACAAAGGCTGGGACCCTCCAAACCAAACGCGCCACAGAGCCGGGGCCTCCGACTCCCACCGCGGTCCACCGTCCGGGACGCCAGGAGCGGGTACCCGCGGCGGGAGCGGACCGAGGGCGGAGGGCGCTCGGGTCCCGTTCTCGGACTGTCCCGTTCGAGTTGCAGGGTTGACTTGGTAACAGTCCCGAGCGCACTGAGGAATCTCTTCTCCAAGGAGCGAACGCTCCGGCCCCCGCGGCTGCGGATGGAGGGCGGGGAGCACGGGGGCTCGGGGCCGGACCCCCGGAGTCGGGCGGTGGCGGCCGCGGGTCGCCCCCTCCAGGCGGCCGTGGGCAGCGGCGGGCCGGGGCCGCGGCGGCGGGGCGCTCCCCCAACCCCTTTGGCCCCCATCCGGGAGGGAGCGCGCGGGGAACAGGAACCCGGCACCCCGGTCCGCTCGCCTCCACCTGCGGATCTGGGGCGCCCCCCGGGCCCCCTTCCCGTCCCTCCCATCCCGGCGTTCCCGGCCGCGCGGTCCCATTCCTGGAAAAGGACCCGGTGTCCAGCGAAAGGGACACTTACCCGGGGAGGGCCGGCTGCCGGCGCGGGCCCCGCTCGCAGGTCGGCCAGGGGAAGGTGCCAAGGCGCTGCGCCGGCTGCGGCGCCAGCCGAGCGCCCTGCACCGCCGCCCGGCTCGGACTTCCTCTTCCTCGCGCTCGGCCCCGCCGCTCGGCCGCGCTCCCCGCTCGCCGGCCGCGCCCCGACCCGCCCCTCCCGGCGCAGAGTTGCGGGCCTCGTCGCCGCGAGCAGCGGATCTTGGGTCCCTCCTCCCCTCGGCCCGGGCGAGCACGGTGGGGAGGAGCGGGAGAAAGAGAAAGAGATTAAGCCCTTGGACTTGTCTCTGGAGGGTAGCCAAACAGAGCAGTCAAATTACAGCTCCTGGGGGAAAAAAATTACCAAAAAAAAAAAAATCCCTGCTACTGTTTTCGCAGACACATCACTTTTCTTCATTTTCCGGAATTCTCAGGTTTAACTTTCTTTTGAACGTGATACTTTGCATATGATTTTGTTAAAAAAAAAAAAAAAAAAAACCCTAAATAATTCTTTTTTTTTTTTTTTTAAATAATTCTTTTACTATTAACACAGAAGCTCTGGGGCAATCTTATGGACCGAGGGAGGAAGCTCGCTCTTTTTCAGGTGTCATTACTCTAATCGCCTCAGTTAATGTACCAACTAACCTTCGCTTAGAGAAAGTAAAAGTGAAAAAAGGAGGCCGAGAAGACTAACCTTTGAAATAACTGAGAGAGGTGTTAAAGGCCCCAGCTGTGTGTGTAGTGAGATGATAACTTGAGTCGAAGGTGCCTAAGGTGACCGTCAAAGACAAGCAGTGATTTCCCAACACTCATTTCCTTTTCAAGGCAGCCGTATGTATTTGCCTGTTGAGTCCATTAGATTTGTAAGAATGCACTCTTACATGATTTGTTCACAGAATTTCAGTTTTAGCAGTTAGGAGCTGTGTGACCTTAAGAAAATTATGTGACCTCTCTGTGCCTCAGTGTCCTCATCTGTAAAATGGGGATAATGAGGATAGTGCCTACCTCACAGAGTTGCTTCTTGTGATTTCAATAAGGCAATTTCCAGGAAGGGTTTAGGAGGTTCCTGGCACACTTGCTGGATAAATGTTAGCTATTATTGTTGATTTCCCCCTTTTATCTGCTCTGATGCATATATAGAAATTACCATAAAGATTTGAAATAAAAGAAGGTTTTGAGCCGCAGAGCCACACAGTGTCACAGTTCTCTCCCTACAATGTGCACTTTATATTCTGTTTTACAATTTATTTTGTCTTCACAACTGACTTGCATTATGTCAAGCCATGAGGCTCGGTTATGCTCCGGGTACATTTACCAAGGAAGATTTGCATTGCAACTCAAACAGATCTTTGCCATCTTCAAAGTACTGTTTCAGTTGATCTTGCAGTACACTTGTTATGTTGGCAGGACAGGTGTTAGTGTCCTTTCACAGGATATGGAGACTCAGCAGCCTGAATCAGACCCTCTCTAGCACCAGGAGCTCACACAAAACCCCACCTGTTCGCCAGTCTTTCTATGCTCTTACTTTCCATGAAGTGAGCGGGAGCACCTTACCATACAGCATGGACCTCATTCATGGTCTTTATCAATCCTCTGAGTTAGTACTGGCCTTCATTCAACAACCTTAGTTTCAAAGAGCGTAACTGATGACCATGGTAGTGTCTGACAGATGGGGTTTGGGGACAGCTTGGAGAAGGGAGGAGAAGCAGGCTTTCCTGGTTCTTTCAAATGCTTTCTCTGCTACCCTCTCCCTGGCCCACAGAGTCACATGCTTTCTTAGCATAGATGACTTTAAGTAAAGCTATTAGTGAAGCGGTGTGACCATCAGCTGCAGACTTTGCCACTTGCTAGCTGCAGATAACAATTTTGAACTTTGGTTCCTTATCTGTGTAATGGTTATTATATTTCCTGTCCAGACCTCTTCATTTCACCTCAGTTTATTAATAAGGTTGGAGGCGGCTCCTGGAAACAGGATTGTGAAATCTCTTTTGTTGACGCTGTGTGCCAAGCGTGGCATTAGGCACCTAACCCACATTATCACTCCTGATTTCCAAGTAAGTGCACTCTACCCTTCAGGTCATTAGCAAGTGGCCTTGAAATCACCTGGTCTGACATTTCGTGTATCTAGTTTATCATATGCGCCCAGCACTTAAGCTTAGTTCCTAATTCACAGTTGATATGAAATGTTCAGTGGGTGGATGGATAGATGAAATGATAACATAAGAGTTGGGAAAATGCTATTATACAATGTAACATTCCATGTTGTAATATACTACTCTCCCCCTTTGAGGAAAAGAATCCAATGGAATCCAAAGAATGGCTTTCTAATGATGTATTCAGTATCAGGAAAATTTTTTGGTGAAAGATCTTCCTAACGTTATTACTGATAGTCAAGGTCAAAGAAGGGAAACAGAAACCTCTTAAAGTATTTACAAAGAGAGATTTTTATGCAGGGGATTGTCTCCATAAGTGATGGAAGAATCAAGAATTCAACAGGAGACAGTGAGGACTCCAGAAATTAATAAGAACCGAAAGCCACTATCACCTCTGGCAGGAGGGGCCGGGAGGGGATATACTACACATGGAAGCTGTCTGTGGGAGCCTAAGAAATAGCCACTGTCTTACACACTGGCAGGGAGAGGGGAGATATCTGGCTTCTCCCTTCCTTCACCCTCCAGTCCAATACCTTGCATTGGATGAACCAAGCTGACTGGGAACTTGGAACACTCAGTTTGCAGGGACTTCCCCGCGGCCACCCCTGCAATCCTGTGACATAGAGCAGGAAAAGGGTGAGAAGAATCTGAAGGCAACCAACATAGACCTAGTGGATCCCTCAAGTCATACCCTTTCCTTGCTCCAATAAGATCGAGTCTAGAAGAAATACTTTTGCTTTTTCAGATCACTGAGTGTCTCTTATGGCATTTCATTCATCTCTCATACAAACCCAGGGACATAAACCCTATAACCCCTAAATTACATACAAGGTCACAGCCATTCAGGAAGTTTTACTGACTCGATCAAGGCCACACACTGTATGTGGTGGAACGGCTTACAAACATGGGCAGGGCTCTGCATTCTGGTTCTCCATTTGTCCCACTAACTCAGCTGATCCTAATGCAAAGCTGTGAAACCAGAGTCTCCTATAGAATCACATTTCAGGGTCACTGATCCATGCACATGTGGGAGTTAATGTTTGCAAAGCTTATAGAGTTAAAAGGCTGGATCACGCCTCACTTTCATTTTATGACTTTGGGTGACAACTTTTATGGTGCTTGTGATGGCTGCACTGGATTTATGATCACCCAAGATCAGAAATATCCTATCCACTGGGTTACAGGAGCACCTCAGGAAAAAACACAGATAGCATTTATCCTTTTTGATTTTTAAAGCTGTTCCTATTTCAAATGTGGTTTGAAAAAGATCTAGAACATTTTGACTGTGTTAAAGCATTTGAGATAAGAGAAGGGACTTATGGCAGAGTCTCATGTAGGGAAGACAGCAAACCAAGAATATCAGCAAGTGTGTCTTCAAGATCTCTCCAGCTAGGAGTGGTGATCAGAGTCAGTACTGGCACTCCTGTCTCTCAAGCCTCTAATCAGCTAACTTAAAAGTTAAGGCACTATGCTAACTTCAAAGAGTGAAAGAGAAAATAAGAAATGTTCACAGTTATTAGTACCTAGCTTAGTTGGGCTTAAAAGTAGGTAGAGGAATTTGAAATCCCTAGAAATTCTGATATGTCAGAATATCTTCATTGCTGGTTTGCAACAGAGTGCCTAAATTTCCCCTTGTGATTACTAAGTTGCTAAGTCATATTCTACTCTTTTGCAACCCTGTGGACTGTAGCCTCCAGGCTCCTCTGTCCATGGGATTTCCCAGGCAAGAATCCTGGAGTGGGTTGCCATTTTTTTTCCCAGGGGAATCTTCCTGACCCAGGTATCAAACCTGCCTTTCCTGTATTGCGGGCAGATTCTTTACCACTGAACCACCAGAAAAGCCCCAAATTTCCCTTTACTAGTAGCCTAGTAGGTTAAGATCTGGTGTCTAGGAGGAAAGTGTAAATTCATTACTTATCAGGAATAATAAATATAGTGGATAATTATCCCACCCACAATTGGGCTAGCATAATGAGCTCATTGGATTCCTTAAACATGATTGTCTGCTGCTAAAGAGGCCCCTGAAGAGCAGGAAGATCTCAGATACTAGCAATGGCAAGAAGACAGCAAAGAAGCATCAAGTGATGCAAAAAACATGACAGAAATGTGCCAGGATAACAGACACATGTGATAATAAGGACTGTAAATAGCTCATAGCCACCATCACAATTTTATCTGTTCCGTCAATTGCCTCAATTCAGTTCAGTTCAGTCGCTCAGTCGTGTCTGACTCTTTGCGACTCCATGGACTGCAGCATCCTAGGCCTCCTAGCATCTGCCTGCGATGCGGGAGACCTGAGTTCAATCCCTGGGTTGGGAAGATTCCCCTGGAGAAGGGAAAGGCTAGCCACTCCAGTATTCTGGCCTGGAAAATTCCATGGACTGTATGGTCCATGGGGTCGCAAAGAGTTGGACACGATCGAGCGACCTTCACTTTCACTTTCATGTCCATTGAGTCGGTGATGCCATCCAACCATCTCATCCTCTGTCATCTCCTACTCCTCCCACCTTCAATCTTTCCCAGCATCAGAGTCTTTTCAAATGAGTCAGCTCTTTGCATCAGGTGGCCAAAATATTGGAGTTTCAGCTTCAGCATCAGTCCTTCCAATGAATAATCAGGATTGATTTCCTTTAGGATTGACTGATTAGATCTCCTTGCAGTCCAAGAGACTCTCAAGAGTCTTCTCCAACACCACAGTTCAAAAGTATCAATTCTTCACCACTCAGCTTTCTTTCTAGTCCAACTCTCACATCCATACATGACTATTGGACAAACCATAGCCTTGACTAGATGGACCTTTGTTGGCAAAGTAATATCTCTGCTTTTTAATATGCTGTCTAGGTTGGTCATAACTTTTCTTCCAAGGAGCAAGCGAATTTTAATTTCGTGGCTGCCGTCACCATCTGCAGTGATTTTGGAGCCCATTGCCTAAGCATTCTCAATTTTGATCGATATAGTAAAGTAAGATGTATGTGTACATGTTTTGTAAATATTGATATTTGCAGAAAAAAGTTAACCAAAGCCAATATTATTTTATGCAGATAGCCTGGATATTTGCATAGCAGAGCTCATTCTCGATGGTGTTATATCTAAATAAAGCAACACTGGACAATTTATGTTTCTGCCTAGAATTAACTTTATTTTCAAATTCGTATGTTTGGAAGTTCTTGAAATTTAGCGTATCCTTTGAGCTGTTTTCTCTGTGTCAGGTGTGTTAGAGGAAGGAGTTACTTTCAACTTTATTTCTCAAAATAATTATGTTTAGAAGGTCACCACAGGAAGAATGGTTTGAAATGGGAGGAGTGTTTGGGTGTCACCTTGGAATGGGGAGTCTGCTGGTGTTGGACGCCAGAGTGGCTAAACTTTCTACAATCTGGGACAGTCGTACACCACAAAAGTTCGTTCCATCCTAAATACCAACAGCATTTCCTGAAGAACACTGGGAGGAGTCCCTTCAGACTGGGCACCTCAAATTTAAGCTCTTTCAGGGCTTAAAGGAAGACATGGAATATAGTAAGGTTAAGGTTTTATCATGCAATGATGTTTCATTGAAGGCCACTGGAAACCCAGGGACTCTAGAACATTGGGGAGAGGCAGAACAAAGGACCAGTGATTGGCGCCCCGTGTGGTGGTGCTGGCCCCAGGGATTTCCAGGTCCCATCCCTCTTCACCCAACCAGGCAGGTGGTTTGGACCTTATTTCCCAGTTGGAGTGCCTGGATTGAAAGAAGGGCACATGTGAGGCTCGGTTAGTACATGACCTAACACAAATTAGGGAGTAGGAGATTTTTAGCCCACTGAAACCCACATCCTGTGCCACACTACCTTCAGATGGAGTTTAGTGATTATCTAGTTTTCACTTCTCCCATACAACTTCAGACTTAACCCTACTACCGGTGAGAAAAAGAATTTTACATTCAAGATCTGAGTGCACATGCTATAGAGAGGAATAACCAGGCAACTAATTATAGAGAACAAAATGATCAGCGGAAAAGGGGGGAAATCCCATAATTATTCTTATTCATTAATGCCAAAAAATGGTGCCTGAGACTACAAATTGGCAGTTCTCTTTCAGACACAACATCATCTTAGAAATAATTATCCAGGGCCAGCCCTGAGGTCTATGACAACTCTTTAGAAGCTGTTGGCAAATTTGGAGACTTTGGCTATTCAATACGTGTACTTCTTTTTTTTTCATTTCCATTTTAAATGGTGGCAGGTTGTTTCTTGAAGAATAAAAAATACGCTATTTCAAGCAAAAATTCTAGAAGGAAAAGTCCCAGCGAAACCAAACTTTCAATATTGTTCTTGTATCACCTGCAAAATATTGTTTAAAATGTTTGGGAATAGGAATAAAATGATCTGGCATTGAATTTTCATATTAAATAGTGAATGTCTTAAAATATGAACTTTTAAAAATAGCTCAACCCTGTAAGACAAATGCAAAATTAAAAACAACACAGGACATTCAAAAGATGATCTGGAGGGTGCAAGGACTATTTCCGGACCCTCACTAGATATGGATTATCACCACTTCCTTAGTGAGGAGAAACTGGAGACAAATATCAGAATGCTAAATATTATATAGCTAGTTTATATAGAAATACAAATTAGAAACATAAATACCTATTATAGAATATGGGTTTAGTCATAAATCAATCCTTTAGTCATTCTCATAAGGTTCCTAATTAAAAGGACATGTAAATATTATATGTGTGTGTGTGTGTGTGTGTGTGTGTGTGTGTGTGTGTGCCTGGACTTGCTGAGCTTGCTTTATAGACAACATTCTGGGCCCAAAGTAACCCAAACCAAGTATGTGCCCCTTGTTCAGAGTTCTATGTTCAAGTGGTTTCTTTTTAAAAATTTTTCCATATAGTATATGCTGTTTTCTGAGTATAAGTATTATGACTTGACTTATTTTACATAAAAGTTTGACTTTTGGGGGGTATTGCCTTAAAATTATTGATAATGAACTAGTGAGGTCTTTTTAATGCTAAATGCTTTATGAAGAAGGAATAAATTAAATAAATTAATTAATAAGTTAAATACTTATATTAAAAATTAAATCCCATAAAATTCTCAAAAGAAGGAAAATTCATTTTGAATGGGGAACACTGATATTTGAAAATACAAAGACCTGACTTTTAAACAGAGTTGAATACTGGAGGAAGCAGTTATCAGCAGGCTTATAAAATGCAGTCTTTGAAGAAAGTGCGATGATAAAGGGAACAAAGGTGAATTAAGCAGTGACTGGAGAAAGATTAAGATGTTTTATTTCTGGGAACTCCTTCCTTAGTACCTTCATGCTTGTCAGTGAATATACATTGAATAGGGCTTCCTGGGTAGCTCAGCTGGTAAAGAATCCACCTGCAATGCAGGAGACCTGGGTTGGGAAGATCCCTTGGAGGAGGGCATGACAATCCACTCCAGTATTCTTGCCTGGAGAATCCCCATGGACAGAGGAGCTTGGCGGGTTATAGTCCACGGAGTCGCAAACACTTGTACAATAACCGAGTGACTAAGAACACGCACACACACATCCCTTGAATATTTAGAATCATGTGTTGCATCCATTAAAGACTGGTGATATTTCCTGTTTATCTGAATTACTCTGTTCAGAACAGAAATTAAATCTACCTTCCCACCAAAATTACACTTGCATGTCTATTTCTTACTCTTTGTACTGATCTGTTCTTCTAGACTTCATTTTTCTTTCTTCTTTTTCATTTCTGAGTCTCCTTTTCCTCAAAAAGTCAACTTTGTTTATATTATCAAAATCCTTATTCCCATTAGCATTTTTTTCCAGCTTGATTCAGCAAAACCTGATGAAATAGTGTCAACATATTGCCTATGAATTCTGAGATGTTGCACTTTTCTTCAGAATTATGTGATGAAACAAATTAAACCAGAAGCCAAAGAAGCATCATGCTTTGTCTGAATTTGTTACCTGAAAAATCATTCTTTTAAAAATTGGTTTCTTCATTTTTATAATATCCCTCAACTCATTCACCATACATGGACTCGGCTGCCTGTATAGATTGGAATCCTTTGTAATGCAATTAACTCCAGGCACATTTAGGATACTGGCTTCAAAGTAAGGTTTTCTGTAATAACAGAAGGACTTTTTTTATTAAGAACTCAATTTCATGATCACTTTTCAGCAACCAAATAGTTTCCTGAGAGTTGACTCCCACATTCCTAGCAAGATGTTTTGAGCTCTTATTTCTTTTAGGAAATGTATCCTTTCACCTTTCAGGAACAGAAAGGGTCTTTAAAAGCTATTCAGCAAGTTAAAAAAAAAAAATAGAAGACAACCTTGATGTGGACTAATTCAATTCATGAACATCTCCTCCTGTAATCTTATAATTAAAAATACCATATATCATTACACTTGAAAGTAACACAACATTGTAAGTCAACTATACTCCAATATTAATAAAAATTAAAATAAAATAAAGTTTATTTTAATTTAAATTTATACATATATCATATATCATCATCTATTTCTTCTTTCCAGTCCTCTTCCTCTGGTTTTAGTTCAAGTCCTCATCACGTGCTTCCCTGATGGGGACAAGTCCACAAGTTCAGGCTTCCATGCACTCTGCACAGAGCAGGCTGGCAAGCCTGCTCTCAGAGGGTCACTGTTTGCATAGCTAACAACACAGAAAGGGGCCCCCAAAGGGTGAAAAGCAAAGCCAATCTGTGTGTCTGGGAAGGATTTTGAGTGTTGACCCAGACAGCAGTCAAAGACTAGAGTGTTCTGAATAGTGGGGAGATTTTCCCAACGGGCTGCAACCTGTGTTTCTCTGCACTAACCATTCCCCTGCCCCACCAGCCCCTGGTCACCACTCTTTCCAAGTCAAGAGGCATCTAAGCCCCGCCCCCTTCCAAATGCTGCATTTCTGTCCAGAATGGAAGTTGGTCCCTGAGCTGTCACTCAAAGCTGGGAGAAATGGTTTTGAAGAGCTCTCTCTGGAGGAGAACACGCCTCATTAAACATCAGCGTTGTCCAGGCTTGCACAGGGGTAAAGTGGGGGAAAAAGGAGTTTAGGCTCATAGTTGAGGAAGTGACTCTGCTTACACATTTAACTTGGAGAAGCTGCAAACTTGACTGGGAATTGATCTCTGAATTATATTCGGTTTTATCTCCCATGCAAAGAAATAAAAATCTATTGAGGATTTTATCATGGAACATGGCCCAGTTAGGTATCTACCAAGATCACCAAATCATCCTAAATCAGGAAAATGAAAAAAGAAGAGCTTGACAGTCTTGGGACAAAGATATTTGCCTGAAAAGAAGATGATGGATATGAAGCCTGATAATGTCAGTCTTATTTGCTTTACAAATTTCTTAGTAAGAAAGGCTCAAACACTTTACTGGGATGTCTGCACACTATTTGCTGTTTGTTTACATATTCATGTGCACATCAGCCACCCCTTGACCAAACTTCAGTACCTTCCTAGTTTCGACTCAAGTTCAAATTTCTTAGTCCAATATTTTAGACCTATTAATCTAGCCCCTGTTTGACGTCCTTATCTTCTTCTTATTATGCTACCACAATTTGGTTAATTTCAGTTAACCAAATCTACCAGTAAGAAGTATAGCTATATTATATGATGTCATATAAGTTCTTGTATTTGTGGCTGGGATGTACTTTCTTGTGTTCTTTGAGGAGACATGACCTTCCTCCCGGGAGAAGTTTTAGTTCCACATCTTGTACTGGATTTTCCTAAACACCCCAGGGATAAGTTCCCCACTCAGAATGTACAGACCATGCATTGCCTACACCTGCATCCCCCTGAACTGCAACAAGGATCAAGTTACTTTCTTGGGTGTGCACTCAACCTGTGATTATTGACAATGATAGGATAAGACAGGTGAGACGGTTGATTTCATAATGGTCAGGTTTGCATGCATGCATTAAAAAAAAAACAACCTTGACAAACAAAACTGATATAATTGAAAGTAGTTATTCATCTAATAAAATGATTCTCTGATGGGTTCTTTAAGATCAGAACCTCTCTACTAAATTATTTTTTACTAGATGGCTAACTATTTGGTAGATACATGGGGGTTAAGTAACTTACACTAGATCAGGAGTAACTTTAGTGCGTTACTCATGCCCCTCTTCATGGAAGAAGGCATTCTCCACATCCCCATAGAACTTTCTGGAATCAGAAAGCCCTGATCAATGAATGAGATGATGCTGTGAATCTATGGCTGCTACATCTGAATTGCAAAACTAGTGAATTGCAGACTGAAAGACTTTTTCAGAAGGGAGCAGTCTAGTGCAGCCTTTTAATCAATTTCCCAAACAGCTTGTGTCAAGAAAATAAAATAAAAATGCCGATTTATGTGTGAATGACTAATTGTGTGGGGTACTTTTTATAACTGAATTCTGCCATGGGAAGAGATAGCACCAGTCAAATAAGACTCCTGGTCTAGACAGCAGCTTCCGGGGGTGTGCCTAAGGCACAGTGGGGCGCCTGGGGGAGGGGAGCATGGTTCTTTCTCAGAGGATCTGTCAGTAACGCTGTCATTGTGAGGAGATGAGAAATACCATCCACACCAGCCCATGAAAAGGAGGAAATGCTTTGGGGGTACAGGGTACTTTCCAGTGAGGACTGTGAAAGATTTATTTTTTAAGAGGTGTGAATGTAACTTTTTTTTTTAATTGGAAAGGCCCTACACTCACTTGGTGGCTTGGCATGAGAAGACTACAGGTAGAAAGATGTAGGACTAGAAATATCAAAGTCCCCTCACTCGCTGAGCTCTTGGAGGGACTTAATGGAATGGTCGACCTGCCTGAAAAGTAGGTACATTACTTCATTCATAGGTAAATGCATAAGTGCAGTAATTCTTCTGATATTTGCTGAGCCCCATGTATGTGCCAGGACCATTCTGGGCAAAGAGGAGCAAAAGAGATGCAGTTCCAGTTCTCATGGCCATAAATGGGGAGAATCCATGGCAATGACTTAATACCCAAATCAGGATCAATTGCCCGCTGTGGAAAGTAAAGGATCTGAGGATGGATATAGAGCCTTCCAAAACCTACTCTAGAAGTTCAGGGGTGATGTCCCTAAAATTGCCCTTTGAGGTCAGAATGAGTAGGAGTTAACATGCCAAAGGAGAAAGGACAGGGCAGAGACAGTGTTCCAGGCAGAGGGAAAGTTTGCAGCCAGTACAAAGGGTAGGAAGGAAGGGGTAGCCGCTGGGAAGAAGGTCCTTAGGCTTCCAGGGTATGCCTGGGGAACAGTGGATCACCCGGGGGAGGGGAGGAATTGGTCCTCTACTTTATAAGTTTGGATGAGTTTTATGCTATTATATTACATAACCAACATTTGTTTTCTCTTAAGTAGCTGAAAACTGATGTATATGCTACATGTTGGCATAAATTAAGAACTTTGACAAGAGAGTAACTTGCCAGAATTCAACCTTTGAGTGTTTATGTCTGATCTTAAAAAAAAAAAAAAAAGACGTTATGTCTTGGCAGTAAAAGTAACTTCTTGGTGGTAAGAGGAAAACAGGAGTTTATATATAATTGCTAGAGTTTAGTTTGTCCTGCCAATTTTATGGTAAATTCCCTCAGAGCCTACTTGCTTTTAAGACTGCAAAACCTGATGAAAGGAAGCATGGTTCTACTCTACTTCTTGAGTTGTAAAGACATCATAATCCTTGCTCCTGATGCTTCATGCATTCCCTCCATGCAACAGTAAGTATTTATAGAGCCCTCTTTTTTATTAATATGAATTTCAACAAAAGAGCCAACAGCCCTTAAATCAATCAACTGACCATAAATCTAGGCAGCTGCCTTATGAGTCACTCAAAGATCCGCACAGTGAATGGGCTACTGTGCTTCCAACCAGGAGACAGAGAGAGACCCTCCCCAAATGGCCAGTCTCTCCTAAATCAGTAAAATTGAGATTAAAGGGCAGTCAGAGCTGCAAGTTTCCACAAATCTTCAGAGGCAATGTGGTAGGTGATTCGAGGATCTACAGGCCTGAATACTGGTATTAATTAGCTGGAGAAGAGGAGCTCCTATTATGAATTTCAAGTGGACTTTCAACTGCTTACCATCCTTCATTTCTCCAGCAATAGAATTAGTAATTTCTGCATATTAATTAGTCATTTCTGCATACTCATGGAAGTATTTGCAGGGTTCATATGGTAGCATGAAAAAGCTTTAAGTGGAAACTTGTCTAGTGACTATGCATTTTCTGCCCTACTCTAAGGCTTAAGCCAGAGATAATCACTAATGACACAGTCTTGGTGTGGACTTGTTCAACCAGAAATCTTCCAACCTGCAGATGTCCTTCATGCACTCAGTTCAGTAAAGTCTGGATTAAATAAAACCTTGAGAAATGGGGTTCTATGGCTTATGGAATTTGGGGTCACTAGAACTCTTTTTCTTTGCAATACATAAGGTAGGATATCTGCAGATATTGATGCCTTAAAATACCATCTTCAAATAATTGGATCTTTTTCTCACTGATACATGTCTTATAGTGCAGGGTTGCATGTGTGCATGCTCAGTCGCTCAGTCATGTCTGCCTTTTTGTGACCCCATGGACTATAGTGGGTTGCCAAGAAAACTGGAGTGGGTTGCCATTTCCTCCTCCAGGGGGGTCTACCCTACCCAGGGATCCAACTGGCATCTTCTGTGACTCTTGCATTGGCAAGTGGATTCTTTACCACTGAGCCATCTGGGAAGCCCAGGGCAGGGTTACCCTTCTGAATATTAATTCTGATTGTATGATACTGAGGATGATTATGCTGCGAAGAGCCTGAACTGATACTCAGGCCTCATGATAGAAGTTATTTTAAAATATATCCTGCATCTCTGACAGGATATTTTCTCTTGTTGTTCAGTTCCTCAGTCTTGTCCTACTCTTCGTGACTCAATAGACTGCAGCATGCCAGGCTTCCCTGTCCTTCACCATTTCCAGGAGTTTGCTCAGACTCATGTCCATTGAGTTGGTAATGCCATGCAACCGTCTCATCCTCTGTCATCCCCTTCTCCTCCTGCCTTCAATTTTTCCCAGCATCAGGGTCTTTTCCAATATTTTCTTAGTTTGCTGCTTTCTCCATTCATAAAACACCTACAATTAATCTGCTTAACTGAGGTCTATTTAATATCGGATGATGACTAAATGGTCTATCATCCTGTTGTCTTTTTTTAAAATAATTTGAAAAAAGCGCAAAAATATATCTTATGTATGACGTGAAAGATCATAGGAATTGGAAAAGAAAATTTAACAGCTGTTACTATCTACTGAGAGTTTCTATATTGCTAGGTATTGCTAAGTGCTTATTTTATTTCATTTAATACAACAATATGTGGAGAACACTGAGAGATATATTAGCTCTCTATTGTGCTCAGTTGCTCTGCCGTGTCCAACTCTTTGCATCTCCATGGACTGTGGCCCACCAGGTTCCACTGTCTATGGGATGTCCCAAGCAAGAATACTGGAGTGGGCTGCCATTTCCTTCTCCAGGGGATCTTCCCAACCCAGGGATCAAACCCAGGTCTCCTGTATCGCAGGCAGATTCTTTACCATCTGAGCCACCAGGGAAGCTCAACAAAGAGCCCTTAAGACACACATAACACCATCATCATCATCATCATCATTATCACCATCACCTTCTTGCTGATAAAGAAATGGAGCACCAGAGAGGTTAGGAATTTTCCTGGGGTCACAGCTGACAGCAGTTCTACTTGACACTGATGCTGTGGTGATGTGACTCAGGCAATGTGTATAACATAACATGTAGGGCATGTCATAGTCTTCTGATAGAGAGGAAATTGTGGTTTAAAGGCAGGCTAAAAAGACTGAAAGGCCTTTTCTTCAGAAGAGGAAACCACACCAGACAGACAAGTGACGTTATCCGGAGACCCTTTGGTTGGGCTTGGTTGAGACCCAGCTCCTGATGAGGTGTGACCTGGGGCCTGTCTTTTCTGGCTGTAGAGGCCACAGAGGGGGCTGTCAGGCAACCACTTAGAGGAAGCTGCTGGAAACAGGGCGCTCATTCTCCTGGGCAGGAGGTGGGGTGGGTGGGGGGCTAGCATGGGGGATGAGGGGGTGCTCTGCCCATAAGGAGTTGGAGAATCCCAGGCTGATTTCCAGGGCCACCAAAACACTGCCGCTCCTCGGTCTTCTGAGTGTGATGTCAGGATTAGTAGAGTTCTACCATTTCAAGTGTCTGAGATGTTCGTGAGGCACCCCTTGCGTGTGTTGTCACCTTGAGTTATGATAAAGGGAACACTAAGCCTGTTCCCTTCACTCTTTGGGATTATATCCCCCTAGATATTAACTATTTGAGTATAAATCTTGAACATTTTAATATGAAGCTTTAAAAATTAAGCAAAAGTTACTGCTGAATGTAATGGACACACTGTCATTTACAAGGCTGGCAACATGGAAAATGTTATTTTAGAATAGCACACTCCTCTCTCTTTCAAAATATGGTTTCTGATGCTGTCATATTGGATAGGACCTCAGATTCCAGAATCTGAAGTTTGTCTCAAAACTCACATGCCAGAGAGAAGCTCCAGGGGCTCAAAGGACTGTCTGGTACCCAAAGCCGAGGCTGACTTTGTCAGACCACTGGGATACTGTCATCAGGCATCATCCAGGTTTTGATGAGAAACCATGCTTGGAGCTAAGCAGAGAAGCATCACTTCATAGCACAAGAGAGGTGGTGGAGAAATTTGCTCTTGAGGGCTATAGGGTCAAATCAGAAATGGAATCTTTGAAGAAGGTAGCAAGGTAAAGTCAGTTTCCCTTTGTACAGGAAATCTCAGTGTCTAAAGACCTCCAAATTTCAATCAGTTCAGTTCAGTCACTCAGTTTTGCCTGACTCTTTGTGACTTCAAGGACTGCAGCACCACAGGCTTCTCTGTCCATCACCAACCCCTGGATCTTGCTCAAACTCATGTCCATCAAGTCAGTGATGCTATCCAACCATCTCATCCTCTGTTGTCCCCTTCTCCTCCTGCCTTCAATCTTTCTCAGCATCAGGAGCTTTTCCAATGCTCAGTTTGCATCAGGTGGCCAAAGTATTGGAGTTTCACCTTCAGCATCAGTTCTTCCAATGAAAATTCAGGACTGATTTCCTTTAGGATTGACTGGTTTGATCTCCTTGCAGTCCAAGGGACTCTCAAGAGTCTTCAACACCACAGTTCAAAAGTATCAATTCTTCGGCGCTCAGCTTTCTTTATGGTCCAACTCTGACATCCATTCATGACTACTGGAAAACCATAGCTTTGGACCTTTGTTAGCAAATTTCAATGGAGATGCCAAATTTCAATGGAGATCCTAAAAAAGAGATGTACAAGGAAAACATTAGGCTCAACATCACTGAGCTACGATAATGTCCATGCACTGACTTCAAGATGGCCTCATGATTGCTGGTAAAGAAGCACCTGAAACCCATTAAAGGATTTTATCATCTGCATAAAACCTGACCCCAGAGCAATTTGTTATTTGCCTTTGCAATGAGAGCAGGAGAAAGTGCTGTCATATTTGACAATAACCAACATGGACCCTGTGCGTTAATGTGGAAATAAAGGAAGGAGGATGATATGCCCTTAGGTTGCCCTCTAATGAAATGATCACAGGATAAATTAGCTTGTGACTTTAGGAGAGCAGACTAAGAATCAGTGGTTAATTCAGCCAGAGGGAGAGCCAATCCTTGACAAAGATGACTTGAAAATGCATTCTGACTTTCCATGCTTTATGTTATGAGTATTAACCCTCTTAAGGGTCACAGGAAGTGCAAGAGAACTCAAAAGTGCTCCAGCAGTGAGCTTTATTTTCCGGGTAAAGAAATCTTCTTTACTGTTAAATTTATAAGTAATTCACCAAAATGTTGTAAGTCTATGAGTTATCCAAGTAACCTGCTTGTCCTTCTCGACGAAAGCCTCCATCTGCAAGGCTTTTAAATCCTGTGTTTCCTGGCATAAGAAGGGGATTCTTAGTTTTTTTAAAAAAGCAAGACAACTTGTACAATCTCACTATTAAACTGGGGATCGAAGAATACCACAGAGACAGCTCTCACATCCTTGGGCTGAGACAGAGTTTCCTTATTGAAATAAATGGTAAGTAAAAGTGTCCAGAGACCCTGGCAGGCAGTATCTCTCTGGCCGTTGTTGGGGAAGGGTTCTCCACCTCTGTTTGGACAGAATGGGTGACAGCCCTGTTCATCCTTGGCTTTCTCACTCTGCTTACCCCTGTCAGAGGTGCTAAGGATTGTGTGGGGGTGGGGAATCTAGCAGAGATTTTCAGAAGCAGGTAAGGAATCCAAGCAGGGAATTGCAGTATCAACTGTCCTTTCACATCTTCCTGAACATGGAAGGAAAATCCAAAGTCAAGTGGACAAGCACTTTATTTAGAGAATATGAAGAGCTTCCTATTTTGGCTATAGCACGTACTCAGAGTTCTGGTCACTTGCTACCTTCGGGCTTTCAGAAAACTAATTTCAAAACTGCACGAGTCATGCATCTAGGTAGGTGGACACAAAACACAAGTATACATTTTCTAAATATGTAAACACATACGAAAAAGTTCTGAAAATGTATTCAACAGAATGATAATAATGGCTGACTCAGGAGAGGGTGTGGGGAAGGTGATAGACAAGACTGGAGCCACGGCCGGTTAAAGGAGACATTAGTCTAATTTGTTCTAACATTTTAATGTTTTAAATGGGCTTCCCAGGTGGTGAGAGTGGTAAAGAACCCCCCTGCCAATGCAGGAGACTTTAGAGGTACAGATTCGATCCCTGGGCTGGGAAGATCCCTTGGAGGAGGGCATGGCAATCCACTCCAGTATTCTTGCCTGGAGAATCCCATGCACAGGGGAGCCTGGTGGGCTATAGTCCATGGGGTCTCAAAGAGTAGGACTGCAGCAATGGACAGAAGCACAGGGAGAATATTATTTATTCCTGTGCTTTATTCCTAGAACCCTCTGCAGACTTACACTTCAGCATTTTCCACTTAGGAGTCCAGTTGAATAACTCAGGTTTGGGGCATTGAGGATGTGCTTTTAGACCAATGGATTATGTGATTAATAAAAGAACGCAGCCTATCAGCGTTTGATAGAAATGTTGCATCCTCCCTGAGGTCGTTCCACAAGCAGAGCACAGTTTGTTCTCTCCCGCCTCTTTGGAGAAGGCCATCACAAAGCCTGACTTCTGGTTCTAAATAGAAAGCCATTGTTGCAGGCTCCACCAAGTCTAGTTACGAACACAGATAGGAGGCTAGGAAAGTCCCTCCATCCACTTAACGCTGAACAATTGATTCTCGGAAGCAGATGAGAAATAGAGGCGGGACAACATGGAAGGCAGCCAGCCCCCTTCACCTTGGCCTTCCTGCTTCCCCGGCGCCCAGGCCTCCCCAGCCTGGCCAACCCCCCCCCCCCCCCCCCACCTCACTCTGGCTCCTACCGCTCTGTTCCATGTACCTCATGCTCCAGCCAAAGGAAACCACCTTGCTTCCTGAATATTCCCGTGCTTTCCAGGAGCCTGCCTTGTTCACGCCGATTCCGCTGCCTCCTATTGCTCCTCCATGGCCCAACTCCAAGGCCAGGGCCTGCATCTAGTCTTTCTGAATCCACCCAACCAGATGCCATCTCTTCCTCCCCTGACTCCTGCCATCATCTGAAGTCTCCCTAAGTCTAGTTAGAAACGCACACTTAGCATCCTCCCTGAGAAGGTGTGAGCCCTCAAAGGCAACTGATGTGTGTTACACAAGTCTTCTCTCCTTCCTTCCCACGTGCCAGGCCTTATTCTAGAATCTGGAGACATTAAAATGGTCAAGGATTTCTCCCTATGCTCCCGGAATTCATAATTTAGTTGTTGTTGTTCAGTTGCTCAGTTGTGTCTGACTCTTTGTGACCTGTGGTGTGCAGCACACCAGGCTTCCCAATCCTTCACTGTCTCCCAGAGTGTGCTCAAACTCATGTCCATTGAGTTGATGATGCCATCTGACCATCTCATCCTCTGTCGCCCCTTTTCCCTCTTGCACTCAATCTTTCCTAGCTTCAGTGTCTTTTCCTTGTTGTTCCAAGGACTCTCAAGAATCTTCTCCAGCACCACCATTGGAAAGTTTGCAAAGAAGTCAGGCTCTTGTGTTCCCAGAGCTGCTCAGCGTCATGGAGACAGTTGGTGTGGAAGCCTGGAGCCCATTGTCTTTACCTGACAAGGTTGGCAATTATCCGGCTTCCACACTGACTGTCTCCATACACTACCCTGCTCTGGGAACATGAGAGCCTGATTTCTTTGCAAACTCTATGTCTCAAAACTGGGAGGGAGAGTCATTCTGCACAGGACCTATGGGCCAGGGTAGAGCCCCAGAGGGGAGTTCGCCTTTCCATTGGAGAGGGAAGAGGCGATGGAAGTTAACACCGAGATGAACAATTCAACCACGGAGGTAGAAATCAGTAACCTACCTGTCTGATCTCTGGGAAGAGGGTTAAGCACAACAAATACTCTGCTCCCTGGCGTGAGCAGGTGTCCAGGTGTAAGGAGCAACAGCGGTTGGGTCCTCGCCCCACTTTCCTCGCTAGAAAGGCTGAAGGAACCTGGCTCTGGTCACAGGGATGCTGGGTCCTGAGGGTCCTTCTCTACCTGTGGCTTGAAGGACTGGCCCCTAGCTTAGGATGGAGGCGAGATGGAGAAGGCAAGCCTCCCCTGACCAACTCCTTGTATTTGGCACTCTGGAAAACATATTTAGCCTCCAGAAGAAAGCAAGAGCAAAGAGTAGGAGCTCTGCTGTGCCCCAGGGATCTGGCAGGTGAGGGCAGGAATGGGACGGATGGAGCTCGGCTATTTCCGTGTCCCGAGGAGAGGGAAAGCTCCCACTGGCCTCAGGTAAACCCTCTTGTACAGGATAGGCAGGCGTTGGACGGAGAGAGTGCGCCCTGCAGCCCAAGTGCCTAGGTTCAAAGCCTGGTTCTGTCACCTACTGCCTGGGGGTCCTGCGGTGGATGATTTAACAACCCTGGCTTTGGTTTCTCCATCTGTACAATGGGAACAGTAAGTAAAGTTGCTAAAAAGGATTACATGCAAAGTACTTAAAGGAGCACTTGGCACAGAGTCAGTACTCAATATAATGCTGGCTGTTTTTATGAGAGTAGGACACCATAAATATGCTATCAAATCTCCTCCTTCCTCTAATCTAGTTTGTTCAAACCAAATTCAGCCATTGACAAGGTGACATGCCCCCTGACTTGGTGGTGCTTTTTCCTCTGTGAGCTAAGGCCAAAATCTCACCAGTCTTGAGTGTCCAGGCCCTTCTGTAGTCTGCTCAACTGGTCAGGTAAGTCCTGCTACTGGGTCCCCATCTAAAGATGTCCACACCAGACAAAGCCTGATTACAGCATCTGTCTACACACGCTTAAAACTTGAGCAACTCTTTGAGAACAAAAACCGTGTTTAATTACCTCCCTTATTGTCTTCACAAACATTTTAAAACAACTCCCTCTTCTGTATCAGGTGCACAAACAATTGTTTATCATTTGGGTTCTTCTCTGGAAAGGTGTGGGCTTCCCTTGGGGCTCAGCTGGTAAAGAATCTGCCTGCAATGCGGGAGGCCTGGTTTCGATCCCTGGGTTGGGAAGATCCTTGGGCTGGGAAGATCCCTGGGTTGGGAAGATCCCCTGGAGAAGGGAAAGCCTACCCACTCCAGTATTCTGGCCTGGAGAGTTCCATAGACTGTATAGTCCATGGGGTCGGAAAGAGTTGGACACGACTGAGTGACTTTCACTCTCACTGGAAAGGTGTTCTCATTTGGAGGAGCTAGAACTCAGTCATGCCAGTGGGTTAACACAGTTCCTCATCCTAGCCTGGAGCTCTTGCCTCATCCAAATGGTGGCAACATTTTCGTGCTGCGTGTTGGCAAAAGAGAGGAAGTTTCAGGGCAGGAGGTGTGAAGCTGGTCTAGATCTATTCCCGCCAGCACCTGGTACTCCGCTGCTGTGAACGTCACTGTGGGTCTCAGGTCCACCAAATGAACACTCTCCATTTCCTGAACCCACCAAGATGATCTGAAATAAAACTTCATTTCAATCAAGTGTAAGTAACTCACATTTTTATATTCTAAAGCAAAATATCTGTAATATCTTGAAATTTTGAGCAAAAATAAAGTTCCGCTATGTTCATAAGCAGGCTTCCCTAGGTGGCACTAGTGATGAAGAACCCACCTGCCAATGCAGGAGATGTAAGAGACACAGGTTTGATCCCTGGGTCAGGAAGATCCCCTGGAGGAGGGCATGGACAGAGGAGCCTGGAAGGCTATAATCCATGAGGTCGCAGAGAGTCAGACACGACTCAAGTGCCATACCATGGCGTGTTCATGAGCACAAAGCTCTCCCATTTGGTGGATTTGGTACCTTTATAATTGGTTTAATTGCACTTTTACAGATATGATTTGATGATTTTAGAATTGATTTGCAAAAAGTCAGGAAAGTAAAGAGGAGGAAGATGACGAATGAATAAATTGGAGGATGAAGAAAGCTAACAAGGATATCATAACTACAAGAGTCTACCAGGTGATTGTTCATAAGTGTTTTATTCGAGACATGAGCAGACCCACAACATCCTACCCATTTTGCAGATGGGAAAGTTGTAGTCTGGGGATGTAATCTGGCTCTCCTTGGATTTTTACAGATGCCACACACACTGTTTCTGCTTCTCATGGAAAGGACGGAGGGGTAAATGTGAACAGAAGAGGGCTTCAGACGAGCTTGGAGTGAACACAGAAGGCTGCAGGCATTGGGCCAGCAGGGGACAAGGCCAGGAGAGCTGCTGGCCGGCTACCAGCACAGCTGGTGCAACTACCACAGGCCTCCTGGATGGACCTGCATGAGCACCCGCGGTTCACCTTCAGCGCCGGCTCCAGCCGACTCTCCGCGATGGGTCCTACCTCTGAGCACGTCTGCCCAGAGCTGCTGTTACCTAAGTACTCGGAGACCCTCCACCGCTGCTCCCACCTCAGGCTTCTGATTTTTCACCTCGGAGGCAGGATTCTGCAGTAAAGGTTCCAGATGCTGGTTGGGTGACTGTCCCCTGCCCTCCCCCAGCTGGCTGAAGTCGGTGACCCTGGTCTCCGAGCCGGGTCAGTGAGCAGCCTGGAGTAATCCCCGGTGATGCTGGGAAGCAGACCCAGGGTCTCAGCTTGTTGAGGGTCAGTGACCTTGCTGGCGGTGACCAGGTTGTTAGAACAATGCCACAGGCCAGTGGGGGAGTGCTGACAATGTGAGCATCGGCAAAGCAGGCTCCTGGCCTCAGAAACTGATGGCTCTCTGTCCATATCTCAGCTTCCATGATGGCTATTGACTTTGAATGAGCAAATTGAAGCTGAGGCATCTTTTTTTTTTAAAAACAGGAATTTTTATTGAAGTATAGTTGATTTACAATGCTGAATTAATTTCTGCTATATAGTAAAGTGACTCAATTACACACATCCATACATTCTTTTTTATATTGTTTTCCTTTATGGTCTTCCCTAAGATACTGAATATAATTCCATGTGCTATATACAATAATAGGACCTTTTGTTTACCCATTCTATAGGTAATAGTTTGCATCTGTGCTGTGCTAAGTCATTTCAATTGTGTCTAACTCTTTGCAATCTTGTGGATTGTAGCTCACCAGGTTTCTCTGTCCCTGGGATTCTCCAGGCAAGAACACTGGAGTGGGTTGCCATTTCCTTCTCCAATGCATGAAAGTGAAAAGTGAAAAGTGAAAGTGAATTTGCTCAGTCGTGTCTGATCCTTCTCAATCCCATGGACTGCAGCCTACCAGGCTCCTCTGCCCGTCGGATTTTCCAGGCAAGAGTACTGGAGTGGGAAGCATCTACTAACCCCTAAATCCCAGTCCCCCCTCCTCCCATTTCCCCACCCCCTTGATAACCACAAGTCTGTTCTTTTTGTCTGTGAGTCTCTTTCTGTTTCGCAGATAGGTTCATATGTGCCATATTTAGATTCCACATGTAACTATATCATATATTTCATTCTTTTTTTTGGCTGAGTAGTATTCCACTGGAAGGAAAGTTATGACCAACCTAGACAGCATATTAGAAAGCAGAGACATTTCTTTGTCAACAAAGGTCCGTCTAGTCAAGGCTATGGTTTTTCCAGTGGTCATGTATGGATGTGAGAGTTGGACTATAAAGAAAACTGAGCGCAGAAGAATTGATGCTTTTTAACTGTGATGTTGGAGAAGACTCTTGAGAGTCCCTTGGACTGCAAGGAGATCCAACCAGTCCATCCTAAAGGACATCAGTCCTGAGTGTTCATTGGAAGGACTGATGTTGAAGCTGAAACTCCAATGCTTTGGCTCCCTGATGTGAATGAAGAACTGACTCATTTGAAAAGACCCTGATGCTGGGAAAGATTGAGGGCAGGAGAAGGGGACAACAGAGGATGAGATGCTTGGATGGCATCACCGACTCAATGGACATGAGTTTGGGTGAAGTCTGGGAGTTGGTGATGGACAGGGAAGCCTGGCGTGCTATGGTTCATGGGGTCGCAAAGAGTCGGACATGAGTGAGCAACTGAACTGAACTGAGTATTCCACTGTATACATGTACTACACCTTCTTTACCCATTACTCTGTTGAACATTTAGGTTGCTTCCATGTCTTGGTTCCTGCTATGAATATAGGAGTGTGTGTATTTGAATTATACTTTTTTCCAGACATAAAGGCATTTTAAATTAACCAGTCGCATCCTCAGATCATTTTCTCAAGCATAGGTTTGAACCCAAAAAACTGTTTACACTTTGGGGAAGAATCACAAATGTAGGCTGCTCTTGGTTTTTTCCCCTCTTTTTTTCTCTTCCCTCTGTGACTTATGATCTTACACCCTGCCTATCATCATTCATGTATATTTACTTTTTAATGTATACATATAATTGAATATACAATCACACTCTCATATGAAGTGAAAGTGAAAATGTTAGTCTCTTAGTTGTGTCTGACTCTTTGTGACTTCCTGGACTGTAACCCTTCAGTCTCTTCTGTCCATGGAATTCTCCAGGCAAGAGTATTGGAGTGGGTTGCCATTCCCTTCTCCAGGGGCTCTTCTTGACCCAGGGATGGAACCTGGGTCTCCTGCATTGCAGGTGGAGTCGGTACTGTCTGAGCCACCAGGGAAGCTCTCATAGTATATATTATGAAAATAATATATAATATTTATAAATACTATTCTACTTATACAAATGCTATGTGTCTAGGTGAGTACCCGGAACAGGTATAGATACTATGTCTCTGCTTCTGGAAGAATGTGGCCTGGCCTGGCTGGACAGTGGGGACACACACACAAATATCCACTCCACAGATAAGATGCAATGAGTGTTATAAAAGAGACACAACGATGTTGCTAGTGGGGTGTAGATGACAGTGAGCCCAGTTGCAAATGGAGAGATTGGGGACATGCAAGAAGGACAAGAGTTGGTCCAGGAATTGGGTGGGACTGAGGTGGCATGACTTTGGATTCTTTTGCAGGGTCAGGTGGAAAATGGACACTCCAAAAGTTCCAGGTAGAAAGAGCTGCCTGAATAAGAATATGGAGACAGCAAATGACAAGAAGCCTCATTGTGATTGATCGAAATGAAGGATGGTCCCTGAGTGTCTATGTGCCCAGCCATGGGTCTAGGTGCTGGGGATCCAGGAGTAAACTAAACAAGCAAAGTCCTTGTTCTCTCTCATCTTGCATCCTAGGGGCAGGAGGGACAGAGAATGAAGCTATAACATACCAGGTTATAACATACCATATAGCTATAGCTATAACCAGGTGTTGAGAAGCCCCAGAAAGAAAATCAAAGCAGGACAAGGGGGCAGTGTTATTTTAAAGAGGGCAACTAAGAAAGCCTTTCTGACAAAAACCTGTTGGAAGGGCAGGAGGCTGCTGTGTGGATTTCAAAGTTGGGAGATGGGCTCACAGTTGTATCAGGTGCCTTTTTCTGGAGTGTGGTGTGCACATATTATACCTAAGAAATTAGTTTATTCCTCCAGGGAAGGAACCTGGTACGTGCTAAGTCACTTCAGTCGCATCTGATTCTTTGCTACCCTATGGACTGTAGCCTGCCAGGCTCCTCTGTCCATGGGATTCTCCAGGCAAGAATACTCGAGTGGGTTGCCATGCCCTCATCCAGGGGATCTTCCTGACCCGGGGATTGCACATGTGTCTCTTATGTCTCCTGCATTGGCAGGCGGGTTCTTTTCTAGTGCCAACTGGTTTTTGTTGTTTAGTCATTAAGTTGTGTCTATTTGCAACCCCATGGACTGCCACTCCAGGCTTCCCTTTCCTTCACTGTCTCCTGGAGTTTGCTCAAAATCATGTCCATTGAGTCAGTGATGCCATCCAGCCATCTCATTCTCTGTTGCTCCCTTCTCCCCCTGCCTTCAATCTTTCCCAGCATTAGGGTCTTTTCCAAGGAGTCGGCTCTTTGCATCAGGTGGCCAAAGTATTGGAGTTTCAGCTTCAGCATTAGTCCTTCCAATGAACATTCAAGGTTGATTTCCTTTAGGACTGACAGGTTTGATCTCCTTGCTGTCCAAGGGACTCTCAAGAGTTGAGAAGTATGGATTTGGAATCAGACCGCCCAGGGGTGGGATTCTACCTTGAGTGCTAAGTTGCTTCAGTTGTGTCCGACTCTGTGACTCTTTGCACTGTAGCCCGCCAGTCTCCTCTATCCATGGAATTCTCCAGGCCAACTGACCTTTTTCTGGGCCATTCATCTTAAACGACTCCAGTCAGTCACCTCATCCTTCACAAGGTTCATGAGTCAAACTTCTTGACATCTCCTGGTTATCTGGCTTCATAGGTCCCCCTTTCCAGAAAGCATCTTGTTTTCATTATCAACCGCTGTACAAAGGCACTGACTTCCGAGCAGAACACACCCATGATCACTCACTCTGCATTTATTTGAAATCCACAAAATTTCCTGCTCAATACCAAGAACATTTTAGAGTCTCTTGGAATCATAGCCATGAGACAATAAAAACCATACAGTTTTCTCTTCAGTTATGTGAGGTCTTTTAGGATGGCTCTCCCCCATGTCCTATGTGTCATAACACTAAAAATCCTTCATTTTCAGAGATCTTGGCCTATCCTAAATATTCTGAGGATGAATTTAATATGTATTTTTAAGTGTATGTTCCTTTTACTCAACTGTAGTCCCTTAAGGGTTCCTGAGACAAAGTCCTGATCTCTGTCTACACAGTTTGGAAAGAAGGCGACACATTCCTTTCATAGCTGAGTGAAAAAGACAAACAACAGCAGTCAAGGACTACTTGGCTCACCTGCCAAACCACAGCGTTTTTGTCCTTAAACTAATGTGAGTGCATTAGGATGGGTGATTCATCCAGGCCTTCGGTTTCCCCAGCAAGTAACACAATACGTGCACTTCAGCATAGAAGATACTGCACAAGTTCCAACCCCATCCTTCAGATCTCTTACCCCCCAGCCCCAGGCCCCACCAGGATCTCCACAAAGTGCCTAGGAATGTTGTGTCCATGCCTTAGAAGGTTCGTACCATCAGTGATGCTGGCTGCAGTGTCTCACACCTGCTGGAAGAGAAGAGGGGGACAGCCCTTCCTTTCAGGGGCTGGCGCAGACCTCGCCTCCCTCTCCAGCCCCCACGCCTGTCAACACGTCTGATGATAATTCTCAAGCCACAGGTGAATTGTGCTCCTGCCTCCTGGATGACAGTTTCTGTCACCTTCCTAGTGGCAGGGCCTCAGCTATTCTCTCTGCTCCTCGGGACTGAAGAATGGGGACAGGATGTCCCTGCCTGTGTGGGTGGGATTCCGACCTCGCAGGTCAACTATCTATTGCCTGTTGAACCATAGTTGAGACTTCCCAGGTGGCTCAGTGGTAAAGAATACGCCTGCCAATGCAGGAGACACGATCGATTGGGAAAATCCTCTGCATAAGGAAATGGCAACCCACTCCAGTATTCTTGCCTGGAAAATCCCATGGACGGAAAAGCCTGGTGGGCTACAGTCCAAGGGGTTGCAGAGTTAGATGTGATGGAGCATGCATGTGGCTTTCCATTAGAAAAAGGAAAAGTATTGCTTCAGATATGATTTCTTTGCTAACCTTTCTCTCATCTCTCTACATGGAATAGAGAATACTTTAAAATTACATGTACAAAATAGAGATATGAAGCCTTTATCCATGGGGGAAAAAGGCACTGTTCATTTGAAACATTCAGATAATTAAAGTCAAAATATGTATGTGGGGAGGAAAGGGTGCATTTGAATTACAAGGATAATTGCCCCGATTCATGACTTTACTTTGTATGTGTGGACATAAAAGTGTACAGTATTTAAAGTATCTGTTATCCTCAGAAATGAAATCCCAGCCTTTGTGAACTCATTTCATGTTAAGAAGCAGTGTCCAGAGGCACTGGAACTGTGCCAGAGCCATTGTTTGCAGTGCGTTTTAGTGTCACTGAAGTCAGAGAGAAATTTGTTTCAAGGATAATGTAACGTGTTTTTACGGTAGGGCTTTCACACGCGAGCGTGGGAAGGTAGAGGTTTCCCGCTATTCAGGAAGAGCACTTGCGCTCTGTCTTAAGTGGTTAGAAAGAAGTACATTAAGTGGCAAAGCAACGCCTGCAAAACTTAACTTTCAAAGACTGCAGCGTTTTAGTCTGTAGAATAAAGCCTTTATCTTTGACTCTGTATAGGAACTAGGTGACTTGGTAATCACGGTCAAACTGATAAGGATTCTATCTACAATGGAATCTTAAGAGTGTCTCAGTAAAGGTTGTCATAACCTCGTACTTGGTTAAAGAAGCCTGGGGAAAAAAAGTTCTGGGTGGAGGAAAAAGGGAGTTACTGTTTAGTTTGGAAAGGAGAAACAAACTTTGGAGGGGAAGGTGAACCAATTCTTGAAATATTTCTTTGTTCAAATGATGATTTCGTAAGGAAAGCAAGGAATAAACAAGTCTTTTTGCTTATAAGAATCAATTCAACAGAATAGGGTAAACTACTCATAAAATAGCTGAAGATAATTTTATGTTGAAATTTTTATGACAGTGCATTGTGGTGGGGGTAAGGGAGAGATGAAAATAATCTTTTTTTTTTCTGTATGAGAAATAGTTTATTCTTAAATCACCTTTTTTTTTTTTTTTTTTTTTTTGGCCAGGTTCTAAACTAAGTTTATTATGTGGCTTGTTTCTTTTTTTAAATTAAATTTTATTGGCATGTAATTGATTTACAGGAAATAATCTTCTTTAAGAGAACCCCTTACTTACTACAAGGATAGGAATTCACCCTCCAGCCCTTTTCCTTTTTCTTTCCTTTTAATCTTTTTAATATCCCTGGTGGCTCAGACAGTAAAGCATCTGCCTACAATGTGGGAGACCTGGGTTCGATCCCTGGGTCAGGAAGATCCCCTGGAGAAGGAAATGGCAACCCACTCCATCCCATGGATGGAGGAGCCTGGTAGGCTACAGTTCATGGGGCTGCAAGGAGTCTGACGCGACTGAGTGACTTCACTTTCTTTCTTTCCAGCATTTGAAAATTAGTGACCATTTCTCACTACTGAGTAGGGGCTCCTGAAACCAGAAGGAAAACCAACAGTTCTAGGACCATGCTGGAGGTGGGTCTCAGAACCAAGATTTTTGACTTGGCCCAGTAGACCTGAAGATAGCAGTGTTAGAAGCCAAACAAGTGCCTGTTTTTAGTGCAAGGATTAAATGTACAATTTTGGATCCAACTAACTGGCTTTCAATTTACTAACTCTAAGTGGGGCAATTTACTTGGCTTCCTATGTTTCAATTCTCTCTGCCTATTAAGTGAGAAAACTATAACTGCCCCTAGAGGTTGTTATGAGAATGAAATAGACTAGTATATGCTAGGAGTTTCGAACATGTCTTCCACATCATACGTACTCAATAAAAGTCAGAACTCATTAGTTTATACTTACCTGGGTGAAGGCTTGACTATGTGATGGACTGGCTGTGCTGGGCTAATGTCCAGTCCATGATGTGCCATGTACCCCAGGTTCTATCACCGTCTGTAATGTGATCGGGATTCAGCTAAGTTTTTAGTTTAACTGAAATCCAATGCTAGAAACCATCTCCCTGGGCATGCAGACATCTAAATATTTGTACTAGGAAAATAAGTGTTGAAGGGAGAGAATGGAGGCAGAATCTCTGCTGGGAAAAGGTTACGGTTGTTTAGGTTTTCCCTGATAGATGTGGATTGCTGAAGACTGAAAGGGAAAGAGTGTTGGATTGTAAGATGACTGTGAAAAGAAGGAAGAGAAGACAGGTCATAAATCAGTTACATCCAGGTTTCCTGCCGGTGCCCAAGAGAACAAACGTACCAACTAAACAGTAAGAAATCTGTAATTTCCAAATTAAGCTGATCCCTCTATATAGCTCAGCTTTTGTTTCATTTATCCTTAAGCAGCTGCTCTTCACTTTTCCTGCAGTGGAGGTGCCAACTTTCATCACTTTTCCCTTAAGATTCAGATCCTGATTCATAACCTCTCAGCGTGTGGTGTGCTTTCTGTCAGATATAAACTTCCTCAGCCTTGTTCCAACAGTTTCCCAGTTTTCCCATCACTCTTTTATGGACTCTCTGTGTGGCTCCATCTTTTCATTTGAATTTAAATTATTTTATTTTGGGACTCAGAGGGAAAATAATCACTCTTGTACAAGATTTGCACTTCTATATATAACCACTGTTTCTCATGAACTTCTGCTTCATTAAGTTTTTAAAACAATGCTTCATCATTTATTTCCTATAGCATTAATTCTTCCCCTTCACTGGCTTAAAAAAAATCAGCATATAGGCACATGCAACTCTTTTCGAATCCAAAGAACACTTTTTAGCACAATCGTACTACACTCCAAGCTTCTTCCTTTTTGCATCCTTTCATTACTATGAACTTAGTGACAAATAAAGTCCATATTTCTTCTTCTGCTCCCTTGGTTCTCATTCACTCATAATTCCCTTTTAAAAAGCTTTTTGTATAATGCATATGACATACACACTGAAAAGGACACAAATCACCAGTGTATAATTCAGTGAATCATCATAAAGTAAATACACTCCAGTCATCACCTGGTTCATGAAACAGCTTTCCATCTTCTCAGAAGCTCATCTCATATTCCCTTATCCTTTTTCCAGAGGAAATGACTATTTTGACTTTCAACATCCTGGATTAATTTTGCATATTTAAAATTTTTATATAAGTGAAATTTTACAGTACACAGTCTTTTGTATTTGGCTTCTTTCTCTCAATACAAGGTTTATGAGATTCACCCATGTTTCTTTCATGTATAAGCAATTTAATCACTTTCATTACTGGATAGTATTCTATCATGTGAATATACCACTAGTTTTTAGTCCATTTTACAATTTATGGACAATTAGATCGTTTCCAGTTTTAAGATATTGCTGCTATGAGCATTCTTTTGGAGTGTATATGTGCACATTTCTGTCAGATGTATTTAAAAAGGAAGTTTTGTGTCAAAGGTTACATATATGATCAATACAAAGCAGTTATCCAGGATGATTTTACCAATTTACATACTTGTCCGCGATGGATAAGAGTTCACTTGTTCCCATACTTGCTGACAGGTAGTATTGTCAGTGCTTTTAAAAATTTATTTTAGCCATTCAAGCAGGTATGTGTCAATATCTCAATGTGCATTCTTTTCATCTTTTAAACTCAAATGTATTGAGGAACAATTTACCTACAATAAAATGTACCACTTTAGGCACCATGTGTTTGGAGTCTGTGTAGCTCTCATCTACTCAAGATATAGAATATCTCCATCACTTCTAAGTTTCGTTGCCCCCTTACAGTAAATGCCCCCCGTTTTCTATACCAGGCAAACATGGATCAGCTTTCCGTCCCTGTAAGTTAGTTTTGCCTGTCATTATTTAATAAAATAAAGCCAAATAGTATATACCCATTTGTGGCTTTTTTTGTTCAGTATAATGATTCTGAGATAAATGAAAGTTGTGTGTATCAATACTTTATTGCCTTTTATTGTTGAATAGTATTTCAGTATATGAATTAAAACTGTATTTTGTTTATTCATCTATTGATGGATTTCATCTATTGAGTTGCTTCCATTTTTTTGATCATAATAAGTCTCCTATCAATGTTCATGTCCAAGTGTTATTAAAGACACTGAATTTTTATTTTTCTTGGGTAAATGCCTAATTGTGGAATTTATAAGTGTATGTTTAACTCTATAAAAAGCCACCAAAATACTTCCCAAAATGATTGTATCATCTTACATTCCCAGCAGCAATGTATGAAAGTTCCAGTTATTTCATACATTTTTCAGCAGTTGGTGTTATCAGTCTTTAATTTTATACTTTTTATTTATAATTAACTTATGAATTTCAAGGAATTTCTCCAAGTTATCTAGGTTGTGAAATTTATTGGACCGAACAGGTTCATATTATCTTATTTCCTTTTGTTATCTGTAGTATATGTACTAATGTCTTTTCTCTGCACTTCATGTTGGTAATTTGTGTGTTCTCTTTTTTTCCCCTTGATCAATTCAGTTTGAAAGTATCAATTTTAGTGGTCTTTTTAAAGAACCAGCTTATTGTTTCATTAAATTTTCCTGTTGTTTCTTTATTTTATATTTCACCACTTTAGCTATATCTCACGGCCCAATTTCCAAATATTTGGAAATTCTCCAGATATCTTTTAGTTATTGAGTTTTAATAATTTCATTATGATCAGAGAACATTTGTATAATTTAATTATTTAAACTTATTGACTTTTTAATGGCCCAACACATGCTCTACCTTGGAAAATGTTATATATACACTTGCAAGAATGTGACTACTGTGTAGAGTATTTTGTAAATGTTAGTTAGATCAAATTGATAGTATTGTGCACTTGCTCTAACAACTATTGTGGGAGGAGTGTTAAAACATCAAGCTATATTTATGAATTAATCTGTTTCTCTTTTTGCTTCTTGTATTTTGAAGCTCTGAGATGCATATATATTTAAGACTGTTACATCTTCTTGATTAACTGATTCTTTTATTATTATTATTATTTTAATAAATGAAGCCTATTTTATTACTTCAAGTGTTAATGATAAAAAAATTTCAGCACAGCTGTTGCATTTAAAAAAGTGAATCTACATACTATATTTCTAGCTCGGTAAACAGATGAATCTGATGTCGTTGAATGACATAACAATTGAGCATTGTACAGTACATCTTACTATTATTATTTTAAAACTACCAAATTTTATCTTTTATATGAAATGTCTCATATTTAAAACTTCCATTTTGCTGTTTTCTATACTTTTGTTGTTTTTCCTATTTTCTTCCCTACTTTTTGATTATTGTACATTGCGTAGTATTTCATTTTTTTCTCATCTATTGGCCCATTGCCTGAACCTCTTTGTTTCATTTTTCCAGCTGTTGCTCTGAAGATTGCACTGTTTCTTAACTTATTACAATCTACCCTGAATTAATATTATATTATTTCATGTATAAAACTTTAAAATAGTATAACTTTCATCCACTGCCTTTCTTTATTTTTGTGTTCTCTTACATTTCACCTCTTTATAAAGCCCAGAGTATATTGTTTTAAATAGTTCAATTGTCTCTTCAAGAAATTAAGAAAAGAAAAAACAGTCAAACAAAGTTACTGTTTCCTGTGTTCTTCATTTCTTTGTGTGGATCCAAGTTGCCAACAGAAGGCATTTCCCTTTAGACCGAAGAACTTCCTTTAATGTTTAAATAGTGGACTTACACTAGAGGTAAAATCTCTCAGCATCTTCCCCCAGAAATGTGTATTGCTTATTTTCATTTTTCATTGTGATAATATGCACATAATATAAAATTTACCATCTTAAGCATTTTAAGCGTACTGTTCAATACTGTTAAGTATATTCATGCTGTTGTACAATCTCCAGAACTTCTTTCATTTTGCAAAACTGATACTCTACACCCGTTAAAGATCAACACACAATGCCTCACCCAGCACCTGGCAACTACCATTATCGTTTTTATCTCTATGAAATTGATTACTCTAGGTACCCCATATATGAGGAATCATATAATATGTTTTTGTGTGGGAGTGACTGACATTTCATTTTGCATGATATCCTTCCGAATCATTTAAGTTGTAACATGCATCAGAATTTCTGTCCTCTTTAAGGCCAAATAATATTCCATTGTATGAATATATACCACATTTTGCTTATCCATCAGTGGACACTTGGGTTGCTGCTATGAACCTGGGTATACAAATATCTCACTGAGACCCTGCTTTCAATTCTTTTGGCTATATACCTAGAAGTGGAATTGCTAGATCCTATAATAAATCTATTTTTCATTTTGAGGACCTGCCATACTGTTTTTTGTAGCAGAAGCATCATTTCACATTCCCACCAACAGTGCATGAAGGTTTCAATTTTTCCGCATCCTTGCCAAACTAGCAACACTTGCTAGTTTGAATTTATTTATTTATTTATGTCAGCCATCCTAACAGGTGTGAGGTGATATCGCATTGGGATTTTGATTTGTATTTCTCTAATGATTAGTTGAGCACCTTTTCATGTGTTTATTGGCCATTCACATTGGCCATGTGTATCTTTTTTGAAGAGTCTATTCATGCCCTTTGTTCATTTTAAATTGTGTACCTTGTTTTTTTTTTTTTTTTCCAGTTGTAGAAATTCTTTATATTTTCTGGTACTTACATCGATTTGTCCATGTAGATATATATCTCTGATCAGATACATGGTTTGCAGATATTTCCTCCCATTCTATATGCTGCTTTTTCACTTTGTTGATTGTGTTTTTTGATGTACAAATTAGAAGTTTTAATTTTTGATGTAGACCCATTTGTCTATTTTTATTTGGTTGACTGTACTTCTGGTGATATATTGAATAAATTATTGCCAAATCAATATCATGAAGATTTCCCATATTTCCTTCTGAGAAAATAAATACAGCTTTAGCTCTTACACCTAGGTCTTTGATCCATTATGAATAATTTTTGTGTATAGTGTTTGTTAAGGGTCTAACTTTATTCTCTTGCATGTGAATACCCAGTTTTCCTGGTATCATTTATTGAAAAGAGATCGTACATTCCCCCAGTGAATGGTCTTGGCACCTTGGCTGAAAATTATGATGCTTTATTTCTGGACTGTCTATTTTATTTTATTGGTGTATGTGTCTGTCTTTGTGCCAGAATCACACTGTTTTGACTTCTGTAGTCTTATCACTTATTTTTGATAGATATTTTCTTTGCCTATATCATTTTAAAGTAAGTTTTTGTTTGTTTGTTTTGATATCATAAAGATGTTGTGATACTGTTTTCTGGTCTGCATTTTTGCTGATGAGAAGTAAACTACCTACTTTATTGCTATTCTTTTCTTTGTATGTAATGCTTACTTATTCATTAAGGTTGCTGAAATGTTTGATTAGAAGTATAGATACTACAAGGAAATACTTGCTTAGAGCTGATTACAACCTGGATTAAAGTCTCTGTGTTTTAGCTTTTTGCTCATTCAAAGAGTTCTTTTTCATCAATTTGGCTAAAGAAGTGAAAGTTTACTGGTTGTATACTGAATAGTCACTTAAGATATATCTTATTTTTAAAATATATTTAAATGGAAGGGTTTGTTTTAAATGAATTATAAATCTATATGCAGGTATTTATATGAACATGCCCCTGGTATAAAAACTATCCCAGAACTCTTTGTAGAAATCTATGGTCTTTGGGCTTCCCAGGTGGCACTAAAGAATCCACCTGCCAACGCAGGAGACGCAGGAGACACAAGAGATGCGGTTCTATCCGCGGGTCAGGAAGATCCCCTGGAGTAGGAAATGACAACCCACTCCAGCATTCTTGCCTGGACAATCCCATGGACAGAGAGCCTGGTGGACTACAGTTCATGGGGTCGCAAAGAGTCAGACACAATTGAAGTGACTCAGCACACACGCACATTGTCTTGTATCTGTTTCAAGAGTTGAGCTGAGTATTAGTCTCTGGGTCTGTTCCAAAGTGGGGTGTTTAAATTGCAAGACGTGATTAGTCAAGAGGGACATCACCAAGCCCTTGTGTTCTGCCTTCATGCTGACTTCTGAGGATGACTGAGAGAACGGGTATCTATTCTCATTAGTGATCCTCTGCTCACCCATCCCCAACTGCTTCCACAAGGTATAGTCATGGCCTAGAGCATTTTGGGGGGCTTCAAAATCACTGCAGATGGTGACTGCAGTCATGAAATTGAAAGATGCTTGCTCCTTGGAAGAAAAGCTATGACCAACCTAGACAGCATATTAAAAAGCAGAGACATTACTTTATCAACAAAGATCCGTCTAGTCAAGGCTATGGTTTTTCCAGTAGTCATGCATGGACATGAGAGTTGGACCATAAAAAAAAGTTGAGCACCAAAGAATTGATGCTTTTGAACTGTGGTGTTGGAGAAGACTCTTGAGAGTCCCTTGGACTGCAAGGAGATCCAACCAGTTCATCCTAAAGGAAATCAGTCCTGAATATTCATTGGAAGGACTGATGCTGAAGCTGAAACCCAAATACTTTGGCCACCTGATGCGAAGAGCTGACTCATTGGAAAAGACCCTGATGCTGGGAAAAATTGAAGGTGGGAAGAGAAGTGGACAACAGAGAATGAGATGGTTGGATGGCATCACCAACTCGATGGACATGAGTTTGAGTAAGCTCCAGGAGTTGGTGATGGACAGGGAAGCCTGGAGTGCTGCAGTTCACGGGGTCGCAAAGAGTTGGACACAACTGAGCAACTGCACTGAACTGAAAGTACATTTCACAAATATCAGATTGAATATCTTGGGTGAAACACCAGATCACACTGGAACATCTCAACAGCAAGTCTGCTGGGATGAAGAGCTGGCCCTCCTGCATTGCTCCTTTCCAAACTCCACCTCTTCTGCAAAGAGTGCTCAGATGGCAGGCATGTATATCCACAGGAACAAGCAACAGTTAACAGGCACAGGCTGCTTAAACATAGAATGACTCAAGTCCACCTGCAGAAGAAAATCCTAACTCATCCCACACTCTTTTCAAATTCCTACTCTCCCAACCTTCTTTATTTTCATGAATGGTACCCCAAGAACTCAGGTTTTCCTGCCAACAATCTGCATTTCATTCTCAATTCCTCCCTTCTCTCACCCTCCTCATTGAATGCCTCAGCAATTCTTACTGTATCTTTTCCTTCAGGAGCCAAACTGCTTCATATCAGCTAAATTCACTCCATCCCAATGGTCATGGGACCAGCTCCTGCCCAGACCTAGCAACTGCCTCCCACTGGTCTCCATCATGGGCTTCTCGGGTGGAACAATGGTAAAGAATCCACCTGTCATTGCGGGAGATAAAATAGTCTCCATCATATACTCTGGCCTTGCTCTCACTTCTTCTCAAAAGCTGTTTTGTCTTTGCATTCAAATAGAGTACAAACCCATTTCCATGGCTTACATTGTGCTATGTGATCTAATCTCTGTCTACCTCTCCGACCTCCTATTTTCCTACCTCACACTCTACTCAGTCACAGAAACCTCCCTTCATTTTCTTCAACAAGGTAAGCCTCCCCCATGGCAGCTCAGCCCTTTGTGCGTGTTATTTCCTTTGCTTGGAACATTCCTTTGCTTGGGACATCCTCCCTTCCCTGTTATGCTTGCCTGACATTTTTTTTTTTCATTCCTTGGGTCTTCACTTTCCACGAACAATGAACCCCTTGTCCAAATTGCTCCTTCTCTGTTGCTACCCATCACGGATCCTGTTTATTTCCTTCAAAACAATCAAATATGTGTTTGGTTCCTTGATTGTATCTGTGCATCATTGTGTTGCAAGTTTTGGGGTGGTGGTGACACTTCTGTTCACTACCACAAGCCTAGAAACTAGTGTTGACATTAGTTGATATTGAATAATCAAATTAATGAAGTAAGATGACAGAATCTAACAGCTCTTCCCATTAGAAAAAAAAAGACATTCTGTTATGATGTTAAATCAAGACTTCATGATGAAAGAAGAATGTGCTTGTGATGACCAGGTAGCAATTTTTTTGTAGCTTCAGAAAAATCTTAGGGACTGTTCTCTATAAAACACCCTGCTGCTACACTCGGAAAGTAAGAAAGACACATTTTTTTCACTTTGAGGATATGAATGGTCCATTGGCTGAATTGCACATTGTGACTACCCAGGAGCTGTCATCAATAGTAGCTAGGCTCCCGAAAGGAGTACTGAACTCACCTTAGCCCACATATGGTGTAGTGGTTATACAATAAGGTTCAGGGTAGCCCCCTGGAAAGGCTTCACTTGTCTGAATATATCTGTTACTCAGAGACTAGGGATTCTGTTCATTGGCTTGAAGCAAGAACTCTCAGAATTGCCACTCCAGGTTAAACAACAAAATGCATGTATAAAAAATGAAATGATAAATGTATAGTTGATAAAGAAGACCCTGGTGTATGTGTGCAAATAGCACCCTTAACTAATTTACTTTTCTTAAAAAATGTACTTTTAATTGTTCATTTGGCTGCTCTGGGTCCTAGTTGCAGCACATGGGATCTTCAACCTTCCTTGAGTCAAGCAGGAAGTTTTTTTATTTTTTATTTTTTTAGTTGTAGCATGCGAACTCTCAGTTGAGGCATGTGGAATCTAGTTCCCCAACCAGCTTTCGAACCTGGGCCCCCTTCATTGGGAGACTGGAGTCTTAACCACTAGACTACCAAGAAAGTTCCAACTAATTTACTTTAGATTCGGAGAAGGTTAGAGCTAGGAGTTTGAGTGAGTGAGTGAAGGTCACTCATGTCTGACTCTTTGCGACCTCATGGACTGTGCAGCTGGGCAGGCTCCTCTGTCCATGGAATTCTCCAGGCATGAATACTGGAGTGGCTAGCCGTTCCCTTCTCCAGAAGGATTTTAGGGATTGCCAAAACAATCTGTGAGTAGATTAGAGGTCAGAGGATCAATCTTTAAGGGAATAGGCCCCAATTGGTGAAAGGAGGGGCCTGGGGAAAGGAGTGACTGAGGACATGGAGGCAGGCCATGGCGTGGGATGCAGTGGAGGACGGCTGTGCCCAGCGAGTGGTGTGCGGTGCCACGAGGGGACCAGGTCAGGGAGGCAACAGCTTTAAGCTGGCCTTCCCTTTCCCTCACAGCCCTCCATCCCACCCCACTCTTCCAGACTGCTTCAACAGAGAAGAGATGTGGTCACTCTAGAAGAATTTTCTAGAGTGGATCAAGAGCGGTACACTTAATTAAAGAGAGAGCACCCGGATGGGCTTTCTAGTCCTTGGAATGTGGAGAACTTTGTTATAGAGTGCGATCAAAGAGTCACATAAACAGACTCCCTGGGAAATGAGGTCATTTATTCGAAGTACAGTTGGGTATTTCCTCCCTCTCCAACCAACACCCCCCCCCACCCCAATCTTGCCTGCTCTTTGCTTTTTCTATCTCCACTCTCTCAAAATCTCTTGCAAGCAATTGAAGGGGGAAACACTTAGACAGAATGAGAGGCAGTGATGACCAAAAGGAAGAAGAGGAGGGGTAAAGAGAGGGACAGCAGGAGGAGGAGGGCAGAGAGATGCTGGGGGGAGGAAGGGAGCACGAGAGAGCAGTTGGGCCGGCCCCATGACATGCTCCAAACTGTCAAAACAAGGCCATGGCTATGACTTTTCTCAAAGGATGTATTCCTTAGAAAATCTGGAGAGAACCTGGCCTAGTAGAGAGAGCTCTGGGCTGGGTGTGGGGTCCACTCGTGTAGCACCAGCTTAGCTTAGTTGGCTGCGTGACCCTGTGTGAACCAGTAGTAGCCTCAGATCCTTGCAGAGGAGGAGACGGTTGGATGAGAGAACTGTGTGGTCTTCTCAGCTCTGGTTTCCAACCTTTCATTCCATGGAACGAAGGGAGAACCTGGCAGGAGGGAAGCCTCAACAAGCTGGGATCCTTCAGAATTGAGGCTTTTCTCCTCTGAACGCCCACGTGCTATGAAGGGGTCCAGACAGCCAGAGACAAAAGTTGTTGTCTGGCCCAAGACTTCAGGGTGACTGAAAACCACATCCTCATGTGTCATCAAGTCAGTGGGGCAAGAAGGGCCTGTGAGGCCAAAGGTCTGAGAGAGGATTGTTGGACTGAAATGTGAGGACGTGAGCTGACCTGGACAGTCGCGGAGCCTGCGGCAAGGCTTTTAGAAGCCTCTGGGAGCCTTTTTGGTGGGATGTTGCATCGGGACTTTCAGAGGCCCTGGAATGATGTGTTGGGAGGATGCTTCCCCCTGTCTGTGGCTGACCCAATTGTCCTCAGGGTTCTGGGCCTCAGACTGCTACAAGCTGGATGGACCCAGATGAGCTGAGAACCCCTTTACCTTCTTCCACCGTCTGTTGGCAGGCGGGTGGTGGCGCCGTGATGTGGAAGGCCATGAGATGAGCCTGAACGCCACCTCGGTCTGCTCTGTAACAACAGATTATCAATCCCTCCAGCCTTCAAGGTCACTTACGGGGGGGCCCCCAGGATGGAGAGTGAGTTAGACAGAGTACTGGAGTTTTCTCCCTTGGCTCTTGGAGAAACCTTCTCCACCTTGGTTACCCTGCTCTTTGCTCAGGAGCTGACCCTTATGGGCTGTGCCAATGGGCTCCCTTGCTCACTGATACCCAGTGGGCTTGGTCCAGTGGGGCGAGAGAGGCAAGTGAGATCTGGGCTTGGGCTCAGCATCTTCCATCTGTCCCTCCAGATGGATTTGCCCTCACCTCCAAGGAGATTCCCGAAGAGAATGTGTCTTTAAAATGCTACATGGTACGCAGTCACATGTGTTCTAAATGCATATGTGATCCCTGCCACACATCCATTCATGGAATTCAGGGACACTCGTGTGGAGGGACTGTGACAGGCACCTTTGAGGAACTGCATTAAACCTCAGCTCAGCTGCTTCCGTTTCCCATTGTGACTGTCCTTCTGGCAATAGAGATGGAGCTTCAGGTCTTTCTATGGGGTCCCCTCTCTTGGTCACTGGCCATTTCAGTTTATTTCCTCATGTCAAACACCAAATAGTCCAACTTCTGATTCTTCACTACATTGTGACCTCCTGTCGTCAAGGAGCTTCCAGTTTTGACTTAAGTTGGAACTACAGTCAGAGGCATGTGGTACAGAGTTTGAGCATGAGGCTGTGAAATCAAGAGTCTCCTGCACCAACCCTCCCACGGGCCATCTTGCCTGGATCTCTTGTTTCCTGCTTGCCCAGTAAAGGTAAATGTTGAATAGGTGACACTTCTCTAAGGTCATGAGATTGCTCCCCTACTGAAATGCCACTTCAAAACCCACTGAGATTTTAGTTTTTTTGAACTTTTCCCCATGAATTTCCTCCAGAGCCAGTTTTCAGTGACTTTGGAAACTAGCTTCTACTTTACAGTCACATGCACACCCCACTGGTCTGCCTCTCCTTCACCTTCACAGACTCCTCCAGGGCTCCTCAAGCTCCCTCCTCCCTTCTTTCCTGCCCTCTTTTTGTCCCTCCTCTCTCTTTTTCTCTCTTTCTTCCTTCTTGCTTCCCTTCTCTCCCCCTCAAGACACAGGGCTTGAAGAAATGAGTTGTGCAGCTGTTGCTGTGTCACTCAGGTCCCTGTGGAAGACAGGATGGAGAAGCTACCTCTCCTTGGACCAATAGGGAGCACTTTACAAGGAGCATCCCTTCTGGAAGCTGAACAATGCATCTATTTTCACATTTTCCAAAATGTACATAGGAGAGGCCACGTGAGAGCAAGAAGCAAAATCCTTAGAGAATTGAGGGAGCCGCTGGATGGCCAGTTTCCTCTCCTCCTAAGATAACATGCTAAGAGCAACTTCCGGCCAAGAGGAAAGGAGAGAATCCTGTATGAAATGTGAGCCAGCATACCAGTACATTGTGGTTTCATTGCTTATGCGGGGGACTTTGTCTTCAAAACAAACATTTTGTGGGCCTGATCGTAAATTTGCCCCTCCACCAGTTGAGTCAGCCTGTTCAATTTTGGCTGGCCCTCCATGGAGGCTGAGCAAGCTAAGTCAACGATGAACAGCATAGCTTGTACTTCTAAGCAAATACACAGGAAGAGAAAAACAATTAAAAGCTTAATTATTGGTTGTAAATTAAAGATATTAACAACTGCCAGGAATGTGTTGGGAGACACAGGAAAATGTGTGGAAGCTTGAAATCCAGCTGTTTGGTCACTTTGGACCATTGTCCCCGAACCTCGGAAACGTCCCATCTGACATCAGACAGTTCACTGGTGATGTTGCATTTTTTTTTTTCTTTTTCTTTTTCTGGGAGATGTGCTTTAAGCGAGGGATAACTTATCTCCTGGTGGCCCATGTCAAGAGGATTAATGTCAGGAAAAAACAGTGTTTGTTGTCTTTGTATTTTAAGGCTTCCTATTTTTGGCATCCTTCCTTAAGGATGGTTTTATCTCAGTGTGGAGACCAGGAAGTCAATTGTGTTGGCTGGAGCATCCTCTGGGTTTATGCATGTCTTGGGCTGCAGACATCCCCCTTATTCTCTGGCACTTGCTGACTATTTGCCCAAGACCAACACAGGCTTTTCCAGAAGTTCACAGCTAAGAATCCTGGAGGGTTCCCAATGTTTCCACCTTGTTTGTAAAATACTATTTTTCTTCTTCAGATAAGAAAGTCAAACTTCATTTCATGGCACATCCTTTTAATCCAGTCTTTGCTTCTGTAGCTCTGTTGGCCAGAGTGGGCGAGCTCTGACCTTAGTGTCCCTACAAGTAAACAAGATTTTGTCAGTTTCATTTCTAACTGTAGAACAAACGACACTGTGAATGTCCAAGGAGTTTTTGCGGCATATTATAGCAGTGGGTGGATGGATAAATAAAGTTACTGCATCATTTTATTCTCCAAATTCAGTTGTTAATGAAGATTTTAAAGAAATCTTACTCTTGTTAAATTTTTTTGGAAAAATGATTTCACCTCTTTGCGGCTCATCTGAAAAAATCAGAATTTCCCCCAAGTAAGCAGTGACTTAATTTAAAAATTTTGCTCATTAGACAGTTTTGTTTTTCTTATGTATTTAAAATTTTGAGTCCTAAAAATAAAGAGCAAAAATACCGTAACAAATACAACACATGTATTTTCATCATTCAGAATCATCAACTTAATATTCTATTTTCTCCTAGCTTTTTTTCTTCTCTTTGTTTTCATTTTTTAAAATTAAAGAATCACTTTAGCCACCATCTTTGGTCCCACTAACTTTGTTACACTCACCATCCTAACTTTGCAATTGTATCATAAGTTTGATGAGTTTGTTGTGTATAATTCAAGCTCGTTTTCATATTTTACATAAAATATGTACCCAGAAAATAAGCAATTTTGTGTGTATTTATGAAACAAAAGCTATGTGTGTATAGAGTATACCTATCAAAAGTTATAACTCAATATATTTTTATACAGCAAGAATCCCTAGGCACCCACTACACAGAAAAAAAATAGAATATTATCAGTCCCTCAGAAGCCATTTCTGAATTATCTTCTACCTCACTACCACTCTTATACTGTAACATCACATGTTAATTTTGCTTGTTTTTGAATTCCATATAAATGGAATCTTTTGTGTATGACTTCATTTAGTCAACATTTATGTGGAATTCATATATGCTTTTGCATGAAGCTTTAGTTCATTCATGTTCATTGCTATATAGTATTCGATCACATTAATATAATTTATTTCTCAACTCTCTCATAGATGAACATATGGTATTTTCTGGATTCAGGTCATTATGAACATTTTTGTGCACATTTTTGATGTTCATATATATGTTTCTATTGGGTACATAACTAGGAGTGGAATTGCTAAGCCATATGACTTGATTATAATAAGCTTTAGTCAGTATTGCTGAACTATGTTACAAAAGTCTAATGCCAATTTATACTTCCATCAATCTGTGTTGCTTTAAAACTTCACTGAAATACAACTACACTATAGTTATAGTATGAAATAGTGTCATATATAGTTCTGCATCTTGATTTTTTTTAATCCAGAGTTTTAAATGACCCATTCACATTGACATTGAGAGCCATAGCTCTAAACTACTATGACTATTCCATTGTATGTGTGCATCACATTTTATTAATTTATTAATTAATGTACCAATTGTTACATGTTAGATTATTTCCATTATTTTGATTTTGATCAGAATGCTGCATTTAGCTTTATTCCAGAAATCTTAAATAAAAGGACAAGAACTTTTTTAGCTTAGGGTTTCCCAGATTTGTCTGATAATAAGGATCCCCTGTGGTACTAGTGAAATATCTAGATTGCTCAGCTCTTTCCCTGGTGATTCTGAATCAGTGGGTTTGGGGTGTGTTCCAGGAATCTGTGTGCTTAACCACCATTCCAGAGTTTCCACAGTTAAGGAGCACTGGGAAGAGCTGCCCTAGGTTATAGATTCAAAAGTGGAATTGACTATAGGCTGGGTACTCTTTCTGTTTTACTAGCTACTACTGCAGTGCTCTCTGAAGGGGCTGCTCCATTGAATTACCACATTCACCGTGTCTAATACACATATTTTCCCCACATCTTTAATATCTGCTGTTCAGACTTAAAACAAATTTTTTAAACAATCTGATGGGCAAAAAGTGGTGTTTTGTTTTCAGTTTTATTTCTCTGATTACCAGTAACAATAATACTTGCTAGCCCTTGTATGTGCTATTCACCCTTTTAAGCAGTTAATTCGTATTAACTCATTTTATTCTCCCAACCCTAGGAAGCAGGGAGCTATTTTATTAGCTGAGGGAAACTAAACACAGAGATCAAGTTACCTGGCCAGGTCACTGACCACTATGTACCCTCTACTGCAAATTTTCTATTAATATCCTTTACCCATTTTTTTCCATTGTGTTGCTACTGATCACTTTCCTATTAATATTTAGGATTTTAAAAAATGTATATACTATAGGTGCCATTTTGGGAATGTCTATTATATATGTTGCGAAATAACTTCTCCAGCCTGCCACCTATTTGAAGAGCTTGTTCATGGGGGCATCTTTTCATTTTCTGAAGCAGTTTCACCTATGCTGCATCAACCATTCATTCTCTCATCAAGTATTTATTGCTCACAGTGCTTGGACTACTGAATCGACCAAGATTATAAATACCTCTACCATGATGAAGCCTGTATTCCAGTGGGAGGTAACAAAAAATACATTAGCAGAAAATAAACTGAAGGCCAGTTGGTGATAAGTGTGACAGAGGAAAATGAACAAGCGGATGGGGACTTGGACTGCTGGCTGCATGGGGGCTGGGGGTCTGGGGGAGAAAGAGGAAGGGGGAGGTCATTGCTCTTTTATGTTGAGTGTTTGGGGAAAGCCTCATGCATAGGGTGGTGCTCAGGGTTTCCCAGGTGGCTCAGTGGTAAATATATCTGCCAAGGCTGGAGTCACAGGAGAAGTGGGTTAAGGTTGATCCCTGGGTCAGGAAGATCTCCTGGTGTAGGAAATGGCAATCTACTCCAGTATTCTAGCCTGGAAATCTCCATGGACAGAGGAGCCTGGTGGACGAGAGTCCATGGGGTCACAAAGAGTTGGATATGACTGAGCACCACATCTATATTTCTGACGTTTCCAGAGGGTGATGTTGCTGGTGGTCACGGAGTTGGCGGGAGAAACGCACATTTGAGAACAGTTGATCTTCACTAAAATGAATCAATTCATTAATTACTGGTTAACTGGTTTTTGGTGCTACTGTATCTGTTTAACCATCAGGTATGGTCTTGGTGAAAAATTCAGTTCAAATTCTAGACTAATTTATATATTAATTCATTCTCTCTTTATTCCCCCACTCAGCACTCATCTGTCACCCTCTCTCACCAAAGGCTGGAGACATCCAAAGATGAATGGGACACAGTTATTGCTTGCTGGGTGCTGAGAGACTTCAAGAAGGATTAAGTCATTTTTTTAGATCTTTAACTGCCTGAAAGAGAAATTGAATTCAGGATGAAAATAAGAAATTTTAAATAGAGTATGTTGTTCATTGTCAATTCAAGAAAGTTGACTGGCTTCAGTAAATGTTCCATAGGCTTAAATGTAGAATGTCCCTTATGAATTCAGCTGTTCAGAGGATTGGGCACATGAGGCAACTCCTTGGACTCAGGCCAGCCAATCAAGTGGAATCACGGGTGGGAAATAGCAAGAATAAATGCGAAGTTCTGTGTTTGAGCTAAAAAAATCAATAGTTCAAGGGCAGCTTATGTGAAAAAGATCTGGGAGCTTTAGTTGGCTTTTATCCAAAATCCATGTACAGCAAATCAATTTATTTAGCTTCCTAGGGATACATTTTACAACTAGTAGCCTTTGCTTAAAATTAGCTTTCTATGGACTCTTTGTGTACATGTATACATGGATATCTGTATACAACTATCCTCTGCTTATTCAAAGTTCATTTTATGCCACTTAACATTTGTACCTATTTTTTTCCTAACTGAAAGAAATCTGAAAGGGATTTCACTTTTACAAAAAAAAAGAAGGATGGAGAAAATTGTGTTTGGTGTTTGTTTTGCAGGGAGCTACTATAGAAGCAGGGCACATCTCGAGGAACAGCGAGGAAATAAAAAGCCAAAACCATGAGCCTAAGCCTTCTGTTCAGCAACCTGTAGTTCTAATTCAACCAACTGCTTCTGTTGAAAAGGTGTTGCCTCTGGTTTCCCCGAGTTAAATCTTGCATCTATCTGCCATTAGAGGCCAACGAACCAAATACACATGAAATGAGTGCCTCGAGTAAGTTTTCTACTCTTGATCCTGACAGGCAATTCAGAAGGAGAAAATGAATCCCATATTGAATCACCTCCCAAGGCAAAAAGGGTCTTCTCCAGCCTGCTGCTTGACAAGGTCACTGCCAGTGGGTCAGGCCAGCAGGAGCCTCTAATTAGGTCTCTGGGACAATCTCAGGTTTAGTGTTTATCTGTAATCGTACTAATGTAGGTTAGAAAATCACTCAGTTGCCCCCTAGCACTCCTGGGACACTGAAAATCTCACAGGGAGATCTGGGTCCTGTAAAATGACAGAGGAATATTTTGCAGGGGCTAAATAACTCTCACTGTAGATGTCCTGGCACACATAGATGGCATTTATCAACTCAGTGGGCATGAGTTTGAGCAAACTCCAGGGAGTTAGTGAAGGACAAGGAAGCCTGCCGTGCTGCAGTCCATGGGGTCACAAAGAGTTGGACACAACTGAATGACTGAACAACAATAGATGTCCTAGAATTCCTGCTTCTGATGAATTGAATGTTCTCTCCCCTGGGTGGCCAGTTGTCTTTAGTTTCTCTTTCCAGTCCCCAAATCACCATGCTCTAGGGAAATGTAAACCTCCAGGTGGGTTGTTGGAGAAGCAGCATGATGGCCAGGGAGCTCTGGCATTGAAGTTGGTCCTTCATGTACTCTGAAGTTCCTGTGACAGTACCTGAATCTTAGGAAGGAAAGAATTAAATAAAGTTTGTGGGACTTGCCTGACTATCCAGTGATAAAGACTCTGCACTTATAATGCAGGGGTTGAAGCTGGATCCCTGATCCCTCATGCTGCATGGCCAATAAATAAATAAAGCACCTAATGCTGGTTCTGAGGCTCTTTGGGGAAAAAAAAAAAAGGAAAAAGATTTGCTAAAAGGCATTAGATCCTTTGGCCATTTATTTCATTTGTATAGTTTCTATATTGAAAAAAATCCAATTATTTGAGTTTATACTATGAGGCTATGGATAACTGTACTGCTTATATTCCTGTGATACAGAACTCTTAAAAATGTATTTTTGTGTTTCATAAAATCAAGCTTTAAATGCCAATAATAAAATAAAGCTAAATATGGGTGTTAAAACAAGAGTCTAGGGAGGAAGAGAGAGATGAGTCCTAGGAAGGAAAGAATTAAAAAACAAAGCTTACTGATGATACAACAAAGGGAATTGCATTCAGCAGAGAAGCAACTTTTCACTTCTGTAGTATCATTCTCCACAACAGCTTCTTCTTATAGCCAGTTGCTTACAAATGCCCACCCAAACTACCTTATCATGCTGGCAAGTATTAGCCAAGAGCCAATCCCTCTCTTTCACATCCTAGATAAAGGTAGAGACTGTCTTAATCACTTATATTGCTGCCTAATGACACCCCTCCCCCATTTGTGACCTCACTTGTCAATTTTAATGATCTTCTACAGCTTGTGGTCTACATCTCTCTTACACTTCCTGCCATTTCCAGACTCCAGAACCTTCAGCTCCCCTTCTTCAACCACAATGCAGCATGTACCCACATTAATTCATGACTGGGGCCCAGCACAGTGTTCAGCTCTTAACTTACATTATTTCATATGCTCCTCACAACAGACATATAAGCCACATGTGGCTCTTCTCCTGGGTCCACTTAGGAGAAAATGGACTTGGAGGGTGACTTGTTCAAGCCACAGAGGGAGGGGTGTGCATTCCTTGACTAGACACACCCCTCCCTCCTCAGAGCAGAAGCACTGCTCCTTCCTCCGTTCACATCAACACGTGGACTTCTCCCCCACAATTCATCCTTCCTTGAGAAGTGAAAACTCTCAAGTCTAAGAGAATATCCCTTGATTTAATCCTTTTCTCTTATATAATGTTCTTCTTCCTACCATTTCCTTTTTTGTACCTGTGATCTTTTGTTCTTGATCTTTCATTCTGTACTCATTCCTTTTCATAAAAAAGATTTTGTGCATTTACCCCTTTGTGCAAACTGACGTTTAGTGAACAGGTGTCCCTTTCCATGGTTGAGGTGACCTCATGAAGCTCAGACTGTGAAAGGGAAGATAGTATCCACATTAGTGTTGTGTGAACATGAGAAATGCGATTAGTGCACTGAGACTTCAAGGAAGGAGAGAGTACTTATTATCAGAGAGGTGATAAGGAAGTTTCATGGAGGATCTGGCTAGAAGGCTAAGGCTGGGAAAAGTTCTGCAGCAGAAACTGGAAAGGGACACCAAGCAGGGAGAACAGCATAAGAAAAAGCGCAGAAGCAGAAAAACCTAAAGAGGATCTGGTAAAGGATATTTGACCAGTTTGCATGGGCACAGAGAAGATTGAGGGGAAGTGGAATTTAAGGCTGTGTTATAGAGAATATGCTACCTAAGAATAATATGGCATCAGTAATGGGTAGGAAAGTGGCATTGTGAGAAAGCAAATTAGGGAGATTATTCTGGTGGCAAAGTTCAGGATGGACTAGGATGTGGTGACATGAAGATGGTGAGACCAGTTGAGAAGCTACTGCAATAGTCTAGGCAAGAACTACTGGGCTCTTGTCCTGTCCTTGAATGTTATCAGTAGAAGTGGAACAAAACAGATGCTTGAGAGGCATTTTGGAGGTGAAAGTCACTGTTGTCTTGAGTAAGGGGAAAGGAACATCAGAGGTACCTTTGAACCCAAGCCCATGGAATGAGCATATAGCTCTAACAAAAAACTGGAGTCATGAAGATGAGGAGGTTGAAAGGATGAGGGCATGAATTCAATTCTGAACATGTTGAAGTTGAGGTGTCAGAGGGACATTCAGGATAAGACTAAATCTAACAGATATGTAGAAATCTGGCTATGGCTTTGAAAAGCTGGTGGGGTTAGAAATCTGCAGGTGAGAAAGTTTTGCATGTAGGTGAAAACTCTTAGAAAATGCAGAGCATTTAGTAAGGGTTCAATATGTCAGGGATATGATACTAACCAGAAACTGTGTTGTATGAATCTCTTTAACCCAAGCCCATTCTTGCTTGTATTGGGTATTCAAGACGTGTTGAACAAATAAATGAATTATAAGATGCTCAATGTATGTTTCCTGAATTAAGAAGTAAAATGAAAAACTAAATGGAAGTTGACTTTATGAAGTCCAAGACAGATGAATGAGAAGACTGTTTGGAGTGTAACATGGAATGTATTTTTACAAAATTTCACCAAGAACTTGAAGAAACTTTGGAGAGAAAAACAGCTGGAGGCTGTACTGCAAGCATGCTTTCTTGTACAGAGTAGCCAGTGTACCTTTTCTGCCCATGGGGATTTCTGGGATGTTGCAGAGGTTTTCTGGCAGTTGGGCCTCCATTTCCTGGCTTCCATCAAGTTCTGGGCCATCTTTTGTTTCATTCAGTGTCAAATCAGAAGCTCCTCTTGGATGCTGGCTCTTTACTGGGAAATGGAAACTATTTGTGCTGCCATGAAGGAAGCTTTCTGCATCTGGCAGGATCTCTGAGCTGGAACAGGCATAAAGAGAAAATTAGGAAATAATCAAGCAGGCTGTGGTCTTGGTGTATTTCATTGTTAGTATTCCAGTTACTGGGAGGATGTCTAAAGCTCTTCCTGGTTTACTGCCTTAAAGATTAAACGGGAAAGAAATCTCCATATAGCTCAAATCCATCAGCATGTACACTCCCTGTAAGAAGCTCTATAGAGGAATCGGGAGAATGCCGACGGCTGGGAGATAAACATGGTCTGTCAGGACATTTTTCCATTTGCTCACTGCTCTTCTGGCACAGACTGGCAGGCACTGAACAAAGCCTATCTTGTGCTTCTCCAAAGAGCCCCTGCTGTACTTTCGAGGGTTTTTCTTTTCCCCAGAAGCCTGCTTGAGGGATTTTTGAGTCCTTTCCTTCAAACAAAGGACTAAATTAGGCCACTGTTTTGTTGGCATTTGGTCTAATGAGGAGCCATCTCTATCTCATAACTTCTGTATATTCAGTGGAGGAGACAGAAAGCTATGTGGTGTATTTAAGGATAGAGAGAAATCCCTCTACTAAAAAATATCTCCCCAATTCAAGCACTAAAGACTCAGAAGTAGGGCTGTGACTCTCATAAAGTAGATGTCCACTGCTTCTGTCCTGGGGTCCTCCACAGGGAGCAGTGATGTGATCCTGCTTGGGAAGGTCTAGGGACAAGACATCACCTCGGTTGGGAGCCTGTTGCACATGCAAACAATGTTCATTATATTAGAAAGTTTCAGTTCATGTTGCATTAAAACCCACCTCCCTGGGTTACACTGAATACTTTCTGCACAATAACAGCCCTTTCATTGTTTAAAAAGAATGAGTGTGCCTCCATCTCCCAAATTAATGTCATCAACTGGTTCCCACTGGTCAAGATCCATAGCACAGACTAAAGCGGACATCGTCCCACCCTCTCTTCCTTCCCTCTACTTGCTCTTTTTTTTCTTCCCACAAATATTTCTGCTTCTATATGTACCAGACAACTCCACCCCAATATGGCTCATACACTTGTTATTTTAAAGGGCAGTGCAGGACTGTCACAGGCTAGGTGAGGTCAGGAAGAACAGAAGCTCTGGAGTTATGTGGATTTGGATTCAAGTTCCTGTTCTGTCCTTCTACTTGACTGTGGGATCCCATCAAGTTTCTTAACCATGATGAGCATCCATTTCCTTGTTTATAATCTGGAGACAAAAGTCCCTATTTTGCAGGGCTAGAGACAACATGTGCAAACTGCCTGGCCCATGGTTTGGCCTGAGCAGGAGAGCTGTTGTGCCATGCCTTTAGTTCAGATAAGAGCATGGAATAGTCTTGATCATCAGAATGTGTCAGCTACAATTCAACCATCTGTGAGCCTATTCAGCACACCATCTGTGCTTTCCTTCAAGTTCCTGATAAAAATGTTGGCCAGGATGTGGCCTCAGAAAGATTCCCGTGATCCTTTACAGGCGTAGCACCCTCTCGTGCCTGCTTTTCCTTTGTGAGCATTCTTTGATCAGGGACACTGAACCCAGATATAAATAGAACTGTGCTCTTTTCCCGTCTATATTTCTCCCTCTCTCCACATGGATGTTGGGAGAGCTTTTGTCACTTGTCCTACTGAAATCAGATAGTATATCAGGGGAATGATGTATACAAACTAAACAAAAGACTCTCTCACACAGGCACGCGCTTTCTCTTTTGAAAGGCAAGCACTCTTGGGGGTGAGAATTGGGTTCACAGGTTGCCTTCATTTACACTAACATTGGTTGTTTCTGTTGTTGTTGTGCTCAGTTGTGTCTGATTCTTTGTGACCCCATAGATTGTAGCCCGCCAGGCTCCTCTCTCTGTCCATGGGATTTTTCAGGCAAGAATACTGGAGTGATTGCTGTTTCTTCCTCAGGGGATCATCCCGACCCAGGCATTGAACATGCAACTCCTGTGTCTCCCGAATTGGCAGGTGAATTCTTTACTGCTGAGTCACCTAGGAAGCCCTTACACTAACATGATAGTGATCTAATAGTGATCAGATAGATCTTTTCTATCTGACTCCAATGGAGTAAAAAGTCACGGGGTACTGGGGGAAGTGAAGGGATGGTTGTTAATATAAACCTAACAAGTGTGTTTAGCTGAAGCTAACGCTCCAATACTTTGGCCACCTGATGTGAAGAACTGACATTAGAAAAGACCCTGATGCTGGGAAAGATTGAATGCAGGAGGAGAAGTGGACGACAGAGGATGAGATGGTTGGATGGCATCACCAACTCAATGGACATGAGTTTGAGCAAGTTCCAGGAGATGGTGAAGGACAGGGAAGCCTGGTGTGCTGCAGTCCATGGGGTTGCAAAGAGCCGGACAGGACTGAGCGACTGAACAACAACAAGTGTGTGGTCACAGCAGAATGGGAAATGAAAAACATCTTACGAACTTAGCAGACGAGCTCAAGAATGGACCCATACACAGACCCACATTTACAAAGAGATCAAGATGTATAACTGATTACATAGTCTCTGAAAATTCCAATACATGCTCACAATATCTTCTTCCCTCTTCTTCTGTTTTCAGATCACCAAATTCAGCATTTCACCCAATGCACTCCTCTGATAGTAGCAGGAGAAAGGAGGGGTGGCCTATTTTGGCAGGTATTCAAGTTCAGTTTAACCCTAAAATCCTCATTAATGGTGGTAACAGCAGCTGGCACATATGATGGACTGGCTTACATGCTTTTATCTTTTGCCTCACAACAACCATAGGAGGGAGAGACTGTTGTCATCTCTATCTTGCAGTTGGGGAAACAGGCTCAGAGACGCTGGACAATTTACCTAATGTCACACAGCTGTGCAAGGAACAGGGCCAGTCCTTTTTCACCCTAAAGAACTCTTGATCTTCAGACAAATGAGTCATTGTTTTATAACCACGGCTGCACTGGCGGGGATTCTTGGGTTGGCCCGGAGATGATGCCACTGGGAGCTTTGATCAGCCCTCTACCTGCTCTGTGGAAGCCCTGCCCTCCTGGGTATGGGATGATACTGTGTATCCTCCTAGATGGCCTGGCCACAGTCCCAGTGACCACAGTGTTCTGGAAGGGACTCCCCCAGCGTCACTTGTAGCCCAGACCCAAGGAGACATCGGCTCTCTGGAATTCATGCTGCTGGGAAACTGCTCTCAGCACTGTCTTGAAAATGGGTGGTGGTGTCTTGGAACAACTTGGCTGGGGGCTGAATCTCATTACTGACAGAACTGTGACCTTTCAGCAGAATATGGAAAATGCCATTGATATCATATGCAAAAATGATGTCAGTGCTATGATATGGAGGGGAAGGGACGGTCCCTGTGGGATATTTATTTTAATGATATCACCATCATTTGTTATGTGCTTTGACTTAAATAGAAGTCTTTGAGTCTAAACTACATGAATGATCACTCAAAAACACTCCCTTGTTTTGTCTGCTGTCGTTTAGCACTCCATCTGCTGCACTTCCTGGCTGAACAGAACCCTTGACATGATTTCTTGGTTCTGATGACTTAAACTCAGAAATAAAGGGGGTTTTTATCTTCAGTCAGATTGTCTCCATCTTGATTCAAGATACAGGCATTTTAAAAATGAGGGTAGGAAGGAGAGAGGTAACTTAAATCAAGGAGACAGGTGAGATGGAGCCCAAATTATTGATGAGTTATCTTGGTCTGCTCAGTTGGAGCACACATACATATGCTCTGAAGCTCAGAACAAAGTACAACGACAAATGGATTACAAAAATCCAAACATGTTTACTTGATCCCTTGGCGAGTTTCCAAATGTATGGCTGCCAGGGTCCTTAAATTCTACTGGGTGATGGAGCTGAGTGAAGCATAGGTTCCACTGTTGGCTCCCAGTTGTTGCTCTCCCTGAGCTGTTGACCTAGAGCAGGTTTGCTAATAATAGTCCTGGTAATAAAGTGAAAACAATAGCCCCATCCCCACCTTCCATTGACAATGCATTTTAAAGCGCCTACGTAATTACCTCGCTTGACCTTTCCAGAAGCCCTTGTAAGAAAGAGAGAATTGTTGTTAGTATGAAGTTCTTTTTTTTTTTTTCATATGAAGAAATAAACCTAGATCAAAGGCATTTTCCCACAGACAAACATGTTACATAAACACAACTCTGGACTCCAGAGTGTTAGGCCCTCCATAGTTGGACAGAAGAGCTCAGTTTCCCCTGAGTCAGGACTGAGCATAGGAGCTCCACACAAATGGGCCATCACAGAAAGTCTCAGGCACTAACCCCGCTCTCAAGGCCAGTGGCGTGTTGCTATGGGAACCAGCAGTTACTCTGGGCAGAGTTCTGTATAATGGGCTTCCCAGGTGACTCAGACAGTAAAGAATCTGTCTGCAATGAAGGAGAACAGGATTCGATCCCTGGGTTGGGAAGATTCCTTGGAGAATGGAATGGCTATCCATTCCAGTATTCTTGCCTGGAGAATTCCATGGACAGAGGAGATTGGCGGGCTACAGTCCATGCGGTCGCAGAGTCAGACATGACTGAGCTACTAACACTTTCACCAGTGCAAGAGATGCAGGAGATGTGGGTTCGATCCCTGGATTGGGAAGATACCCTGAAGAAGGGAATAGCAACCCATTCCAGTATCCTTGCCTGGAAAATCTCATGGACAGAGGAGACTGGTGGGCTGTAGTCTATGAGGTTGCAAAGAGTCAGACATGACTGAGCACACACAAGCTCTGTAAAAACCACTCCAAGTTGTGGGTGTGGGTGGGGGTGTAGTCTATTAGTTTGCTAGAGCTACTATAACAAAGTACCCCAGACTAGGTAGCTTAAACAGCAGAGATTTATTCTTTCACAGTTCTGTAGCCTAAAAGTCCAAGACCAAGGTGTTGACAGAGTTGGTTTCTCCTGAGGCCTTTCTCCTTGGCTTGAGGATGGCTGCCTGTGCTCTGTTCTTACGGGCTATCTATGCGTGTCTGTGTCCTAATCTCCCCTTCTTATAAGGACACCAGATATGTGAGATTAGGCTTCACCTTAATGACCTCCTTTGAGCTGAATTATGTCTTATGTCCTTAAAGACTTTACACTGGGAAGACCCAGAGGGATGGGATGGGGAGGGAGGTGGGAGGGGGGATCGGGATGGGCAACACATGTAAATCCATGGCTGAGTCATGTCAGTGTATGGCAAAAACCACTACAATATTGTAAATTAGCCTCCAACTAATAAAAATAAATGAAAAAAAAAAAAAAAAAAAGACTTTACCTCCAAATACAGTTACTTTCCTAGGTACTAGAGGAACTTGTTTCAGTTTAAGAAATTGTAGGGGATAGTTTAGCCCATAACAGACGGCATGAGGTACGCAGAGTGTAAGGAGATGCAGAGGGTACGCGGGGGCCATAGCACGTTCATTCATTTCATAGGTATCAAGTGCCTGCTCTGTGCCAGACTCTGTGCTCACAGCCAGGTAGGGCACCTCTGGGGACTAAGGGACCTTTATGTGTCTCAACAGATACCACTAACGTTGGATCCGAAGAGCGGAGAGAGGACAAGCCTCTTGCCTTTTCTCTTTGATGTGCATAAACGTCACTTGCAGAACATGTTATAGCCCAGATACTTGGCCTCACCCCAGAGGCTCTGATTCTGGGTAGGCCAAAAAATGCATTTTCAGCCACTTCTCAGGTAAGGGTGAAGCTATTGATTCACGGACCACACTTTGAGCCCTGCTGTATAACACTCTGGGAATTTGTCTTTCTCATATCCTGCTCCACTTACGTTATCCAGCAGCTCCAGAATTATAAACAATACATATTCTAAAAGCTGCTTTCCTCAGGTTCGGCCAAGAGTCCAAACCAAGATAATCATATTCATTTTACAGACTTGAGAGTGAAGGTTTACACAAGGCATGTGCAGTCCAGTTTTGGTTTTCCTGAAGTGTTTCTAATCTTCTTGCCTTTGTACAGGAAAGACCATGAGGAGTGGAAGAGTGCTAGTTTCTATGGAAACAAAGAACATGTGACCGCCATGTTTAATTGCTTGACATGTTCGTATTTAGTGTTTCACTTGTGTAGAGTAAAAAGACAGTCAACATTGCTGATGAAGGCAGCATCAGGGAGCTGGCGGGGCACACTTCTTGAGAGCCTAGATTTGAATACTGGGAACTGAGAGAAGGGTCTGTGTTTTGAAATCTCATCTGAAAGCAGGTCGTTTTGTATTCAGAGCAGTTTCTCCAAAGAAATAGTTATAAATAGTTCACAATAGCCCATTTAACCTATAATGGGACTGAAGTAGTGACATCTTTCCTAACCACTCTTTCTTGGACTAAATTGCATTCCAAGTTTCAACCAGTAATACCCAAAGCAAACATTTCCCTCAGTGACTCAGGTTGGGGAGGGGAAAGAAAGAACCTGTGAGATGCCAAGAGGTAACTGCTTGTGAGAATGCGGGAGCAGTTAAAATATAGAAGCTGGAGCTGTGACCATCAGACTTAAATATTTCTGAACTTGTCCACCTGTTGGATCTATTTCTTTGTGTTGATTATTGCTAACAGAGGTTATGTGCACATTATAAGTTCCTGATCTTTAATTCACATGTGTTAATCTCGTCTCCTCAACTAGATTATAAATTCTTAAAAGGCCAATTACTGAGTATGATATCAGTTGTGCTTTGGGGTGGCCTCTTAAAATCAATTAATTACACTATTTAATGCTAGCATGGCTCAGCAACCAGTTATAGGGAGACGTGAATCAGATTTTGAACTTGGATTTGGACTTACCAGGCAGAGACCAGTGGGAGGACTAACAGACAATGGACTGAAGGTATTGGCGATGGCAAGAAGACATGTAAGAGTGTCACTATCCAGTGTTCTGCCAAGAGTTTGCCTCCAAAGGCAACAGAGGGAACTGAACAAAATCATTTCCTTTGATCTCATGGGAAGTCAGACTGAAGGAGGGTAGGTGTCTATATGTAGTTCTTCTTAAGGTGCCAAGATGGATTGACACAGTGTCAAGGAGAAATTTCAGAAATTCAGAAATTGAATAGGGCCAGTGCCCATGCTGGGAGCTTCCTGGAAGTGAAATGGGACTGAAGGTCTTAGTGGAATAAGCTGGACTTGCCAAGGAGGTGTCCCTGTTTCTGGCCTGGGTATGGTGGTTTTGTTAATGGTTTGGCCCGCTTTAGGGTTGTTCAGCTCTGAAAGCTTTGAACTCCAAGTACTCCTTAATTTTAGGAGATAAGAGGATATTACCTTGATTGTATTCCTTTTTAGGAAAGACTTTCTTTGCTTGAGGGAAAAGAACACTAAACCAATAGTAAAATTGCTTGTGTTCTGACTCCTGTTCACTTTTATTATATGATTAAGGAATTCAATCCATCTCTTAACATCTCAATGGATGAGCTTCAAGGTTTATTCCATCTCTACTATCCTATAATTTTACTATTAGTCTTTGGGATTAACCAAAGAAATAATGTTAGAAAAATAATATTAGGGAAAGAGATAAATATATCCATTTTTATCATTTCTTTTTAACATTTTACTGGAAGTTCAAGCCAGGGTATTAAAAGAAGATAAAGAAGCCAAATGTGTAAGTACTGAAAAAGAAGAAATAAACTGATGATATGATTATATGCAGATTTATGTAACTATCAAAAATATTCAACAAATATATTATTAGAATTAAGTGAGTTTAGTGTGACTTGGACCTTGTGACAAGCTAAAAAAAATCAATTTCATTTCTATATACTAGTAATAAGCAGCTAGAAAATATAAAAGATTCTGTTTAAACTGTATCAAATAATCTAAAATGCTTAGGAATAAATGCAACAAAGATGTGCAAGGCTTCTTTGTAAATGAAGAAGCATTATTAAGATGAATTAAAGTCATGAAATCAAAAGACATTTGCTTCTTGGTAGGAAAGCTATGACAAACCTAGACAGTATGTTGAAAAGCAGAGACATTATTCGTCTTACAAAGGTCCGTATAGCCAAGCCTATGGTCTTCCCAGTGGTCATGTACGGTTGTGAGAGCTGGATGGTAAAGAAGGCAGAGCACCGAAGAATTGATGCCTTCAAACTGTGGAGCTGGAGAAGACTCCCGAGAGTCCCTTGGACAGCAAGGAGATCAAACCAGTCAATCCTAAGGGAAATCAACCCTGAATACTCATTAGAAGGACTGATGCTGAAGCTCAAACTCCAGTATTTTGGTCAACTGATACAAACAGCTGACTCATTGGAAAAGTCCCTGATGCTGGGGAAGATTGAGGACAGAAGGAGAAGAGGGCATCAGAGGATGAGATGGCTGGATGGCATCACCAATGACTTGGGCATATTCTGGGAGATGGTGAGAGACAGGGAGGCCTGGCATGCAGCCGTCCCTGGGGTTGCAAAGAGTTGGAAACAACTGGGTGACTGAACAACAACAAAAGAAACCTAAATAAATGAGGTGGGATATACTATATTCATGGGTTGTTAATACTGTGGAGATACTAGTCCCTCCCTAATTGATGTATATATCCAATGTAATCCCAGTTCCACTAAAAATAATCCAAAAATTTGTGGAAAAAAAAATTGGAAATTGACTATTTTGGTTAAGACCTGCTACAAAGCTTGGGCTTCCCTTGTGGCTCAGTGATAAAGAACTCGCCTGCCAATGCAGGAGACGCAGGAGACACAGGTTTGATCCCTGGTCTGGCAAGATGCCCTGGAGAGGGAAATGGCAACTCACTCCAGCATCCTTGACTGGAGAAGCCCACGGACAGAAGAGACTGGCATGCTATAGTCCATGGGGTCACAAAGAGTCGGACTTAGCAACTGAACAACAACAACAACAAAATAAAGCTTAGTACTGTAGTTAGAATAGGAAAAAGAAGTCCAGAATGGCGGTGGCTAAAAGACAAAGAAGGGAAAAGTCCAAGAAAATAGAACAAAGGAAGGTCTGAGGACCAGAGTGAGGACCTCAGGTAAAACAAACAGCCCTCCTGGCTAGCCCAATTTACATAGGGCTCCCAGGGAGGAGAAAAAACATAAAAAGAGGAGCCAAAATTGGGCCAAGGGCTTCTCTTCTCTTAGTGTCTTTTGGGTCGGCCCAACCTCATGCCTCAAGGATTTATTTTCTTTTACTTTCTAAATAAAACTGAGCTGTAACACAGAGCTATAGCACTGGTCCATCCAAGGAAATTACACGGGACTGTAACAGTGGTCTGTCTGTCACTTCAAATTTTTGTTGCAACGAGACAGAACTGAGGAAATTACAAACTCCTCTGACAGCTATAGTCTAAAAGATCATGCAACAGAACACAGAGTCTAGGAATAGATAAATGTATAAATATATTATATATATATGCATGTGTGTGTGTATAATTTATCACAAAAGTGGCACAACAGAGCACTGGGCAAATGATGGGCTTTCATTAAATGATGCTTCATCAATTGGATATCCACATGGAGAAAAATAAAATTGATCCTTTTGTCACAGCATACTGAAACCAGTGAGTTCAAGTTGGATTGAGATTTAGAAGTGAATGGTAAAAATTATCAGAATATAGAAAAATATCTTTCTCAGCTCAGGGCAAAAAAAATTTTTTTTTTGTTTTCTTAAACACAACACTGAAAACACTAACTACAAAGAAAATATTGACAGAAAAGGAAGAGAAAAAAAGAAAAGGAAGAGAGATCAGGACAGAGGCTCAGTGAATACCAGTTAAAGACAGAGGAAATGCATCAGCAGTTTTAACTGAGAAAAACAACGAGAGAGAATGAGGGAAAGCTGAGGAAGTGTGGAGTGTGAGAAACTAAGGAAAAGACTTCTATAAGGAAGGAGTGCTCACCAGTGTTGAATGCTGTGAAGAGTTCAAGTAATATCAGGACTGAAAAGTGTCCCCTGGGTTTCACGAGAACAAAGGATTGAAAGCAGTTTTAGTGGAGGGAAAGGACCACACATCAGGAGCTGAGGCATCATGGGGAGCGATGAGTTGTCCCTACCACGGAGCAGAGATAACTAACTCTTCCAAGCATTTCATTTTTGCAGAGATGCTGAGAAATAAGGTAAACATTGGGAGATCAGGATTGACATGTGTTTACACCACCACATGTAAAATAGATAGCTATGGGAAGCTGCTGTATATGACAGGGAGCTCAGCCCAGTGCTCTGTGATGACCGAGATGGGTGGCATGAGGAATTGGGAGGGAGGGGATATACGTATACATACAGCTGATTCACTCTGTTGTACAACAGAAATGTTGTAAAGCAATTGCTTAGTTGCTAAGCCACACAATTATACTCCAATAAAAAAAGTATTCAATAATAGTAGGTGTAGCAGTTGAGAGAGATTATTATTAGTATTTTTAATGAGACAGTTAGAATTGGATATGGAACAACAGACTGGTTCCAAATCAGGAAAGGAGTACGTCAAGGCTGTATATTGTCACCCTACTTATTTAACTTATATGCAGAGTACATCATGAGAAATATCGGACTGGATGAAGCACAAGCTGGAATCAGGACTGCCAGGAGAAATATCAATAACCTCAGATATGCAGATGACACTACCCTTATGGTAGAAAGTGAAGAAGAACTAAAAAGCCTTTTGATGAAAGTGAAAGAGGAGAGTGAAAAAGCTGGCTTAAAACTCAACATTCAGAAAACTAAGATAATGGCATCTGGTCCCATCACTTCATGGCAAATAGATGGTGAAACAATGGAGATAGTGAGAGACCTTATTTTCTTGGACTCCAAAATCACTGCAGATGGTGATTGCAGCCATGAAATTAAAAGAGGTTTGTTCCTTGAAAGAAAAGTTATGACCAACCTAGACAGCATATTAAAAAGCAGAGACATGACTTTGCCAACTAAGGTCAGTGTAGTCAAAGCTATGGTTTTTCCAGTAGTCACGTATGGATGTGAGAGTTGGACTGTAAAGAAAGTTGAGCACCGAAGAATTGATGCTTTTGAACTGTGGTGTTGGAGAAGACTCTTGAGAGTCTCTTGGACTGCAAGGAGATCCAACCAGTCCTTCCTAAAGGAAATCAGTCCTGAATATTCACTGGAAGGACTGATGCTGAAGCTGAAACCCAAATACTTTGGCCACCTGATGCGAAGAACTAACTCATTGGAAAAGACCCTGATGCTAGGAATGATTGAGGGAGGAGGAGAAGGGGACAACAGAGGATGAGATGGCTGGATGGCATCACTGACTCAATGGACATGAATTTGAGTAAGCTCCGGGAGTTGGTGATGGACAGGGAAGCCTGGCATGCTGCAGTCCATGGGGTCACAAAGAGTCGGACACAACTGAGCAACTGAACTGAACTGAACCGAAATGAGGAGTAGCAGATTAATAAGAGAGATTATTATTATTATTTTTAATGAGAAAGTCTCGACTATGTTTAATGCTGAGGAGAGAAATTATAGTAAAGAGGGGAGTGAGATTAAAGATGTAAGAGAGAAAAAGGGTGAGGGGTAATAATTTATGAGATCCCTGAGGAAGAGGGGCTTATGAGGTGTATCTGATGTACAGGGGGAGGATTTGACCTTAGACAGCCTAAAATTTAGAACCTCTCCTTTGACAATAGGACAGAGGACAGGTCCTAAGTAAATTCAAGTTAGTGTGTAGGTTTGTTGTCAAGAGTTGAGTGGTCTTCCCGTTGACATATTTTTTCAAAATCACACTAATACTGGTGCTTATGAACACTTGCTACATTCTACACTCTTCCAGACATTTCCTCCATAGAAGCTCATTTTATCCTCTGATTGGCATTGTGATGGGCTATTCTGTTATTATCTGAAGCAGAGGAAAGGGAAGCGTGGAGATGGATGAACTAAGTTGCCCAAGATCTCACAGAGCCCAGACTCATATCGGGTAACCCGGTTTTAGAGCCGACACGCCTTTACCCTGCAGCTGTCTTCACTCTCTGTGGAGAGGATTGGATTAGAAAGGCTCTTGGGGAGATGAAAGTAAGATGCCTTCTGAGAAAATACAGAGAGTTTACCCAGTGGTGTCAGGGGCTCCCAGGAGGCTGGAAGTCATGCTTGGTTGGCCCAGACAAGAAGACCTTCTGAGAATGTTCCATGTCAAGAACAACTCGAAATCAGACAGGCTTCCTAAGAAAAGGGAGAGCTCCTTTGAGGAGAATGCAAATACAATACTCAGAATCTATTCAAAGAAAAGAAGCTACTCATTGCTGGCGCTTGATGTTGCTAATTGTTCATTTTCTGATTTTTTTTTTTTCTTTTTAAGGCAAGGAAGAACGTGCCTTTCTCCAGAATTACCCTTGGAGGAGAAGCTAGAGGGAGGTTCCAACTCCCAAACTGTTTTTTTTTTAAATGAGTAAGTGGATAAACAGGATATAGTAACCTATTAACAGAAGAGGTGAAGCTAAGCCATTTGGAAGGAGTGGGATGAAAGTGTGGATTTATTGACCAAATTATGCAACTTTAATTTTATAGGAACACTGTGCTTCAATAGAAAACTGCGGAATGGTCAGTGTTATTTTTATTTCTAGGCAGCCTCTCAGGGGCACCCTGTGAGCCAAGAACTATGACTCAAACTTCCAGTCTCGACAAACTGGTCAGACATAAATATTCTCCTGATCCCCACAGTCTTCTGCCTGTTAATGCTCATTCTCAGTAAAGTCTAGTTGATTGACTAGTTGACTGGAATCTTTTCTAAGCATAGGTTAGACATTCAAAATTGAAACGAGATTGGAACAGAGCCTAAGGCTTCTTCATATACTTATTAGAAATAAAAGAGAAAGTGCACAGTGAATGTTCTAAGTCTGCAGATGGTACTAATTCTGTTTATAGAGTCAAATGTTGATCTGATGTTAGTGAACCCAAAGATCACCAGAGACTCACAGAGAAGCCAGAAGAGCTGTGTTGTTTGTATGTGGGTATGTGCAAATCCATGTAGGGAAATGACTCTGTTTCATAAGTGATACATGCTGAAATAATTGTCACAACCTAGGAAAGGGTTGAGGAATCACCAATAGAATGTTCAACCCATTGACCCAGAGAATGGAACCAGAACAAACAGCCAAATAGTAATGATTACTAGGAAGGGTGTGGGAAAAACAGAATAAATGTCCTAGTCTGTCTCCACGCTTGAAATGCTGCAATGAATAAACTGTACTCGTTACTACCAGAAAAGATCAGAATAAGCATATACATGCATCTTTATGATTTGTGTTGATTGATTTCTGCAGAAAAGGCAATAATAAACCTGGGGCAGGAAGATCCACAGCAAAGACAGTTTGGAAGGGGTGCTTCCTGAGGGAGGGTACCAATGATGGAACACTCATCACCAATGATGGGGAACCCTAATTGCTGTTGGGAGGAGACAAGACACAGGTAGGAAAATTGTGTCGAGGGTCAAACTAGGATAAAGTCAGAATGGAAATAGTAAGAAGATGCAGCCAGGGCTGGAGGATGAGAGGAAGTCAGAGCATTTGGATCAAGGACAACTGTTCAGGACTGCGGTCAGGGACTCTAGCTCTCCTTTACAGATGTGGTGGCTGAAAAGACAGAGTATAGAGAATTCGAGGGCCATATGGGATTAATAAGGATAAAGGGTACTTTTTGTTTACAATCCTAACATTTGAGAGCTGATGATTATGTCTTGCTAAAAGATGTCACTTGTAGCCTTTGTCTGACACCAAGTCCTGGACTGGGTGGAACAAGGCTCCGCTTGTGTGTGTGTGTGTGTGTGTGTGTGTAAATTATCATGGTAACCAGAAATGACAACAACCTAAGGCACAGCCTTATTTATTTGAATAGGGACAGAAAGCATCTTTGAAATCATTGTAAATTATTTAGCTCTGCATTTATTTTGACTCCCCATTCTCATGTTTCCTTCCTAGGAGAGACAACAGAAATGATTGAAAATCACTTTTCTTTCAGAATGACCACATGCTTTTGCCATCTCACGTGAGGAGTGAAATATTTTCTCTTTTCTACTCTGCTGAGCAGCTGTGCAGCTTTTCCCATCTGTCTGGTTTGTGGTGAATTGCGTGTAAAGTGAACTGATGAAAATGGCCAAATTGGCCTCTAAAAACCCTATGAAAATGCTTTTAAATGTCCTTCACTGGAGGAAGTGCGAGCTTACGATGACTGTTTCTCGGACTCTGCTTTCTTGTTTCATGTCTACTAACCAAAATAATCATAAAATAATGTGACCTTCCACTCAAAATCTTCAATCCTATGAAATAATCACCAAATATTATGGTTTTAAATTATATACAAAGGTTTCTGCCCTTATGATTAATTTCTGCTCACCTCTCTTTGTAAGCATTTGCTCTTTGTCAAACATTATAAAGAGATAGTCATGTTCTTTTTGAGATTTTCCTATTTTATTCCTGCCTCCCAACTGCATTCAGAAATCAGAGAATTCCCTGTCTCTTCTGTTTTGGAATAGAAGAGAACAGAGTAGAAAGAATATTTGATCTTATTTTTATTTTAAAAATCTTCCTATTTTTTCAACAGGGATGATAACTTCTCTCAGGTTGTATGTCAACTACTCAAATCTTTAGAATTAGTTGAAATGAGAATTTGGGGAGAAAAAATGACTACACATGCTTTGTAGTGTAGGACTGCTAGCATACAATTGAGAATCAGTTTTCTGAGTAAATTCCATCAGGAAAGAGAAAGTTCCTTTTTGGGGGGAAAAAAAAATGTTCCGGTATAACTTCTTTACATTGTGTGAAGACTTGAGTGCTGTCCCAAGCTCGAACCTCCTGTGAGCCCTGGGAGCAGGAATACAATTGCCTGGTGTGCTTCATTCAGTTCACAGTGGGAACTTGGGATGGAAAGAATCACCAAATCTTCCTGGGTGTGGATGCCAGATACAGTTGTGGTTGTGGACATTCATTATACTCAGATAGCAGTACTTAAAAACAAATTGAACCTGTATGTTTGTATTCTGAGACCCCTCCTGGTGTTTGGAGCTAAATATATCTGCCTTATCTGCGATGCTGGAGACCCTTGTTCGATTCCTGGGTTGGGAAGGTCTGCTGGAGAAGGGATAGGCTACCCACTCCAGTATTCTTGGGCTTCCCTTGTGAAGGGAAAGCATTCTTTCCTTTAAAGAATCTGCCAGCAATGTGGGAGACCTGGGTTCGATCCCTGGGTTGGGAAGATCCCCTGGAGAAGGGAAAGGCTACCCACTCCAGTATTCTGGCCTGGAGAATTCCATGGATTGTACTGTCCATGGGGTCGCAAACAGTCAGACACAACTGAGCGACTTTCACCTTCATACCTGCCCTGGGGCACAAGGAGTTTACCTTCCTTGTTTCTGCTGACTGCCAAAGCAAAATCTCTTTGGAGGAGAAAGATGGGAAGCTGCACACAGAGGGTGTTAGCAGCATCATGGAAGTGCTGAGGAAAGATGAGGGGGAGTGAGTGCCCATGGGGGACTGTCAGAAATATGGAGTCCTAAGGCTGGGTTAGTTAAGGAGACCTGTGTACTCAGGATGTTAGAAAACAACATAGGTAGGATCCAGGTAAGTGGGGACAAGCTTCAAGTTTCAGGTAGGGGGCCTGAGTCAAGACCCATGGATAAAATACTCGTTAGAAAGAAAGCACTGTGGGAATTCCCTGGTGATCCGGTGATCAACGCTCAGCGCTTTCACTGCTATAGTCCCAGGTTCAGTCACTAATTAGGAAACTAAGATCCCACAAGCCACGCGGAGAGGCAAGCAGGCAAGCCCTATGGGGCTGGGGGGCCAAATTTAAGTATGGTAAGTGTCCTGAGACACAAACTAAGATCTTTGCCCTAGTTTGGGAGACAAAACTAACAAAAGACAATTGAGACCCAATGGTATAAAATGCTGTTTGGTGATTATTTCTTCTTGATTAAAGTTTGGCAGGTTAGCCTTCCAAAACCTTTCTGCCCTCATCTATAATAGTTAGTTTACAACTTTTGATGATGCCTGGGCAAACTCTCCTTGACCAAACAGATGGATTCCTTCCAGCCACAGGACTGAGAATTTTCCTACCAATGAGATGTGATTTTTTTAAAACCACTTTGTTAAACAGCTAAATACAAAATTTGATAATGTTTCTAATTATATCTAGCTCAATGATGCATGTGTGAAAGAATTTTAAGAAACACCCATCAAAGATAAGTTGTGAACGAGCTTTCTAGTTTTCATCTGTTAATAATTACTGCTCAGTATAACCACTCTTGGTCTTCCCAGGTGGTGCTAGTGGTAAAGACACTGCCTGCCAATGCAAGAGATAGAAGAGACACAGGTTTGATCCTTGGGTTGGGAAGATCCCCTGGAGGAGGGCATGACAACTCACTCCAGTATTCTTGCCGGGAGAACCCATTGACAGCGGAGCCTGGAGAGCTGCAGTTCAAGGGGTTGCAAGGAGTCAGACATGACTGAACTGATTTAGCGCAGCATAACCAATCTTAAGTGTATTGAATGTGTTAGAGAATGTCCTGGGATTTGCTCCTAGCTCCTGAATCTGTGGGTCCTGCATGTGATTTTGTTCTCAAAAGCAAGCCTCCCATTGGCCCAGGCTTGTGGTGGATCAGGAAGGACGTGTATGAGTGACTTTGTCAGGGAAAAGCCTTCACCAACCCTTGGCTGTTTGCTTCCTCTGTCTCTTTTGATTCAACAGGAAAAGGAGAATTCCAGCCTTGGAAAAAAGCCTTCTATTTTGTTATTGCAACTGCTTAAAAACAAACATTTTAGAACCTCTTAATTAATTCCTTGTAAGCCTCCTGCATCCCATCAACTATCTGGAAGGTAACCCCATCTCTCAAAAGGGTCCTGGTCAGATTAACCTGATTCATACTAGACTTATAATCTTTATTTTAAAAAGTCATATTTGCTGAGATATAACTTGTTTAAAATAAAATTCACCCATTTTCAATGTACAGCTCTATGAATTTTGACAAATGCACATATCCAGGTCACTTACCCTCCTATTGAGATGATTAATGATGACGCTAAGTCACTTCAGTCATGTATGACTCTTTGTGACTTCATGGACTGTAGCCTGCCAGGCTCCTCTTTCCATGGGATTCTCCAGGCAAGAACGTTGGAGTTGCCATATTCTTCTCCAGGGGATCTTCCCATCCCAGGGATGGAACCTCCATCTCTTATATCTCCTGCATTGGCAGGCGGGTTCTTTACCACTAGCGCCAACTGGGAAGCCTCTGTTGAGGTATACAGATCACTTCTAGAATCCCCAAATATTCACTTGTGCCTTGGCAGCCATTCCCCAGCCCTCAGACAAGCAATGTCACTGGAGACTAGTCTTGCCTTTTCTAGAATTTCATACAAATGCAATCAGAAGTGTTTACTCTTCTGTGTCTGGTTCCCTTTGTTTAACACCCTGTTGAGATTCATGCATGCTGTGCATATCAGTAGTTCCTTCCTTTCTGTGGCTTTTTATGTACATAGAAGGTGGGGGGAGTCTTCTTTGTGCAGCCCTATGCTTACTGTTAAGGAGATTTTAATGATGATTTGATTTCTGTCTTTCAGGGTATTCTTGCATATCCTGGTAAGACAATAAAATTATTTAAAGTTTCCTTCCCCTGAAATGAATGGAGATTTCTATATGGCTAAAGGTACAGTGAAAAACAGATGAAAACATTGGCTTAAGATAAGACATATGTGTTGAATTACAATGCACTGATTTGAGAGCACATATTTACTGTCAGTTAAGGTTATGAATGACTTGCCTCTTTCACATGAAATCTTTTGATTCCAGAACTATCAAATGCTATATAATTTGTGGGTATGATCTCACAGTCTTTCTCCTAAAGTCTCCAGTTTTTGTGTTTAGAATTTCTGGCACCAAGATTTTTTGTTATCAATTTTTAAAGGTTTTGTTTCTTCTGATCATTTTTAAGGCTTTACAAAGTAATTTAAATGTAAATTAGAATAACATTGGGAATCAAATGGGAAAAATTCAACAAATATTTATTGATCACTTGGTTGAAACCCAAGCAAGCAAGCTATTATTCCTTGTCTCTGTAAGTTTTTAATCTATAGGGGTAAAAGAGATGACCAAAAGGAACTCTAATGTAGAGAATCAGAACTATAACTGCAGGAGAAAAGTTCAAAATCTGCTACAGGAGTTGGCAAGGAGAAAGAGCAGTTTGAACCCAGGGAATACAGAAAACTGGGTGGTGTTGAGTTGCTGTTTGATCTGAATCTAATAGAAGAGCAGGAATTTCACTAAATGAGAAAATAAGGGGATTCCAGGCAGAGGGAAGCTGTCTTTTACCAGGTGCTTATCACATGTCAGGACTGTGCTGTCCACTCTACTCACTGGGGGTCAGAATATGTATAATTATCCAGCTTGGTGGGCAAAAAAAAATCTAAGAACCACAAGACTATGTAACTTGGCCCAAGTTCCACAACTTGCAAGTGGCAGAACTAGGATTGGAATCCACGTTTATTTAGCTCCAAAGCCTGTGCCCTTAACCTCAAGGCTCTTCCCTTTCCCATAGCCAAGCCTGCCTCCTAGGCAGCTCACGCCACCTGGCTCATCCCTGCACTCTGTTGACATCCTGGTCACTCCGCACTTTCCCAGAGAACTTTGGCACAAAGGCCGTAGCCTTCCTGTCTGTCTCCTGTCCTGCCAAAAGTTCTTGGGTCACTGCAGTATCCATGTGGGCAGCACACACACAGAGTTCCATCCTCCGGGTCTATTAAGACCTTCTCTCCAATGGTTGGTCTTTGCAGGTGGCTCGGTGGTAAAGAATCTGCTTGCAATGCAGGAGATGTGGGTTCAATCCCTGGGTCAGCAAGATCACCTGGAGAAGGAAACGGCAACCCACTCCAGTATTCTTGCCTGAGAAATCCCATGGACAGAGGAGCCGGGTGGGCTACAGTCCATGGGGTCACAAAAGAGTCAGACACGACTTAGCAACTGAACAACAACAGTTCCAGTGGTTTCTTCATTCCATTTCCCATTCTTACTTGTATTTCCACATCCCAGACCTTGTCATCACCCAGAATGGTTTCACCTCTGAAACCTGTAATGTCCCCATCTCTGGCCACAACCTCACACTCTCTCAGTTCAGGCCCTCCTCAATCCGCTCTTGACTCTGCCTGCTGTGCATCCCTTCATTACTTGCAAACTCAAAGCCCATTTTTGGTCTAACTGCTTGATCCAGCTTGGGCTGGAGGATTGATCCCCTAAACCACATTCTTTCTCACAGACATTCTTAGCTCTTTATACCCTTGTCCTTCCCCTGCCTGGCCCAGTAAAGCCCCTGGATCACTCTGATAATCTGTGCCTAATGCTGCTGACTTTCGATGAGCAAATTGCAAAGTAGAATATGTTGCAGCTACTACAAACTCCTATTCTCCTCCCAAGTTGGACCCTGAACATCTTTTCAAAAATCCTTTCTCTTGTTCTTTGTCAGCCCCCTTTCCACTCAGCAACGACCTCAAAACTTTATTTCTCTCCTCCAATTCCCTCCTCAAACCACACAGTCACTACACTTTTCCAAAGACGGGTCCTTTTTTCATAAAGAAATTGAAAGTCATCAGGTATGAATTATATCAACATTTTAAAAAAACACATCAACTTATTAGTCACCTGCCTACCTCCTTAACACATCAACTTATTAGTCACCTGCCTACCTCCTTCCCTCCAGCTTTCCAGGCACTCCAGGTGAGTCATGTCATTTCCTGTCCAAGGGCTACATCACTTACACTCTTAAGTCCACTTCCTCTTGCCTTCAGGGCGTATAGGATCTTAATTCCCTGACCAGGGATCAAACCCTCACCCTCTGCAGTGGAAGGGCCGAGTCCTAATCACTAGACTACCAACCAGCAAAGTCCCCAATGGATCTTATGTCTTCAGCCCTTCTCCCATCTTAGTATCTCTTTTCACCTTCTAAATATTCGCAAATACTCTCTCACCCTTTGTGGACCCTTTGTCTTCTTCTAGCCATAGCCCTGTCTCTCCCACTTCCTTCTCAACCAAGTTTCCTGAAACGATATTCCATATTCTATACTCACTCTATTTCATCATCTCCTTTTTACTCCTGCTCTTTGCTTTCCACTGGTTTATACAGAGCACAGGCATAGCTCCTACTTCAATTCCCCAAAACTCAGCTAGCTTTAGATTCAAGTGTTTGATAAAAGTTTTACAAAGGCTTGACTCTAATGTATATAGAGATTATAATGCAGGAAAGACACCTCCTATCTGAATGAACTTTAGCAAGTTACTTAATCTCTCTGTGTCTTGGTTTCCTCATCTGAAAAGTGGGCAGAATAAGAGTACTTTTCTGCATAGAGTTGTGAGGACTACCTGCTACAGAGGGGCCAGTGTGAAGTCATTGCAAGGGCATTGTGCATGGGCAAAGACAACTTATTCTTGAATAACCTATGGTAGAGAAGGATATTGTTCCCACAAAATACCAGACTGACTTGCCTGAAGTTATACTTTGCAAACTTGTAAGAAAGTGTAGTAGGTATGCTGGGAGTCCAAGGAGATGTGGGTGGGAAATTAGATTTTTGGCCTTTCCTAAATCTAGGCAAGACCTCACAGTGGCCATCAGCTCCAGCCAGTGTAACTCCAGCGAGGAACTGGAAGACTTGAAAAGTCACCTCCTTGAGCATACCCCCTTCTCTTCCCAGTGCCCTCTGATAACACTGTCTCTTTCCTGACTGATGGAGCAGACTTTCACTGTTCATCTTCCTGCCAAACCCTAAATCCAGGATTCTAGGGCATTTTCAGAAGTCTAAATATAATACTAGTGTTTAGGGCCTTAATAGTAATAACTAAATTGTTATTCTTCAGATAGATTCTAATTTTTCACTAAGCAAAAATTGACTTGATGAATCCTAAAGGCAATACATTTTTCTCTGCGTATATTTGCAAACTGGAGAACATTTGAACATTTTCAAAATCTTACATTCATACTCTGTTGGCACTGGTAGGGGAAGAAATTCTGTGCTGTGTTTCTCTCTTATTGGAGTATCCATTAGCAGACATGTCAGGGGGTAACCTGAGGGGTAATCTCCCTCTCAGGGGGTAACATCCCTGCAAAGGGAGCCAGTTGTTGCTCTTAGCCAATAAAAAATGTCTATCCCTCCATCCAATTTATCTTTAAGCTTCTGATTGGTAAAGAATTGTTATGATTTCAGAAAAGGGCCATTTATGTGACTATATTTTAATCCCGCAGAACAGCTTCAAATAAAGATCTCAAGGAGAGAAATACTTGTATTTATTTAGTACAGTAAATCTCCTACATATAAACCTTCCTCAAGCTGCAAACTTTCAAAGATGCAAACATGCATTTCATCAACAGCAAGCAGGAGTGAAATTGCAGCTTAGACTTACTTCTTACTTCTCTGGGCTTGCAAACAAATTGAACTGACGAACCTGCTCTCAAAAGGAACTCATTCATATGTAAGGGACTTATTATAATTATACTTATTACATTAAAGGAGATAGGCTACAGGAGAAGTGGAAGATGGAAGACAGACAACAAATTTTTTAAAGTATTTTTATTGATTTTTCGATGGATGGGCCTATTCTTTCTTTAGTGTGTTCCCAGAAAGTTCTGAGCTTACATTTAAAAACAAAGCTTCAGGCTCATCTCAGCTATTCCCAATTTTCTGTGTGTAAAACTGACATGACTTGAAGCTCAGTGCTGGTACTAGAGTTAGCTGGAAATTTTCTATCTTCCATCTGTGGCATGATTCTAGCTGATTTTGGAGCCAAGGTGGTTCAAGTGGCTTAGGACTAAAAAGACATGTTTGAGTTTGTGAATGGATGTTAAACAGTCACTGGTTCTAAACCTGAAAATTTCAGAGTGTGTGGCATCTTTGAAAAAATCTGTCTTCAGACTGATGTGTTTATTGATCCTTTCCCTAAAGGGGTGCTGGGGACTTTTGCCAGAGGCCATATTATAGAATAAAATAAGACTCAACTATGCTGTGATTTCTGTTGGAATGGACTTATCCAGTAGATATTCCCAATGCAAAGAGCATGATGTTAACTCTTTGGCTTTATATGCTATGCTCTCAAAATTCGGTCAGAAAAACAAGACACCACACCACCATGAAGTTTCCTGGCTTCCTTAATCAGAGGAGTTCTTGGGGTAGTGCAGGAAAAATCTCTGAAAGGACTCAGTCTCAATCCTCAAAACTTCCCATGTAGCTGAGTTTGTCAGACAGGCTGACTCTAGATGTTTTTTACAGACATGACCTCTAAGAAGAGGTAAGCAGAATACTGCAAGATCTTCATGAAAGTGGATGCATTTGTGACCTCTGTTCTGATGTTGGAGGATATTTCTTAACTCCTTAAGAGTAAGGATCAGACTCCTTTTATCATGGGTCAACAGACGGTGATAAACTCAATGCCAGTTCCATTCCTTAAAAAACTCCAGCTTCTGTCCCTTCCTTCCACACAGAACCCAATTCTAGGAGAACATTCAGAAGAAATACTCAACAAAGTAAGGATTTACAAAAAAAATTATAATTTGAAAAGATATTGGCACCCCAATGTTCATAGCAGCATGATTTACAATAGCCAACGTATGGAAACAATCTAAATGTCCATCAACAGATGACTAAAGAAGATGTAGTACATATAAACAGTGGAATACTATTCAGCCATATAGAAGAATGAAACAATACCATTTGCAGCAACATGGAAGAAACTAGAGATTATCATACAAAGTGGAGTAAGTCAGAAAAAGAAAGACTAATACCAAATGATATCATTTACATGTGGAATCTAAAATAGAACACAAATGAACTTATCTACAAAATAGAAACAGACTCATAGATATAGAGAACAGAGTTGTGATTGCCAAACGAGAAAGGGGCATGGAGGAAGGATGGATTGGGAATTTGGGATTAGCAGATATGAGCTATCATATATAGAAAGGGTAAACAACAGGGTCCTACTATATAGTATAGGGAATTATATTCAATATCCTGTACTAATTCATAATGGGAAAATGTATGAAAAAATACATATATGTATAACTGCAAGGAGATCAAACCAGTCAATCCTAAAGGAAATCAGCCCTGAATATTTATTGGAAGGACTGATGCTGAAGCTGAAGCTCCAATTCTTTGGCCACCTGATGCAAAGAACTGATTCATTGGAAAAGGTTCTGATGTTGGGGAAGATTGAAGGCAGGAGGAGAAGGGGATGACAGAGGCTGAGATAACCATCACCAGCTCAATGGACTTGAGTTTGAGCAAACTCTGGGAGATGGTGAAGGACCGGGAAGCCTGGCGTGCTGCAGTCCATGGGGTTGCCAAGAGTCGGACGTGACTGAACAACTGAACTGAACTGATAACTGAGTCACTTTGCAGTATAGCAGAAATTAATATAACATTGTAAATCAACTTTATTTCAATAAAATAAACTTTTAAAAAGTAAAATACGCATTTAGCGAAGAGAAATAGCCCAACTGCATGTTTTGGGGGTCATTAAAAGCAGAAAGCCAAAAACTTTAAAATGTACCTCTTTTGTAAGTATCCCAGTGAGCTTATGTTGATGTGTATGATTTGAGAAAATCATGAGCTTTCATTTGAAGGAGTTCATTCCTGAGTTAAGATGAAATCTCAAGCTTTCAGAAAATTTAAAGAATGCTGGTATAGTTTTAGTGTTAGTTTTCTATAATTTTTATACTAAGTAAAGACTGTAGCAATGACATGCACTGTCATTATTCTAATTGTCATCCAAGCCAGTGCTATGTTGGATAGGTATTCTGCCTCTAGCGGCTTTAAAATATTGTCTCATCTCTGGAAATTGGCACAAGTTCCTACATGATCATATTTTTAGACAGTCACTTAACTCTATTTTCTTGGGTTTGTACTAGTGAGAGAGGAGAGCAGTACATGGTTTAAAATTTAATCATTGCATACACTGTGTTTCAAGGTGGGGGCGAGGGATATAGAAAGAATACTGATAGATGGTTCTACTTTCACAAGATGTAAATACACACACTTTGACTCACAATCCAGACAAACACGTGTATTGTAATGCACCAGAAATTCTGTACATGCAGACATAGTGAGTGAGGTGTAATATTCCTCTAAGTAGTGCGGCCCTTTCCCGTTCTTTTTCTTCCTTCTCCCTTCCTTCCTTTCTCTCTCTTTTTCTTTCTCTCTTTCTTTTCTCCCTCTCCTCTCTCTTTCCCCTCTTTCCTTCCCTCTCTCCCTCTGTCTCTCTCTCACTTTTCCTCCCCCCCTTCCACTCTCCCTACCTTCCTTCCTTTCACACAAAATGAGCTCATCTTACAAAAATGATCTCTTCTTACAAATCATGTTTTCTGGGGGGACAGAAAACGTATGCTCTCTATTCCCAAGGCATCTTAACTTCCTTTCCACTGGACGAGATTGTCAGTTCTCTTGGAAGGGAAAGATTTCTCATCCAGGGGTTGCTCAGGATAGACGCTCATGTTGTGTTTTGGATAGTCAGTGATTGAGAAAAATATTTCCAGTCAAAAGGAAATAACACGAGTAGATTCCTGAAGGTTGAGATGAGATAAGCATCACTAAAATAGGATCATATGATAAATACTGTCATTTTTCGTCACCTAAAAATGTGTCATGGTGTCTTCCTCCAATGGTTCACTTAGATCTGTCTCATTCTTTGCACTGGTTGCATCATTGGTATGGTCTGAATATTTGTGTCCCCTCCAAATTCATGTGTTGCATGAATAATGAAAATCTCTAGTTACATCCACGCTGCTGCAAATGGCATTGTTTCATTCTTTTATGTGGTTGAATAGTATTCCACTGTATATGTCTACCCGCTAAGGTGATGGTATGAGGACATGGGGCTTGGGGGACATGCATAGGTCATGAGGGTGGAGGATTCAGAAATGGGGTTTAAGTTCCCTTATGAGAGAGACCCTACAGAGCTTCTGAGCCCTTTCTGCCATGTGAGGACACAGTGAGGAGTCTGCCATTAGGAAGAGAAAACTCACTTGACTGTGCTGGCACCCTTATCTCAGACTCCCAGCTTCCAGAACTGAGAGAAGTAAATTTCTGTTGTTTATAGGCTACGCAGTCCTCTGGTATTTTGTTACAACAGCTCTGAATGGACTAAGACACACATCATTGCATTGTGTGGACATGCTGCCAAAATTTAGGTACCCTATTCTCTATTACTAGACATTTAGATTGTTTGCAGTTGTTATAAACACTTGCCCAATCATTCTCTTAAGACATATCCCTGGCAGGGAATTTTCTGGGACACAGAATACCCGTATCCTAAATATATCTTTGTATATATTGCCAATTGTTTTCCAGAAAGATGCATGAATTTATACCACCCAGTATATGTGAAAGGCCACTTCTTTGCATTCTTGAAATTCTGAATGCTTTGAATCATTTTCACATGTGTCACTTATTTCAGTGATGACTTTTTTTTTCTTTAAATTTTCTTTTCTAGATTACTAACGAGATTGTGCATCGTTTTACATGTTGATTGCAGGTTTGTGTTCGTCTAGAGAATTTACCATTTTGGAAATCTGCTTATTTTTAGATTAGAATATTATCTTTTTTATTGTTTAACGGGAACATTTTACTGCTATATACACTGCTCATATTTTTCTCAACTTGACATTTCTCTTTCAACTTTACTTATAGGCCTTGTCACTGCATCTAAATTTTAAATTTTTATGAAATCAATCCTCAAAGCATAAAAATAAAAAAAAATAGCTTTCTGTTATGGAAGATTGTAAAATTGACCTGCTTTTCCTTTCTCGTATCCATGCCCTTTGCAATTTGTGGCTTCTTCTGTCAAGAGGTGGCACCTATTTCTCCTCTCGTGACCTGCATTGGCCAATGGAAAGCAGCAGAAATGACAATGCACACCATTTGCTCTCTGTCTTGAAACCATGCCACGTGAAAAATCCAGGCTAGTATATTGGAAGATAAGAGATGTATGTCCTCACCCAAGCCAGTATCCAGCCAAACCAGCAGACATGTGGGTAAGACCATGCTAGACAACCAGCCCCCTAGCCCACATACCTGCTGACTGCAGCCTCATGAACAAGCCCAGTTGAGATCAGTCACACTGGGTTCAGATCAGCAGAATGGCCCAGATGATGTGCTTTAATTGTATGATAGTAACTTTAAAGCTCTAAACTTTGGGGAAGTTTGCTATGAGGCAGGGCTTCCATGGTGGCTTAGACAGTAAAGATTCTGCAATGCAGAAGACCCAGGTTTAATCCCTGGGTCAGGAAGATCCCCTGGAGAAGGGAATGGCTACCCACCCCAGTAATCTGCATGGAGAATTCCATGGATAGAGATTCCTGGTGAACTATAGTCCATGGGATCGCAAAGAGTCGGACACAACTGCATGACTAACACATTGGCAGTAACCGATTCTTAACTCTATTTTCTTCTAACACTAGGTTTTATTTTGGATTTTCTGTCTGGAACTCTTTAATCTGTATAAAGCTTACTTTTGTGTGTGGTGTGAGGTAGTTACAGGATATTTATTTCTTTTACTAAATGGATCGCTGATTTTCGCAACACTTTATTGAAGTGTCTTTCGCCAGTGATTTGAAATGTCATGGTTTTCATTTAACTAAATTCCCATGTGCACAAGAATTTGTTTCTGGACTCTCTAATAAGCTCCACTGCCTTATTTTCTTATATCTGTGCCAATAATGTAATGCTTAATTTCTTAATTTTAGAGTATGACTTGATATCTGGATCCCTCCTAGGAAATAATGTAAGAAACCAATTATTAGAATTCCAGGGGAGGGACATTGTCTTAAATACTTTTGTATTCCCTGTAGGTTCTAGCTAACTTTGTGGACATGGTGGTGATTGCAAAGTATTTTTTGAAAGAGGAAACATTTGGTCTTTTGTATTGTAAATCTGTGGCTAGAAGTAAATTTGGGAGTCTGTGGTTTACAAAGATGATATTTATGGTCATTTTCCCTTTTTGTCTTCACAAGGCTATAAGCTTTAAGGTTAGCATCTGAGAAAGGTTATATCATCATGGTGATGGAGGAAGAAGGAAAAAGAGCAGGGGAGGAGGAAAGAGAGAAAGCTGACATGTACCGAGTGCTTACTCTGTGTTAGAGTCTATACTAATCACTATAAATGTCTTGCCTTATTTAACCCTCATAACAATTCTAGGAGGTTAGTCTTATTTATATATCCAGTTTTCAGAAGAGAAGGTGGAATTCAGAGAAGTCAAGTAACTAGATCAAAGTTACACAGTAAGTGAGACAGTCAAAATTCCCAATGAAAGTGAATATAGGAAATAAAAGAACAAAACCACTGAAAGAAAATACTCTTAAAGTTTAGCAGTTGTTTTCTCCAGACAGTGGGATTGTGATGATTTCCTTTTTTTTTTTTTTTTCCTTATTACTTTTTCTGTTGCCCAGCTTTCCTGCAAGGAGCACATATTATTTTAGTAAGCATAAAATATAAATAATATAATAGTAAAGTACTAGGTGGCAGAGTGGTTAAAGAATCCACCTGTCAATGCAGGAGATGTGAGACACACGAGTTCAATCTCTGGGTCAGCAAGATCCCTTGGAGGAGGCAAAGGCAACCACTCCAGTATTACTGCCTGGAAAATTCCACGGACAGAGGAGCCTGGTGAGCTACAGTCCATGGGGTGACAAAGAGTCCAACACGACTGAGCTCAGCACAACAACACAACAACAGCACACAACAACATAAATAACTCCTAAAAAGCGGACCCTTTCATCGTTGGAGCCTAGTGTGAATTCTTCAAGAAAACGAAAAATCAAATGATTCTTTTCACCCAGCCTGGCTTGGTCAGTTAGAAGAAGGCAGCAGGGACCCTTCTCCCTGCTGCCATATTATTAGCCAGCCTGCTAGGTCATTCCTCCCGCGTGCACTTTTCACTGGACCACTCCTCTCCTGCCTGAGATCCTACCTTTGGACTACCTTCTAGTCATTACCTTTATAAAGAGTGGAAACAAATCATTGAAGGATTTTTTTTTTAAATAAAGCAATAGATAATGAACAGCTGATGAAGGGACTTCCCTGGTCATTTAGTGGCTAGGACTCCGTGCTCCCAGTGCAGGGGGCTGAGGTTCAGTCTCTGGTCAGGGAACTAGATCTCACACACTGTACCAAAAGACCTCTTTATAAGGCACAGCCAAATAAATAAATTTTTAAAAATAATAAGAAACTTTAAATAGGCAAACAGCTGTTGAAGAAGCCTGAAAGGCATAAAAAGGATTCAATTTTGTCCCTTATTTCTGCTCCTTAGGTCCCCTTTTGCCTAAGTGTGAACAAGTAATGGATGTTGGTACAATCTGGCCACATTCATTTTATTGTTATGGTACAGAAAGAAGGGTGGGATTATGAATATAAAGACAGAGGAGATGACCTAAATTTGCTCCGGTGGTAAAGTACAGTAGAACTTCTGAAAATAGGGGGAAATAGGGAAAAAAATGGAAGAAAGAAAAAAGAAGTGAAACAAATAGAAGTCATAAAGACAGACAGAGGAATAAAGTTAGGTTTATTGGTAGATCTATTAATATGAATGTACTAGATTCTCCTATTAAAAGACTAATACTGGCATTTTTTATTATAAAGACTACCCATGAAGTTTAAGGAGACAGAAAATAAAGGACTGAATAAATATATAGCAAATACACAATTGCCTCTCTTACTTCCTCTTTATTTGTATCAAGCAAGATGAAATTTATGGTTAAAAAGTCCAAGGTCAAAAAAACTGATAGAATATTGAGCTGCAACCCTATGACAGCAAATGTGAACATCTGGAGAGATGGGAGCTTTTCTTTTTCTTTCTTGGTAACAAATACTTACATTTTTGTTGAACAAAATATAAAATATTATATTGTAAAAATAAAGATGATCCAAGAAACCACTTTGAAGTGAATCACTTAAAGGTAAGAGTAATATTGCTCTGCAGGGTTAAGATTCTAATTTGATTCATTGTAAGTATGCATAGTAAAAGTAAAAATTAAAATTGAAAGATGACACATTCTAAGAACAGAAGTAGAGCAGACAGAGTAGTTCAGTTCAGTTCAGTTCAGTCGCTCAGTCGTGTCCGACTCTTTGCGACCCCAGGAACCGCAGCACGCCAGGCCTCCCTGTCCATCACCAACTCCCGGAGTCCACCCAAACCCATGTCCATTGAGTCACTGATGCCATTCAACCATCTCATCCTCTGTCATCCCCTTCCTCTCCTGCCCTCAATCTTTCCCAGCATCAGCATCTTTTCAAATGAATCAGCTCTTCACATCAGGTGGCCAAAGTATTGGAATTTCAGCTTCAACATCAGTCCTTCCAATGAATACCCAAGACTGATCTGCTTTAGGATGGACTGTTTGAATCTCCTTAGTTGAACAGTTCTATGAAGACCTATAAGACCTTCTAGAACTAACACCCCCAAAAGATGTCCTTTTCATTATAGGGGACTGGAATGCAAAAGTAGGAAGTCAAGAAATACCTCGAGCAACAGGCAAATTTGGCCTTGGTGTACAGAATGAAGCAGGGCAAAGGTTGATAGAGTTCTGCCAAGAAAACACACTGATCATAGCAAACACCCTCTTCCAACAACACAAGAGAAGACTCTACACATGGACATCACCAGATGGTCCACACCAAAATCAGATTGATTATATTCTTAGCAGCCAAAGATGGAAAAGCTCTATACAGTCAGCAAAAACAAGACCAGAGGCTGACTGTGGCTCAGATCATGAACTCCTTATTGCCAAATTCAGACTTAAATTGAAGAAAGTGGGGAAAACCACTAGACTATTCAGGTATGACCTAAATCAAATCTCTTATGACTATACAGTGGAAGTGAGAAATAGATTTAAGGGACTAGATCTGATAGACAGAGTGCCTGATGAACTATGGAAGGAGGTTCGTGACGTTGTACAGGAGACAGGAATCAAGACCATTCCCAAGAAAATAGACACAGTAGTACATCTTCCAAATAAGTAGAAGAGAACAAATAAAAACTGAAAACAAAACTCAACCCCAAAAAATGCAAGAAAGGAGAAACAAACACAGAAAGTGCAAAGTTTAAGACAGTAGAAAAAGCCCAAATTCATTTATCCAACAATTATACTATGGAGTGCCTACTAAAACATAGATACTATTTTAGGAACCAGAGATACGGCAGTAAAAGAAAAAACAACCGAACAAACAAAAAAACAGAAAAAGACCTGCTCCCATGAACTGTCTGTCCTTTAGCGGGACATATGTGGACCAGATAAGTGAATAAATCACATGTGGTATGTCTTATGACAGCAAGCACAAGGCAATAAGTGCAATGGATATGTTAAGGACAGTCTCACCAGGAAGCTATTGACAGTATTCAAAACATTATGAGGGAAGTAAGGAATTGAACGATGTGAACATATGGAGGGAACAGCATTCAGACAAGGGAACAGTGAGGGCAGATATACTGAGGCTAGCATGTGCTCGGGGAGGCCACAAAGAGCACAGGAGAGTGGGAAGAGAGGAGAACAGGAGGACTGGGTCAGACAGGCCCTTGGGGGCCACTTGAGAGATGTGACATTTGTGCTGAGTAAAATGGGTAATTGGGGGATTTTTTGAGAAGAGGGGGATGATCTGACTTTTTGTTTTTTGGGGAGGATCACTCTAGATGCTGTGATGCAAACACATTAAAAGAGCAAAAAGCAAAAGCTGATTGGGTGGGTAGTGCAGCTGCAACTAGGACAAATGCAAGTGAAGGGGGTGAGAAGGGCTGGGGAGTCTGGAGAGAGTTGGAAGGTGGGATCTGCTGATAAATTACATGTGTGATGAGTCAAGGATGTCTCCAAAGTTTTTGGCCTGAACAAATATCTCAGCAGTGGTAATGAATGCAAATACAACAGACTTTCATTTGAAAGGCAGGGATTGCTGGCTTGGATTAAAAAAAAAATTCTCATGCTGTTTCCAACAGCATATAAAATATGAGCAGGTTAAAACTAAAGATGAAAAACATTATGAGATAAATATCGAAAGACATTGGGCATGGCTATATTAATGCCAGAGAAAAGAGAAATTCTCTAAGTCTCTACCTCCTCCATCTTTTGTTTGGAGTTTTTGAGTCCGGTCTTCCTAAAGGGGACTGTTTCCTTAGTGATAAGGATGGCACACCCTCATTTGGACACACCTACAGTGCCTTTTACATAAGTACTATGTAAAAAAATTTTTAAGGATCCTCTGAAGAAGGGAATGGCTACCCACCCCAGTATTCTTGTCTGGAGAATTCCATGGACAGAGGAATTCTCCAGGCAAGATCCTGGTGGGCTACAGTCCAAGGGGTCACAAAAGAGTCAGACATGAATGAGCAACTAAACAACGACAACAGTCCCTTTTATATAATGTTATGTAAAAAAAAATGTTTAATGTTCTCTATCTCCTGATTTCTCCTCCATCACAAAATTATTGATTTGGGAAGAATGGGGTTGCTGTTCATCTCTAATATGACACCGAGTGAAGTTGTTGCTTCTTTCAATTTCACCTCTTCAAGGTAACACAATAACGATTCTGTATGAGAGGCGGAAACACCAGGGGATCAGGTTCTGTTTCTCCTAAATAAGACTTTTCTCTGTAGTGCAGAGCGATGCTGCCAAACACAAGGCACTCCCTTTGGACCAGTTGCATCTGGGTTTGGTCAAAGCACAGGGAGCAGGCCGTGCTTGGCTCTGACAACCTGGGAATTTTTTATGAAAGGAAAAAACATCAAGAGAACTCTGCAGCGTAACACACTGGCCAAGGGCCAGCTGGGAACGATGGCTCCCTCAGCTCACTGAGCCCTTTGAAGCTCACCTGCCCTTGGAGATAACAATGGCCTATATTTCATATTTAAAAGTAACTGCAATTATAAATTTAACTTACTTGTCATAGTTCCAAGTGCATAATAAATGCATGGTAAATATTATCTGCTATTATTACCAAACAAGCACAAGCTCTAATGAATTTATTTCATTTATTTTTGAGAAGCAATGTCCTTAGTAAAAGTTAGCATTTATTTATGAATTGTTTTCTCCTCCATCAAAGAGCTGGGAACTGAGGACTAGAAATACCTAAAAGCTTAAAACTGAGGACACAGCATCAAGTGAAGAATCCACAAAAAAAGATGATAAACCCCTCTAAAATTATCAAGTAAGTCAATAAGAAAATAAAAACTTAATTCTCTACAACTTTTGCCAAGTCATAATTATGTTTTAAAGTGAGGAGGCTCTGCTCAAGACTGAACATTAATGTTTATTTTAGCAACGGAAATTAGTACAGTATTGTACCACGATGAAGGCTTGTACAAGTTCTGTCTCTTCCATCCATAGTCCCTCCATGACCGGTACCTGCCAAGCTATGGACGCCCCGCATGCGGCATTGCTGGTCCCTTTCCTTCCTGTTGATGGTGCAGAAGCCTCCTTACAGAGGCCAAAGTCTACCCACAAAATTTCCTAGTTATTCCAAATTTGCCACCTATCCACAGCATCCATTCTCAAGTGTTAGCTCTGTTAAGCATCATGTGAGCAGTTTGTTAACTACAGATCCCTGGCCTTCAGCTCTAGACACTGGATTTAGTAAACTGATAGAACACGTGTGCTTAGTCACTCAGTCATGTCTGACTTTGTGTGACCCCATAGACTGTAGCCCACCAGGCTCCTCTGTCCGTGGAATCCTCCAGGCAAGAATACTGGAGTGGGTTGATATTTCCTTCTCCAGGGGATCTTCCCAACCCAGGAAGTGAACCCTGGTCTCCCGCACTGCAGGCAGATTCTCTACCAACTGAGCGACAGGGAAGCCCTCCATAGATGGAGAATGGGAGTGTGGTTTGTTTGTTTGTTTGTTTTACCAGATTATCTGGGAGATTGTCATAAAAGTGATCCAGTGACCAACCTTGGAGAAAGATTGCTTTAAGAATAGTATACATCTTTTGCTACTCAAAGTGGTGGAGGAGTGAGCACAAACCAGTAGCCTCTGCAGTGTATGGAGTTGATCAGAAATGCAGTCTACCACCCCACCTGAGAACTTCTGAATTAGAATCTGCCTGAAACTCCACCTGATGCAAAGAGCTGACTCATTTGAAAAGACCCTGATGCTGGGAAAGATTGAGGGCAGGAGGAGAAGGGGACGACAGAGGATGAGATGGTTGGATGGCATCACCAACTCAATGGACATGGGTTCGGGTCGACTCCGGGAGTTGGTGATGGGCAGGGAGGCCTGGCGTGCTGTGGTTCCTGGGGTCGCAAAGAGTCAGACACGACTGAGCGACTAAACTGAACTGAACTGAGCAACAAGATCACCTGGCAATTCCTGTGCACATTACAGTTTGAGGGGCGATGACTGGCTCACACAGAAGAAATACTTCAACCATATATTTGAATAAGAATTTTATCATTGCTTTGAGACTTTAATCAGATTTTAAAGTTCTTACTGTATTATATGCAGCCAGGAATTCTCTGATTACATTATCTTCTCAAGACCTTGAAGATTTCTCACTGTGATCATGTTATCCTTCCTTTTACAAAATCATCTTGAGAAGTTGCTGGCTCATCAGGAGAAGACTGTGCTATTTTCAATTTGGTAGAATTTACTTAATGCTATATTTTACATATGTGGTTCAGGCTCTAAGTTCACACATTTGATTTGTTTGGTTGTCATCCCCCAAACCAATATCTCATCTCATCTGATGAAATTAGGAAGGTGCTCTGCTGTCCAAGGGATGAAATGTCTCGTCTGCTGCGAAGAGACTGAGCTGTTTGGCCGATGAAAGCTGAAGCATCTGTTTCAGGCATGATCCATCCTGTTGGCTGAGCTGAGTCAGCGGGGGCGTTTAGGATGAAGCTTGGGTCTTCGTCAGAAGACATTGCTAGGGTCAGCAAGGATATTTGCAATGAAATCCAGGACACACCCATAGGGAATAAATCCACACATGAAGAAATGATTATACAATAGTTGGGCTAGAAAGGCCCACAGGCTGGCTCGGGTTCTGACTTTTATTTCATTCATTTTTTTTCTTATTCACTGGAAATAGACTTAGTATTTTGGGAAGAACACTTTTACTATTGGGAATAATCTGGAAGAATAAACAGGGCAGTTGAGACAGTGAAAGGAGACTGGAAAGATAATATAATGTAATCTGACTTTTGTTCCAAAGGCATTGGAGATACTTTGTGTATTTTGATCACTGAATAATTTCCTTAGAAATAAAATGATATTTGGCACCTTGCTCCTCTACCCCATTTAAAATTCTCCTCACTCTCACCAAGTGGGTTATGGGGAAACCTCAAGAGGCCAAAGTGATGAGCAAGCATAGAGGCTGCAGTGCTTCAGAGACTGGTGATGTTTGCAAGTCTGGGCCACCTACTCATGGAACTTATTTAAGCGACTCCCCCCTTGAATCTGATCTTGAATGTGCCATTTCTACACTATGATATGTTGCTGCTGTGTCCACAGGGACCTTATGATTCAGTCGACTTGACAATGCTCAGCTCATGACTGGGGCACCTCTCTTCACTAGAACCCTTCTCTTTCCCATTGAGAGCTCTGCATCCAGTATGAACCTGTCTTCTAGACAAATACTGCCATTGCCCTTTTTTTCTTATGAAAGGAGCAATAAAAAATACACAAATTTGACTGGGCAGAGTAGGTGGTGGTGGTTTAGTCGCTAAGTCGTGTCAGACTCTTGTGACCCCATGGACTGTAGCCTGCCAGGCTCCTCTGTCCGTGGGATTCTCCAGGTAAGAATACTGGAGTGGGTTGCCATTTCCTTCTCCAGGGGATCTTCCCGACCTAGGAATCGAACCCAGATCTCCTGAACTGCAGGCAGATTCTTTACTGACTGAGCTATGAGGGAAACCCTAAGGATAGTACACCCTCGAGGCGTGAGGGTGGGCTGATCCCAAAAGAGAGGCTGAATGTTTATATGAGATGGCAGTTCAATAACGTAGTTTACTGAACTATGAGCTAGTCATTGACAGAGTTATGATGGGTACAGCCCCCACCCATGGCATGCTGGGAGTTCCAGGCAAGGAAAGTGACCAGGTTCAGGGTAACAAATGAGGATGGAATCTGGGGGAGCAGGTGAGGCGGCGGTAGAGGGGGAGGAACACTAATGGAACAGAAAGCCAGGCACTCACCAGGAGGAGCTAGCAGCCCAAACCCTCAAGGCCAGTGGGAAGTGGTGAACTTGAGTCTGGTCCATTTAGGGACAGTCATGCAAGTGGTTGAGTCCAAGTCTCCTCTCTGTTTAATCCCTTCACTCTTTCATAGTCTTATGATCCTAAATAGTCTGAAGCATTATGAAATGTGTAAATTCTAAGTCAAAATTTCTAGAGAATTTTTAAGATAACTAATCTGGGGAAAAGGGACAGTCCTGAGCCCAGGGTCCCCAGACCACTGAACAGGACTTGCAAGATGTCACCTAATAACTCTTGAAGGAGGAAACAGATTTAAAAATTACTGACAGTCAGCCTTATAGCCAACCCATACTTAAAAATGGATGACTTCCTTTCCAGGCTGAAGGAAGAATTTTCTGCGATATGTTTTCAGGGTCAGCAATCTCTCCCACCAAGGTGGTCACAAGTCTGAACCCCAAACACTTAGCTACTCCATAAAACAGACCTTCAGAGGCCAAGGAACCTTTTACTCAGGGGGCACAGAGACAGACTCCTCTTCAACACTGCTAGCTTGTTGGGGGCGGAACTGGCCCTCACACATGGATTTAGTGTGTTGGGGAGTTCTTTGTGCCCAGGCTGCTGCAGGCCCCGCCTACACACGCACGTGCACGAACACACACACACACACACACACACACACACAAACACACACACACATTCTCTCTCTCTTTCACATCCTCCTCCCCAGCCCCACTGTGCTTCCAAAGCCAGAGGTTTCGATTTCTGCCTCCCCCTGCCTATTGTTCAGATCTCTGTGGGATAGTCTTGTGTTAAACCATCACCTATTTCACCAGAACCCTTGCATGTCGCCTGGAGGGCTTATTAAAGTGTAGATTGCTGGGCTCCCCACTCCCACTCCCGATCCTGGGACTGAATCAATTCTGATTCAGTAAGGCTGCAGTGAGGCTCTAGAATTTGCATTTCTAAATGGTTCCCTTGTGAGAAGGCTGCCACCAACCTGCAAGCTAACTGCCCTCTGAAAGCCAGAATGAGGCTGGCTGTTCATTCATTCATTCAACAAGTATCTGCTGAGGTTCTACTCTGTGTAGAGTAGGTCCTGGGATCAAATAATGAAAAGAGAAATGGAGTTTACAGTCTAGCTGGATATATGGATGCAAAATAGCTGCATGCATACTTATATAATTATAGTCTTGATGAGGAAAATTACTGGATATCATGTCAACCAATAACAAGGGACTTAAGGATATCACGGAATGAATCCCTGGGAGAGTGACATTTCAACTAAGTTCCAAGGGAAACATTTATGTTTTTCATTCATTCGTTCACAATGCCTGTTCAAGAAAATAAAATATCTGCATTGAAAATAACCTTCAAGAAATATCCTTAAGCTTTAAAAAGTACCCAGCAATCTCTTGGTGTCTACTTTGAAAGGACTGTAAATGAGAATGTCTTTGCCAAGGAACCTGGTTTTAGTTTCAGCTGATATGTTATTAGAAAAATCTTGTGAAGAAGAGTCTGGGAGATGAGCTAAGAAGGCGGTGGGGCCTTGGGCACTGCATTGGCTGAGCCACGTGGCAGATCTGATGCCAGAACCAGTGGTAGAAGTCTAGGAGGCAGTCCTAGAAGAGGGCCAGTGTTGAGGAGGAGAGTGTTCCTGTGCCCCCTGATGGTCCTCTTCCCCTAGTAACAGTCCTAGAGGTTAGTCCCAGCTTTCCTTTCCACAGGTGAGTAAGCCACATCCCAGGAGGCCACAGGCTCATCCAGCACAGTCTCAGTTGAAGTCGAGACCCCAGCTCTGCCTTGCAGACCCCTGCTGTTCGCCCCAGCAATCTGTGAGTGAGAGGAGACTGCATTGCAGTCACTGGCAAGTGGAGAATGGCACTAGGTAGGAAAACACGCCAATGCTGAGATAAAGCCTGGAAGGATATGAGGGGCCAGAGAGAAGGTGGGGCTAATAAGAGGGTGGCACCAGTGACAAGGTGGGGCCAGTAAGAAGGTGGAGCCAATGAGAGGGTGGGGCCAGTGAGGGGGTGGAGCTAGTTAGAGGGTGGAGGCCAGTGAGAGGTGGAGCCAGTGAAAGGGTGGAGTCAGTGAGGGGTGGAGCCAATGAGAGGGTGGAGGCCAGTGAGAGGTGGAGCCAGTGAGGGGTGGGGCCAGTGAAGAGTGGGGCCAGTGAGAGGGTGGAGCCAGTGAGAGGGTAGAGCCAATGAGAGGGTGGAGGCCAGTGAGAGGTGGAGCCTGTGAGAGGGTGGAGGGCAGTGAGGGGGGTGGGGCCAGTGAGGGGGTGGGGCCAGTGAGGGGTGGGGCCAGTGAAGAGTGGGGCCAGTGAGAGGGTGGAGCGAGTGAGAGGGTAGAGCCAATGAGAGGGTGGAGGCCAGTGAGAGGTGGAGCCTGTGAGAGGGTGGGGCCAGTGAGGGGTGGAGCCTGTGAGAGGGTGGGGCCAGTGAGGGGTGGAGCCTGTGAGAGGGTGGGGGTCAGTGAGAGGTGGAGCCTGTGAGAGGGTGGGGCCAGTGAGGGGTGGGGCCAGCGAGGGGTGGGGCTAGTGAGAGGGTGGAGCAACTGAGAGTTGGGGCCCAGAAGCGCTTTGTCTCAAAATGTATGGAGAACAGATGAAGCATTTAAAACAGGAATGTGGCAAACCTAGCTGTGAGATAGGAAACAAATCACCTAATGTTTCCAATACTCTAGTTATCTGGAAGAGACAGCTATTCCACCTATTGGAGAACCTGGAAATTCTTAAGTGAGATTATCAGTCATAGAAAACAATAAATACACACATAGGAGACCATCGTAATAAGGTGCTCTGTATCAGCAGAATTGGGACCCTTCACTGACTAGCAGGTCACCTTTCTGGTATCATTTCTTTACATACATACAGTAAGAATTTGACTAAAAGAACTACTATAAGATCCTGTCCATTCCTGACATATTATAATCCTGAGGTGAGATGAAAAAAAGAAAAGAAACTATTTTTAATTATTATTTTTTAACTTTTTGCTCTTCAATGAAGGAATCAGGCCAGACAGCTGCACAGGAAAAAGATGTTTAAAAATACATTTTGTGGATAAAGTATATTTTCCTTTTCCTGGTTCCTTTCAACCTGTGTTTTTAGTTTGACCCTGGAGGTGAAGCATAACTGGATGTACACTGGTTTCTTAGGCTAAGCCCCTCAAACAGGCCAGTGCCTGGAACACCTGCTGAGAAATGGGGGGGAAGGGGGCTGCAGCCAGCAGTCCCTCAGCTTCCAGCCCCTGAAAAGACAGGCCAAGGTTTCTGTTCCTTAGCCAGTAGCGACATGAGCTCAGTTCAACATATAAAGTACTTTTTCAAAAGTCATGTATGTCCCCCACCAAATGTGATTCGGCTGTCTTCAAAAGTTCAGAAAAGGTCAAGGTAAGAGTTTAAACTTGCTCAGGGTTAACACATGGCCCACATGAGTTCCATTAGTGAGACAATTTAAACTCACTTGGCAAACTAGGTTAATGACTAACTGAGTTAAGGCCAGTGAGGGGTGGCCTCTCTCAGATAAAACCCCCACATCTTACCTGGGGTCATCTTGGCAATGCTGTTCCCAGGGCTATGCTTCATCTTAAACTAGTACCTTAGACCTTTGACTACCTCTGTCTCAGAGTTTGAATCACCTTCTATTTCTTTTTGGGAACTTCATGAAATAAGGAGTAGATATAACACAATTTACTCATTCTTATGAATAGTGAAAGAGTTCCCAGAAGCTACTATGTAAGTGGTATATTGAATAACCTGATTTAGGGTGTGAGCCAAACCCCATCAGCCCCAATCAACTCACCCTGGACCAGTTGCTCTACCTGCCTCTGGACAAAACCATGCCATTATTACCTGTGGAAGAGAAAGGGAAAAGGAGATGAGAGGGAGGCAGAAGAGAAAAGGAAGGGAGGAGCGGGCAGAAGATAAAGCTGAGCTGTGATGCTGTCTTGATGGGGCCTTAGCTGACCCCAGAGTTTTGAAGCTGGGATCACTCTTCCAAGTTGTCCAGTTGAGGCCAGGGATCAGAGTTTTGTTCTCCCATGTCTATCAGCCATTGGATGCTGGTCTCCTCAGGAAGCAGGTGGGCCTTGAGCACGTGGCTGTCTGCAGGGTCCAGCCCTCTGGGCTGCTGAGAGCTGAAGGACTTGGTCAGTAGCATTCCAGGAGCTGGGACTAAGTTCTCTGTCCTGGGTCAGGGCATTTCAGGTGTAGGGCTGGGGAAAAAGAGCACAGCCCTTAGCTGGGAGAGGATTGGCACCCCTGCCAGACATGCAATGCGAGCTCCTTCAGGGAGGGTGCCTTTGGGTTTCCTTGAAGACGCCCTCTGGAAGCCCTCCATGCAGTTCTTTGCACTGACAAGGCTCTCAGTCTGGCTGCTTGTAGCTCCCACGCAAACCTGGCATTTGGTTGTTCACCTTTCTGTTGGGATCCTTGGCCCTTCTAGCTTCTCCACTTCACCATTTTTTTTCCTTCAAGTTTCTTGGCCTTGGGCCAGAAGCTATAAGAAAGCCTTGTGCCTAAAGATCACCTAAGGATTCTATTATGAATGTAGATGAACTTCCCGTAAACAAGAAAAAATGCTCAACTCCATTTCACATTTATAGTAAGAGAAGTACAGATCGAAACTACAACAAGATACCATTTCTAATCCATCAAAATGGCAAACATCCAAAACTGTTGGTAACACTGTAGGAGAAATAGACCCTCAAATGTTGTTGGTTTTGTCCCTATGCAGAGATATCTGGCCATAGCTAACAGAACTATAGGCACCTTTACCCTTTGACCCAGAAACTCCACTTCTGATAATATGTCCCACAGAGACACCTGCACACATAATAAAAGATGTACACAGACAAATCATTTATTGTGGCATTGTTTGCAATAGCAAAAGACTGGAAATAACACAAGTAGAAAGCAATAAAAGATTCGTTTTTAAAGTATGGTTGATCCACAAAATGGAATATTAGGTAGTACAGAAAAGAATAATGGGAATACCTATCCACACACTCCAAATATGAAGAGATCTTTAGGATATGGTTTCAAATTTAGAAAATTTGAAAGGTTGCATATATATGTATATGACACAGGCATGTTAGCTGGTACATAGTAGAAGACTCTTCAGAGTCCCTTGGACAGCAAGGCGATCAAATCAGTCAATCCTAAAGGAAATCAACCCTGAGTATTCATTGATGCTGAAGCTGAAGCTCCAATACTTCGGCCACTTGATTCAAAGAGTCAACCCATTGGAAAAAACCCTGATGCTGGGAAAGATTGAGGGCAAGAGAAGAGGGTGACACAGAGTGAGATGGTTTGATGGCATCACTGACTCAGTGGACATGAGTTTAAGCAAACTCCAGGAGAGAGTGAAGGACAGGGAAGCCTGGAGTGCTACAGTTCACGGGGTCGTGACTTAGCAACTGAAAAATAACAAAAGACAATAAAAAATGTTAGATTAAAAAATGCGAAGTTGCCCTCAGCGGTGAGCAGAATAGTCTTGTTGAAATGTTTGTGTAGGGCTATAGTTGTAGATAAAGCTCCAAACACACACATTCATATACACACATGTGCATAGGCATATATGGATATATGTATATATTATATACACACATGTTTGAATACAAACACATATAAATATACATGCATCTATACACACATGTGGGCTTCCCGTATGACTAAGTGGTAGAGAAGTGCCTGCCACTGACAATGAAGGAGATACAGGTTCAATCGCTGGCCTGGGAAGATCCCCTGGAGAAGGAAATGGCAATCCACTCTAGTATTCTTGCCAGGAGAATCCCATGAACTAAGGAGTCCATGGGGGTCACAAAAAGTTGGACACAACTCAGTGACTAAACAACAATACACACACGTACTACATAGTTCTCCATTTACTAAGACAAAGCTATGCAGCCCAGCCCAGAGAGGTGTTTTATTTTGATGAATGTAGGTTAGGAGACCTCTAGAGCATTGCATTTCCTGTTTAGTTGGTCAAAGACACTGGAGGGATGAGGAGCCCTGGGGAATTTAGGAGAGAAACATCCTGCCATGGCCTTTGAGGCTACAAACAGCTGCAGCAGGACCGGAAAAGGCGCTCACATGAAGGTGGGTTCCTCCCAGACTTATTGACAAAAGGGATTTTAGGTCAGTGTTTATCCTTCAGGAAACAACAGGGAAACAGGAATCATCCTGCATTCTGTCAAGGAGGTGAGCAACTAGCTCACAAACTGGAGCAAATTCCTGACATTGAACAAAAGAAAGTGTCGTTGAGTCTGGGATTGACTTGGGCAGTGCATCTGAACATATCTTTCTGTTCCTGCTGAGTCACTGGGTAGACAGGAGAAGCTACTCTGTGGTTTATTTATTTCTCATTTAGCAACTTGATTCCAAATTAAATTCTTTGGCTACAAACTCAAGTTTGCACCTCGGCTTACCCAAGAACTGGACTATTTGGGTAAATGGACCCACATAACCCATTACTGCTGTTAGAAAAACAATGATAATAATCTTATGTTTGTAATTATAATTATACTTGTACTCATCTTGTGAGTTCAAAGAACTGAAGGAGCTTTTTGCATTTGTGTGGCTGTTTATGTCAAACTTTGTAAAGACCGGCCATCTTTGTAAGGAAGCCAGAATTGCTAAAAACCAAGGGTGATCTGTGACAAGAATAAGTAATAAAAATTCCAGATCTAAGCCATAGTAGCCATTTCCATCAAGGTGACCTGAATGGCACCTAAGACACAGAGGGTGGACAAGGAAAACAGGGGAGCACGACAGTGTTTTGAAGGACACTTAGGATACAGAGGGGAAGGGTAGACTAAGCAAATGAAAAATCAGAATACAGGTAGACAGCAAAAATGGAAAACTCAAAGCCTGTGGGAAGCCGATGGGTCATGAGGAAGCTGGTCAGGCTGCTACTATTATATTGAAGGTTGGCATCTGTGTGGGCTTAATGCAAAGGTCACACAAGATGGGTGTTTGGGGGCCATACATGGACTTCATGCCGCTCGCTTTTCTCCTGGGATCTAAGTCTGGTTCATGAGATAGGAGGTAGAACCAACCAGAACAGAAAATTTGTGTGCAGAAAAACTAGATAGAATTTGTAGGATGGGCCTGAAGGCATGGCTGGGTCTCACAACAGAGCATGGGAGGATTAGGGAGAGACTGGCAAAACTGGCAGGCTAAAAATACCTCTACTTTTTTTGTGTTATTATGCTGAAATTGTGTGTTTAAAAGAACTCTATTTTCCAAGAGAAATGTGTTCAAACCAGTAAGGTGGGCTAAGTGAATATTTACAGTTACAAGAAGCCTGGCATGCTGCAGTCCATGGGGTCACAAAGAGTTAGACAGGACTCAGCAACTGAACAAAATACTGTAGTTGGACTTTGGTGCTCATGTCTGTATTTCTATGAACATCTGAGGGCCTGATCTTATTTTTAATTATGAAAGGAAATACATGAGTGTGGGCCCATCATTTGAATTTTCTTGATTTATTCATCTCAAGTATATACCAAAGGAAGCTCTCAAGTAAGCAAAGCAAGTAAATCAAAAGAATATCAGACATCCAGGGTGCCTATTGGCTCAGTTTATACATGAGGTCATTTGAAAGGAGCAAAACAGTTTTAAGATCTTTTGGGGGGGAGAAATAATTCAGAGGGAGAAGAGGAAGGAATTTATATTAATAACACCTATGCTACTTTTTTTTTACTTCTTTTTTTTTTAATATTAGTTGGAGGCTAATTACTTTACAATATTGTAGTGGTTTTGCCATACATTGATATGAATCAGCCGTGGATTTACATGTGCTTCTTTACAACATGTTAAACAGATTATTTCATCTAATAGTCATTTATTTAATTAAAAAAATTTGCAGACAAAGGAGCTACAACTCAGTGTAGTTTAACTGAGATAGCCAGAGGGTAACCCTCCATGAATCATGTCAGGAGCACATGATCTTGTTTTGGCGCTGATGGTGTTGTCTACAAGTGAAATTTCTTCTTCCTTGGAAAAACAGTTTTGGTTTTAAGGCCTTCAACTGATTAGATGGGACCCACTGCATTCTAAAGGATACTCTCCTCTACTAAAAGTTTGTATTTGTTAACCAGATCTGCAGAATGTCTTCAGAGAAACACTTAGATTAGTGATTGATTGAATAACTAGGTACTATAGCCTAGCCAGTTTGACCTATAAAACTAACTGATGTAACTCCCAAACTTGTGTAACTCTGTTTTATAACACAAGGATAATCCTGGCTGGGAAATCAAAGAAAACAGAGCTCTTTTATGATACCCAGGGTTCTCTTCAGAGTCAGGAAAGAAGTTTGGCTCCTCGCCATTCAAAGTGAGCAATGATCCCTAGTTTTGGCTTGGCTATGCCTTGGTGACCTGAGGCCCAACCAAGTCCTAGGCTCCTAATCTTGAGATTTTTTTAGAGTTTGCTGGTCGGCCTCTTAGTATTATACTCTCACTACCTTTTCAGGGGTTTCATTTGGCTCATAAATGAATCCACAACTCTTCAAGTCTTCTATCATTGACCCAAATGGGAGCCTTGACAATTATAGTCCCAAGTATTAATTGGTTCTGAAGGTCACCATGCTCCTTCTACAGTGCCTATCTTCCGTAAACATTCATTAATGAACCCAATTCAGAGAGTCCTGATTTCATGGAGCCTCATGCTCTGATGACCTTTAGGAGCTCAGCGGGGGTTGAAGCGGGTCAGTGGTTTAATACACTGAACATGTGGCCCTGAGAAAACTGGTCACGTCAAGGCCACCTTGTCTAGTCGATGCTTGATTATAAACTTTCAAAATATTTCCTAATGATGGCTACTTCTGAGAAACATCTATGACCAGTACTTAGCAAGTAGTTCTTGTTGACAAATTACTGCCATTCTAAGTGTGTGTTTGCCTACAAGTATATTCACAAGGCAAAAAGTAGTTTATCATTTTTATTTTCTGTTTTTATTTACTTTTTTTCCTTTTCTTTCCTGTTCCCTTTCTTTTTATCTCTGCATTGCTTTCCCAGGCATAGTTTGGTTCATCAGTGATTCAACTCTGTAGTTATTGGAGGTGCAAAAATATTTTTTCAATTCAGATTTTTCCCTAAACATTTTTCCTGACAGTCATCACTGTCAGTGCCGCCAGATGCATGGATCTGCTGTCACATTGTATGTGCTCCTTTGAATTAGTAATAGCAGCTGATGGGTTGTGATGAAGGATGGCCCAGGAAGTCACAAGTCATTGTTCCTCTGATGGTTCTCCTGTTGCACCTCAGGTGTGGGTCAGGCATATGACTCAGCACTGAACAAAACTGGTATTCTGGTCCCTGCCCCCAACTCTTACCAGTCCAGCCATCCTTCCTTTGTTTCCCACTCCCAGTCAGGTCCTTATTGTTTAAAATCTTACATTTTAAGAAGGATGACATAGAAAATTCACGGGAAAAAAGGATTAAAACTAGAATATTGAACTGATAAAAAAAAAAAAGTGAAGACTTCACAGACCTATTGAGGACTATTCAGTTCAGTTCAGTTCAGTCACTCACTCATGTCTGACTCTTTGTGAGCCAGTGAACTGTAGCACGCCAGGCTTCCCTGTTCATCACCATCTCCCAGAGTTTGCTCAAACACATGTCCATCGAGTCAGAGATGCCATCCAACCATCTCATCCTCTGTGATCCCCTTCTCCTGCCTTCAGTCTTTCCCAACATCAGGGTCTTTTCCAATGAGTCAGTCCTTCACATCAGGTGGTCAAATATTGGAGCTTCAGCTTTAACATCAGTCCTTCCAATGAATATTCAGGGTTGATTTCCTTTAGTTGACTGGTTTGATCTCCTTGCAGTCCAAGGGACTCTCAAGAGTCCTCTCCAACACTACAGGTTAAAAGCATCAATTCTTTGGTGCTCAGCTTTCTTTATGGTCCAACTCTTGTGTCCATCCATACATGACTATTGGAAAAACCATAGCTTTCACTGTAAGACCGTTGTTGGCAAAATAATGTCTCTGCTTTTTAATACACTGTCTAGGTTTGTCATAGCTTTTCTTCCAAGGAGCAAGTGTCTTAATTTCATGGCTGCAGTCACCATCTGTTGTGATTTTGGAGCCCAAGTAAATAAAGTCTGTCACTGTTTCCATTTTTTCTCATCTATTTGCCATGCAGTGATGGAACCAGATGCCATGATCTTAGTTTTTGAATGCTGAGTTTTAAGCCAGCTTTTCCACTCTCCTCTTTCAGTTTCATCATTGAGAACTATTAGGTAAGTGTTTTATAAACAGTCCCTTAGTTTGCTTTGCTCTAAATTAGAAGTCCATGTGGAGAGTATCTTCTAGATCCAGACTCCCTGGTGGTACAGTGGATCAGAATCTGCCTGCCGATGCAGGGGACACGGGTTCCATCCCTGGTCTGGGAAGATCCCACAGGCCACAGAGCACCTAAAGCCCATAGGCCACAGCTACTGAAACCTGCCCGCCCTAGTGCCTGTGAACCCCAACTACTGAGCCCAGCTCCTAGAACCCGTGCTCTGAAACGAGGTCACTGCAATGAGAAGCCCACACACCACACAAAGAGTAGTCCCTCCTGCCGGAGAAAGCCCACGTGCAGCAATGAAGACCCAGGTCAGCCAAAAAATTAATTACTTAAATTTTAAAAAGAATATCTTCTAGATCAGTAGGGAGTGGAGGCTTCCCAGATGGCGCTAGTGGTAAAGAACCCGCCTGCCAGTGCAGGAAACCTATGAGATGTGAATTTGATCCTTAGGTCAGGAAGATCTCCTGGAGAAGGGAATGGCAACCCACTCCAGTATTCTTGCCTGGAGAATCCCATGGACAGAAGAACCTGGTGGGCTACAGTCCATGGGGTCGCGAAGAGTCAGACAAGACTGAAACAACTTAGTACGAGCACTAGGGTAAAAGTAAGAGTTTGAAAGGTTCTGAGATTTGATGATTTCTTGTGAGAATAGGAAATTATTTAATTGACCTTCATTTATTTATTTAAAGAGTATAGAAAATAATGTTAATATAGTATTTATTCACTCTTCAACACCAGACCCCATGTTGTGTTTGACATACATTATTAACTCGTTAGGTCATCTCAAAAACTCTATGAGTTAGTTCTCGCTATTATCCTCACTTCAGAGGTGAGAACCTACAACATAAAGAGCATAAGGAGGTTAAGTCAAGTTGTGCCTCACAGAGGGTAGATTTATCAAATCGAAACTTTTCAGACACCACAACTCTAACTAGCTTTTGCATAAAACCCCACAGACATGGTACTTTCTTATACATTTAAAAATATTATTTAGCCCATTCAGACAGAAATATTTTTTTGGCATTTTGCTAGACCTTTGTTTTTTTATTTTATTTTTTTGCATTTTGTATTGTTTATAAAGATTTGCTAGGTATTGTGGACGATGTTTGTTAGAAATTTCTGGTGGGTAGAAGAGGACCGTGTAATTATATAGTTATTGTCATTTGTAATTTATAATACCACATGAACCATTTATGCAATTTTATTAGAATCCTCACTACAATGGAATTTATATAGAAATGCACTTTTAATACCACTTTGTTGGTGATATTAATTTTCCTGAATGATGGCATGGCAGTTATCATCTGACTTTCTCTTTCAGAGCCTCTGGGAGTTGCCTATTGTCTACTGTATTAAATCAGAACCCATCTGCCTGGTTTGCAAGCCTTGCAATAATCTAATCCACCCCTCCCAACAACCTCACCGCCCAGGGAGACTTCAACCCGACTTTTGCCTCCTGCTACCTGCTGCACTCATGGTCTCCTTGACTTGCTTCTGTGGGTTCCCACCTAGACCGCCTTCTCCTTGCATTTCATTTTACTCAAACCTCTGCTTGGAGGCTGCTCACTCTCCTCTTCCTTGCTCTGTGGACTCCCTTCCCACATTAGTCTTCTCAACTCCTTTTGTTTCCTTCCTAACAACCTCCCAGGGCATGTATTATCTGATTGCACAAATTGAGCCCTTGATTATATCCTTTCTTGGACTCTAATCCAGTGCTATTCAAATGTCAATGGGAAAAAGAATCATCAGTTTCCTCAAAATATTAAAAATAAAAATTACCATATAATCTAGCTATTCTGTGGTGGCTCAGATGGTAAAGAATCTGCCTGCTATGCTGGAGACCTGGGTTCGATCCCTGGGTTGGGAAGATCCCCTGCAGAAGGGAACAGCTACCCACTCCAGTATTCTGTCCTGGAGAATTCCATGGACTGTATAGCACATGAGGTCGCAAAGAGTCAGACATGACTGAACGACTTTCCCTAGCTATTCCACTTCTGGGTATTTACCCAAAAGAATTGAAAGCAGAATCTCAAAGAGATTTTTGTACACCCATCTTTATGGCAGCATTATTCACAATAGCCAAAAGGTGGAAACAACCCAAGTGTATATAGATGAATGGATAGATAAGCAAAATGTGGTATATCTGTATCTATATCTCTATCTACATACACACACAGAGGAATATTATTCAGCTTTAAAAACGAAAGAAATTTCAACACATGCCACCACATGGATGAACCTTGAGGGTATGATCCTAAGTGAAATCAGCCAGTCACAAAAGTTACTGGACAATTCCACTTACATGAAGAACCTATGTAGTTGTATTCATAGAAACTAGAAGAATGGTTGCCAAGGCCAACCAGGGAGGAAGAATGGGAATGTGCTGCTGAATGGGGACAGAGTTTGGATTACAAGACAAACACAATTCTGGAGGGTGATTGCAGAACAGTGTGAATGTACTTAACACCACTCAACTGTATGCTTAAAAATGGCTAAGATGGTACTATTACATTATGCTACAAAGCATATATTTTACCATGATTTTTTTAAAATTTGAGAAGAGAATATAAAATGTCAGTCTCTCAGCTCAGTGGCAAGTTTCATATTTTTGATGTTTTCATTTGGGTGGAAGGGGGGAGAAATCATTATCTTAATTATCACTCCCAGGGATTTGGAGGCAGGTAGGCTTCAGGACAAATTTAGAGATGCTTCTAGTTTTTGTATGTAAAATATTGCCTGTGACTGTAAATGCCTCTGAAAAAGAGAATGAGAATTAGCATTTCATGAAAACTTTGATGTCAGGCACTCACCCAAAGTGTATGACTTACCCATGATCATAAAGATACCCAGTAGAAAAGCTGGGGGTTAAATTGGTGTGCCAGAGACACTGTGGTGGGTTCGCCACACCATTTCCTGTTGCTGGGTGCACAGGGAGACTAGGCCTTTAGCCTCAGTTGACCTTGCGGTTCAGTTCCTGCCCTGTGCCTGAACTCTGGCCTAGGCACCTCTGACCTATATGAAAGAAGCATCCAGGCCTGGCCCTTAAAAACATCCTGTTTAAGGCTCCCAGTGCTTTCTTCTCCTTCCTTAGCAAGTTCGAAGGATGTGAGCTCCAGACGGCAGTCTTGTGAAATGGAGAGTGGTTGCTAGTGGTGCCTGAGACTGAAAGCTGAGTGAGAGATGAACATTCACTGCGGCCAGGCACTGACATCTCACAACTTATATACTTGTTACTGCAGCGTAGCCTGTTCTCTCCTGACTAAATCCACACCCTTTTCTTCCAAGACAGTACTCTACCTCCCAGAGTCTAGGACATAAATTTCTCCTGTATTTCCTGAAGCATTAAGGATAATGTTAAACTTGTAGCAATTTCCACTCCCCCCTCTTCCACCCCAGAAAATCTGTTTGGCATCACTCTGGTTTATGAGAGTGATGTAAATTCCAGGTTGTAGAGAAAGAGATGGAAAAACTCACTCCTCTGACAGGGGAAGCAGCTCCAAGAGCACCATTTAAGTAATTTTTAACTTCAATTTCCTACTCCCACCTTATGACCCCAATTCTTTTTCTCAGCTTGCTAGTGTTATTTTTCTAAACCTTCAGAAAGCCAGTGCTTTGGTTTTAGCAAACCAAATGCAAAACAGAGCACTTAAGGAAAGGTTAATGATTGTTTATAAATAAATGATTGTTGCCAAATGACTCTGATGTTCAGAGTTGAGCTCATGTAGGACAAATGAGATGCATTCCTGAATAACCAAAGCCAGTTCCAAGGCACTCTGTGAAACCAGCCTGCCAGGCTGTAGAGACCCTGATGAACACAGGGCCTCACACACGAAAGCAGGAAATGGAAGCAGAAGACTTATGTTTGGGCAAGTGGAAGAAATGAAGGCAAAGACAGTGACCCTGAAGCTGGAATCCTCCAATTTACTATTTTGCAAAATATCATCTGAGCATTGTGTTTTTTCTACAGTGGTCCCCGATGCATATTTCCCACTTTTGCTTCAGTAATAGGAACACCAATACTTGGCTGGGCACGTGGCCTTACTAAATATAGACGGTATTTCCCAGTCTCATTTGGCAGCTGTTTATAGCTACAGAACTAAATTCCAGTCATATCCATCTCATGGGATCTGAAAAAAGGTGATAGCTACAAGTTCCAGGAAATGTCCCTAAAAGCTTCTCTTTGCTATCCACTCAGCTTTCTGATGGAGACATGGGGACCATAAGCATCTTGGACCATAAGCATGAGGACCAGACTCTTGAGTTGTTGGTGCCCGGGGTCGGATGATACGAGAGCTGCCATAAAAGCTCTGAACCGCCTACGCTCAGACTTTTGCATGAGGGAGGTAATGTACTCTATTCAGTTCAGTTCAGTAGTTCAGTCGTATCCGACTGTTTGCAACCCCATGGACTGCAGCATGCCAGGCCTCCTTGTTCATCACCAACTCCCAGAGCTTACTCAAACTCATGCCCATCGAGTCAGTGATGCCATCCAATCATCTCATCCTCTGTCATCCCTTTCTCCTCCCGCCTTCAATCATTCCCAGCATCAGGGTTTTTTCTAGTGAGTCAGTTCTTCACATCAGGTGGCCAAAGTATTAGAGTTTCAGCTTCAGCATCGGTCCTTCCAATGAATATTCAGAACTGATTTCCTTTAGGATAGACTGATTGGATCTCCTTGCAATGCAAGGGACTCTCAAGAGTCTTCTCCAACACCACAGTTCAAGAGCATCAGTTCTTCAGTGCTCAGCTTTCTTTTCAGTCCAACTCTAACATCCATACACGACTACTGGAAAAACCATAGCTTTGACTAGACAGAACTTTGAAGCCCAATGTACTGCATACCTCCTAGTATGTTAAAGCCTTCCCTAGTGGCTCAGTTGGTAAAGAATCTGCCTGCAATGCAGGAGACCTGGGTTCAATCCCTGGTTCAGGAGGACTCCCTAGAGAAGGAAATGGCAAGCCACTCTAGTATTCTTGCCTGGAGAATTCCCTGAACAGAAGAGCCAGGCAGGCTATAGAATCGCAAAGAGTAGGACATGACTGTGCTACCAACTTTCACTTTTCATGTTTAAGTCACTGTGATTAGGAACCGTAAAGATAGTGGTGAGTTGGGTCTAACACAGTAAGCAATTTTCTAGCTTGGTTAATTGTCTTATTTATTTTCTAAAACGCACACACTTGCTCCATAATGCAGACCATAGAAGGCAGATGATACATCTAAGTCAATCTGTGGTTCTTTTTTTTTTTTTTCTTTTAAGTGGCCAGGTGCTGGGAAATTTAGTATGGAAACCCTTCCACTGAATATTTGCACCTGAGAAAATGTGAACATGTGTCAGACATAGTCTCCAGGCAGTAAATAGTTCATGCCTCAACCAAAATTAAAAAAAAAAATTAGGGTTTGTGTTAAACTGACAATCATGGTGTAACTTTGAAACTGTAAACAAAAGTATCTTTGCTCTTAGCACTATTTTGTTGCTCTAATTATTATGAGGTCAATGCTTAAAGATAAAAGATAAGTCAGAATGTCTGGGGGTTTTTGAACACATTATAAACTCTCTCTCTCACACACACACACAATTAAGTAGTTTTTAAAGGTATTAGAGTCATATGCATTCTTAGTTAAATAGTTCCAATTCAAATAAATGGAAGGGGAAAAAGAGCTTTAGGTTTATGACAGTTTTACTTTACAAATTCAGAATGATAAGTGATATTAGCACAAAAAGTCTACTTCGGGCCCACTGTTACATGACAACTAATACATATTTGATGAAAGAATAAATGTGTGAGTATAAATCTGGATTTCCCCCCCCTTTTTAACACCAGCTGTTGTTGTTATTCTGTTGGTAAGTTGTGTCCGACTCTTTGTGACCATTGGACTGCAGCATGCCCGGCTCCCCTGTCCTTCACTAATTCCTGGAGTCTGCTCAAATTCACGCCCATTGAGCTGGTGATGCCATCTAACCATCTCATCCTCTGCCGCCCCCTTCTCCTCTGCCTTCAGTCTTTCCCAGCATTAGGATCTTATTTCCATAAGTCCCTTCTTCCCATCAGGTGGCCAAAGTACTGGAGCTTTAGCTACAGCAACAGTCCTTCCAATGAATATTCAGGATTGATTTCCTTTAGGACTGACTGGTTTGATCTCTTCTAACACCAGAAAAAAGTTCAATTAAATAACAGTTGAATTCAGTAACCATTCCTTGAATGTCTACATGTGTCAGGCTCTATGCAAACCTCTGGCAACAAGAAGATAAATGAGACATGGCCTGGACTGCTGTCCTGAGAGCCCAGTTCATAGGGGAGCTAAGGACATGAATCGCCATTCATGATATCCAGAATCGCTCCAAGTCCTAAACTCGCACAATGAACAAAACACTTTAGAAAGAGAAGGAAGCAGTTAATCCTATCTGGGGTGAGAGGAGACATCTAAGGAAGTCTTGTGGAATAAATAGAATTTCTCCAGGCATAGGAAGTGGGGGGAGATATTCAGGAGAAAGAATAGCAAATGCAAAGGAATCAAGGGTTGAAAGTGCACGCTATATTCCGGAAATGATGGCGGCCGGGACACAGCTGTGAGGCTCTGCTGGCAGCCGAGAGAATGGCTATTTCCATACTGAGGGGCAGCCTGATCACAGGTCACTGGCGCTACCAGTGAGACGGCTCACTGGGACACTACTGAATGTTAGAAAACACAGTTTTCTGGTTGAAAATAGCAGGTGGAGAGAATGCATTGCTTGCAAACCTGAAAGGCTTTTGAGTTCATTCAGGCTCAAGTTCAAATCCATTGTGAGCCCTTCAGGCCATTTGCAGTCTAGCACCAGGTTTACATTTCCAGTCTCATCTTCTGCCACATACTCTCTCCCCATGCCCTAACTGCAGCTGCAGGGCCGGATGCAGTGTCTTTGCTAGAGCAAATTAACACAGCCTTGGGTCTGATGTCTGTGTCAGAAGCTTTCTCTATCTCTTCTATACTTTCATAAAACTTTATTACACAAAAGCTCTGAGCGATCAAGCCTTGTCCACTGGCCCTGGATTGAATTCTTCTCCTCCAGAGGCCAAGAATCCTGGCGTCTTTTGTGGTTCAGCAGCAACTGTTCATCTTGGGGGCTCATCCGGGATTCTTCAGAACAAGGTAAGGATTCTTGAAGCTCTAGTTCTTTGTTCTCCTAGCGAACATGTCTTCTGCTGTACTTTGCTAATTCTACAGTGTGCTTGTGTGAATGAATGGCATGCCCTGTCCGAAGCCAGTGAGGAGCCCTGCTCTGCAGTTCCGCAGTGACCTCACACGGCTTATGGCAGAAACACTGTCAGGGGTTTATATCAACCTACCAACGGACTTCCCTAGTGGCTCAGATGGTAAAGCGTCTGCCTACAATGTGGGAAGCCCAGGTTCAATCCCTGGGTCAGGAAGATCTCCTGGAGAAGGAAATGGCAAGCCACTCCAGTATTCATGCCTGGAAAATCCTATGGATGGAGGAGCCTGGTAGGCTACAGTCCATGGGGTCCCAAAGAGTTGGACACGACTGAATGACTTCAGTTTCTTTTGGATCTATTGTGTGCAGGCCATGGCTTGGTGGATGGTTTCTTTTCCACTCCTATTAAACAAGAGGATCAGAAACTGTTCTTATTCATATGGGACAGACAGGAGTTTCCTTGTTTCCTGTCATCTGTCATAATATGTTTGCTGGGACATGAATTACCTGGACATTCCATAGAATAACTCCCTAGTCCATCACATCAATGACATTATGTTAACCAGATGAACAAGAGGTCCAAAGGTCTGTAACCTAGGAAAAGGGAAAGTGTTAATCGCTCAGTCGTGTCCCACTCTTTGCGACCCCGTAGACTGTAGCCCACCAGTCTCTGTCCATGGGAATTTCTAGGCAAGAATACTGGAGTGGGTAGCCATCCCCTTCTTCAGGGGATCTTCCTGACCCAGATATTGAACTCAGGTCTCCTGAATTGTGGGCAGGAAAGCCAATGGCAGTCCAAGGTCAGGAGAAGATGAAATGTCACAGTTCAAACAATGAGGCAGAAAAAATATACAAATCCCCCCTTTTATTCTATTTATGCCCTCAACACTTTGGATGATGCCCACTCCCATTGTGGAGGACAATCTGTTTTATGAGTTTACCAATTGAAATGCCAATCTTACCCAGAAACACCCTCACTGACAATCCATAAATAATATTTAATCTAGGCATCTTGTAGCAAGTCAAGTAGACACACAAAATTAACTATCACGAACCATTAACTTTCTCATGTGTTTACTGAAGAGAAATGAAGAGTCCATTCCATGCAAAGACTTGTGCATAGATGTTCATGGCAGCTTTGATCATGGTATGCAAAGACTAAAAGCAACCCAAATGCCTATCACCAGGTAAATGGATAAGCAAACTGTGACTGATCTGTGCAGTAGACCATAAATCATCAACAGAAAGCAATAGTACATACAGTAAGAGATGAATTTTAAAAACATTAGACTGAGATAGTGAAGGAAGCAAGGCATGAAATATGACTCCATTTATATGAAATTCCAGAAAAGATAAATTTCATCTGTGGGGACAGAAAATGGACCATTGGTTACCAGGGGTGGGGAATTGGTGGAATTAAATAGAATGGGCCACACAGATAACATTTTTGAAGTAACAGAAATGCTCCAAGTGATTTTGGTGGTGATTTGTGAACGTATTATTCAAAACTCATCAAAGTGTACACTTCAAATGGGTGTTTTTTTTTCTTAAGTAAACCATACCTTGATTTTAAAGATAATTTTTTAAAATGTGGTTGAGACAGTTTATACTCTTATGAACAACATATAGATGTCTACTTCTTGATAGCTTCTGTATCATTAGATGCAATCATAACATGATTGCATTTTTTTTTTTTTTTTACCATTCTGGTGGGTAAGAAGCACAATTTCTAACTTTTGAGGTAAATGTCTGTGGATCATGCAATAGGTATTAATATCTAGGAACAAATAACACGGTGGAGAATTCTATCCTACGAGTCATCACAAATGAAGTTATTGCCTGTGAGTCACTAGGATGATCAGTTATCCTTCCTCATATTTTCATTCCTAAATAACTACTGTAATATTCCACTGCTCTCTAAGAATTTCAACAATTCAGGTTCATTCCAATCTTACTGTCAATGTTTGTCTTTTATGTTCTGTCACCTTGCTTATTCTTCCCGAGTCTTAGATTCACATAAAGATGGCAGAACTTTAAAGTGGAAACAGAAGGAGCAGAGTCACTTTAATCCAAGCACTTTCTTTCAGTACCCTCCCTCACCCACTTTTTGATGTGGACAATTGCTGTTTCTTCAATTTTATGAAAAGTTAAATGACGGCAGCTTCAGGACAAGACCCTCCCAACCTGATTACTGTCCCTAAGCTTCTCCCACATGGAAATGCTAGAGCCATGGCAGATCTTAGAAATCATGTACTCCAACCTGCACATTTTACAAGTTAAAACCAACTGTCATCAAGCAGCTGGTAGTGGCAGACTTGGAATTAAAATTTCAGACTCCTAGACTCTGCTATTTCTATACATTTGCTGCCTCATTGGTCAGCAGAATTGCAGCTCATGTGAGGAATTCACAGGTGAGTGTCCAAACACGCAGTTGCTCACATGGTAAAGCTTTGGAAATATGGACAGTCCATGATATCATGAGCTGATACACATGGCTTTATCTAAAGAAATAAATGTGCTGGGATTTTTAAGATTTAGCAACCAAAAAAAAAAAAAAAAAAAAAAAATGAGCTAACGCCCTGGAAAATTCCTCAGTGACAGCTACAACTAGGGAAAAAATATTTGTTTGTCTGGTACAATCATGTATATTTGCTTAGAACAACCCTGGATTCTAACTTTACCCTGGCATAATTTTTAACAATGTCTTGTTTCACTCAGAAAAATGTCCTATTTTAAAAGAAAAATTATATTACCACTGTAATTACATGGGATTTCTAGCTAATAAGCAGTCCAGTTCCCTTTGCTAATTTGTATTATCTCTTTAAAGAGCCAATCTCCAAATTCTTTGCTTGGGACTGGGGGTTAGGGCTTCAGTGTTTGAATTTTAGGGGAACATAGCTTATCCGCTAACAGGAAGTAACCAGGACTTTTTCATTCACTGAATTGAAAAACACTGCACAAAACTGTCCAATATACTGCTTACTTGCCAGTTTGGGAGGTGGTAAGAGGTTGTGTCAAACAAGAGGAAAATTAATGTACCAATTCACCCACCGTACAAATGACAAGCCAGGAAGCCTGACCAATCAAAGGTGTCCCAAAAGGACCACAGCATGTCTTGGGGCTCCATCCTGGGAGAGGAAATGCTCCTATGTTCACGAACTCAACACTCGCCCACACTCCAAGGTGAGGCACAGATACCATCTCTTCCTGAAAGACAAACTTGATGCCCGCCCCCTTCTCCAGCCTCAGTCACACCTTCCAGAGAGATGGAAAAGTCCTCCTAGTACCTCTCACGCAGTGCTTATCTCTTCTGATGGTTATTATCACACCATGTTACTATGCTTTATACGTACTTTATATTTATAATAAATGAATACCATTCATCTCTCAACTAGACCAAGTCTTTTCGTCCTGTACCCCCAAAACCCAGCCTACCTAAATGATTTGGTAGATAATAAATGATTAGTTGAATAAATGAAAATCAGGCTTCCCAGGTGGCATTAGTGGTAAAAAACCTGCCTGCCAAAACAGGAAACATGGGTTCGATTCCTGGGGTGGGAAGATCCCCTAGAGGAGCACATGGCAACCCACTCCAGTATTCTTGCCTGGAGAATCCCATGGACAGAGAAGCCTGGTAGAATACAGTCCATAGCGTTGTAGAGTCAGACGCGACTGAAGCAACTTAGCATACACGCACAGACAATAAATGATTGAATAAATGAATAGGTAATTTGCTTTTCCCGTATTCTTTCTCAGCTTAGGCTGGTAGACCACCCAGAGAATAGACACATGTAGACAAGATGTGTTCACTAACAGAGTCCTACATCCAGCCACATGATCATGTGTGAAACTGTCAGAGAATTAGAGAACATCAAAATGCCATATTGCACCGCTTCTTAAATGTGTTATACACAAGCACTCATATGGAGCTAACGTGCCAACTTGTTGGGATGTTTCTTTGTCTTTCCATGATGTCAGGCATGAGAACAGGCTCTCTGAAAACTCTGCTGTTCAAGCCCTGGACCCTAGCTGCCTGGGTTTGAATCTCAGCTCTCCTACTTACTAGCTCTGTACCCTTGGGCAAATGACTGAACTTCTCTGAGTCTCAGTTTGGTTTGTAAAACAGAGATAATAATAAGTACACCTACTCCAACCTACTCCACAGGGCTGTCATAAGGAAGAAAAGAGTTAATATACATAAAGTGCTTTGGATAGTTCCTGGAGTATCATACTTTAGTGTTTGCTGCCATCGCCATGGTAACACCGTCAGTTATTATAAATAAAAGGGAATCATTTAGTTTGCTTCTGATCCAGGTGGCCCACTGGTAAAGAATCTGCCTGCCAATGCAGGAGGCAGAAGAGATGCAGGTTCAGTTCCTGGGCCAGGAAGATCCCCTGGAGAAGGAAATGGCAAACTGCTCCAGCATCCTGGGCTGTAAAATCCCATGGAGGAGCCTGGTGGGCTACAGTCCATGGGATGGCAGAGTCAGACGCGACGGAGACAGTGAGCACACACACCCTGTCATTATCATTCCAATCAATCCCCCCAGTGCACCACCCTGCGAGGGGCTCTCAAGGCCCTGACCTGACCTTGCTGAGCCTCCCCCACCCAGGTGCTTGTCTGCAGACCCGGCTCATTCAGGGCTGCCCTGGTGGAGGCTGCAGGTCGCAGATGTTTGGGATGCAGGCTCCTTGGGCCATAGGGCCCCCGCCCTCCTTTCCACCACTGTGTGTCCTGTGAGACTGGGGGCAAAAATAAAGGTCCTAACCACCTCCTCCAAAAGACGGAGGAGGGGTTTGGGAAGGGAGCCTTTGTGCTTTTCAACATTAAATCACAAACAGAAAGGAATGGAATGGAGATAAAAGAGATAGGCGGAAAGGAGAGAGGAGACAGAGCTGGGGGAGAGAAGGGGTGGAGAGAGGAGATGAGGCTCCAAGAGGGACAGAGGGGAGGGGGGCTGGGGAGATGGGGGAAGAGAAGGGAGGGGATGGGGGCAGAAGGGGAGCTGGAAGAGAGGAAGGGAGAGGGGGGAAGGGCAGGGGAGTGGTGGGAAGCAAAGGGGAGCCCACGAGAGGGACACTCTAGGCCCAGGCCAGGTCTGGGAGCTGTTCCAATGACTCCCCGCATAAAAACAACCCATGACCACCAACCTCCCCAGCACCAGCTGTTTCCACTTCCGTAACACATGTTCCCTCACGTAAATTGTTTACTAACCTCACATCCAGATTTTTTTAAATAGAGGAAAACCTGGGGTTTGTCTGCACCCACCAGAAGAGCAGAGATAAGGGGGGGGGAAATTCAACAACAAACAAAAGCAAAAAGCAGAACGGACGATCCAGGAGATCCCCCGAGTTTCTGCAAAACAGACACAGCTCCTTCACTCTGCTGGCTTCCTGAGTCAGTGAGGGGCCGTCTCCTCCACGCGGCTGCATCTGCATCGCGCCCACAAAGCCCAGCATCCCACTTCCAGAGCAAGAGGAGAGCCAGCACCAGGGGAAGAGCAGAGCTGGCACCCACAACCCTGGCAGCTGCAAGCAAAGCGCCACACTTGAAAGCCTGGCTCACCGCGAGAGGATGCTGCAACCTCTGTTGGGCGGTGTTGAGAGCACGGGGTCCCAAGTCAGACCTCCAGGTTCGAGTCCCATCTCTACCACTTGGGAGCTGTGTGACCTGAAGTGAGTTACTGAACCTCTCTGTGCCTCGGTTTTATCATCTATCAAAGGGGAGAAAAATAGTCTCCATCTCCTGGGGTGGCTGTGGTGTAAAATGAGTTAAAATAAAGCACTAAGAATAGTGCCTTGGGTTTTACTAAGCCGCTTTTTACCTAATTTTACAGACTAGAATTTTTTACTAATTTTTAAAACTAAAGTTTTTACCTAATTAAAAAGATTAGAATTCTCTGCATCTCTTTGATATACTTGCCCCAGATTTATCATGGGATTCTAGTTGAACATGATGTTCCCATAGAAACATCAAAATCACAAAGTGGTCAGAAACATTGCATATGAGGGTCATACGTGAAGTTCCTAGCAGTATACATACTCTTTCAAAATGCATGTAGGAGGAAAATACAAGAATTTCAAAATTGAACAAAAATTAATGTTCAGATACATTATGTCATTGGTCTAAATCTCTAAAAGAATATTTCTGCTCCCAAAGTGAACAGAAAGTATGTATTTCTAGCCACAGTTCTTTCAACCCTTAAGTAGCCAAGACATTAGATATTTATCACAGACACTGCATTTGAGCATTAAAAACAGTACTTTGCTACATCAAGGATCCTTCAAGGACAGTTTATTTACATCACCTCTCTGATTCCACAGCAGATACACTGAGGAGAATGGGATGATTGTATTATTGCTCAGTCTTACTCCCAAGTGTATCTTTAGTTCCTTGCTAAAATTTGTCCACATTCAAATATTAATTGCTTCCAAGTATTATTCTAGATTAATAGTCTGGTTTCACTATTTTCGAATACTAATTTTTCTTATTTTATAACTAGCACATACACATGTTACACAGGTTTTATTTGCTTCCTCTAATTCATTCTCCACTGATCACAGCCCCAGGATGGAAGTATCAAGAAGGTGTTTCTCAGTTCATTGGTACTGACGATGTTGTTTGTATTTCCATGTGTTTTTGGCATGTGCCCTTTTCTTATATTTAATATTCAGAAAATTTGAAAGCTTGTATTATTTTGGGGTGTAAGGGTGAAGCAATAGTGTGTCTGTGGAAGTTGGTAAAAGATGCATCAGGAATATCAGGCATGACATCATATTAAACCAGAATCCCGTGATAAACCTAGGTAGAGAATATCAAAGAGAAGTGATGAATTCTAATTTTTTATAATTTGGTAAAATTCATGTGTGCATGCTAAGTTACTTAAGTCATGTCTGACTCTTTGTGACCTCATGGACTGTAGCCTGCCAGGTTCCTCTGTCCATGGGATTCTCCAGGCAAGAATACTGGATTAGGTTGCCATGCCCTTGGGCTTCCCTCATAACTCAGTTGGTAAAGAATCCGCCTGCAATGCAGGAGACCCCGGTTTGATTCCTGGATCTGGAAGATCCACTGGAGAAGGGATAGGCTACCCACTCTAGGTTTCTTGGGCTTCCCTTGTGGCTCAGCTGGTAAAGAATCTGCCTGCAATATGGGAGACTTGGTTTCAACCCCTGGGTTGGGAAGATCTCCTGGAGAAGGGAAAGGCTGCCCACTCCAGTATTCTGGCCTGGAGAATTCCATGGACTCTAAGTCCATGGGGTCACAAAGAGTTGGACATGACTGGGTGACTTTCACTTCCTCCCGGGAATCTTCCCGACCTAGGGACTGAACCTGCATCTCCTGCACTGCAGGCAGATTCTTTACTGCGAAACCATTGGGGAAGCCCCCAAATTCATGTGTACATAAAAAAAAAAATAATGCTTGGTAAAGCCCAGGCACTATACTTGGTGCTTTAACTCATTTTATACCACAGCCACCCCAGGAGATGGAGACTATTTTTCTCCCCTTTGATAGATGATAAAACCGAGGCACAGAGAGGTTCAGTAACTCACTTCAGGTCACACAGCTCCCAAGCGGCAGAGATGGGACTCGAACCTGGAGGTCTGACTTGGGACCCCGTGCTCTCAACACCGCCCAACAGAGGTTGCAGCGTCCTCTCGCGGTGAGCCAGGCTTTCAAGTGTGGCGCTTTGCTTGCAGCTGCCAGGGTTGTGGGTGCCAGCTCTGCTCTTCCCCTGGTGCTGGCTCTCCTCTTGCTCTGGAAGTGGGATGCTGGGCTTTGTGGGCGCGATGCAGATGCAGCCGCGTGGAGGAGGTGGCCCCTCACTGACTCAGGAAGCCAGCAGAGTGAAGGAGCTGTGGCTGTTCTGCAGAAACTCGGGGGATCTCCTGGATCGTCCGTTCTGCTTTTTCCTTTTGTTTGTTGTTGAATTTCCACGCCCCCCCTTATCTCTGCTCTTCTGGTGGGTGCAGACAAACCCCAATTCATCCATAACTGATCGTGGTCCAGCGTCTCCCATGGTGAGTGTATTTTGCGTATATATCAGCATGCTTTTCATCCTCTCTGGTGGCTCAGAGATGAGGAATCTGCCTGCCATGTAGGAGACTTGCAGGAAACAAGGGCTCCACCCCTGGGTTGGGAAGGTCCCCCCAAGAAGGAAATGACAATGCACTCCATTATTCTTAGCCTTCCTAGTGGCTCAGATGGTAAAGAGTCTGCCTGCAATGCAGAAGACCCAGGTTCGATCCCTGGGTTGGGACAATCCCCTGGAAAAGGAAATGGCAACCCACTTCAATATCCTTGCCTGGAGAGTTCCATGGACAGAGAAGCCTGGGGGGCTACAGTGCCCGGGGTCGCAAAGAATAGGACAGGACAGAATGGCTAACACTTTCACTTTCAGCGTGCTTTTGCTTCCAAAAGCCTGCACCTACGGGCCTTCAGCAGAGCCCCTCCATGAACACCAACAGAGCTTGCACAGTCCTGGGGTGCCGTGGCCAATGGCGGATAAGTCAGAGCTCTGAGAGACCAGCTTCTAGGCGTTCAGGCAGGACAAATCGAAGGCGTAAGTGACACTCTGGAGTACTGTACAGCGATGCTCTTTGGAGCTTCATCTCAAATTGCACCCCAGCTGGCTTCTCCTGTTCCTTGTTTTGCCTTCCCCACCGCCCTCCCGGTTTCTCCTGGGGGCATCTTAACAAAAGTGAAATGTGAAGATCACTCAGTTCTGTCTGACTCTTTGCAACCCCATGGACTATACAGTCCGTGGAATTCTCCAGGCCAGAATACTGGAGTGGGAAGCCTTTCCCTTCTCCAGGGGATCTTCCCAACCCAGGGATCGAACCCAGGTCTCCCTCATTGCAGGCGGATTCTTTACCAGCTGAGTCATCAGGGAAACCCAAGTCTTAATAAAAGTCTTCACCCAAATCCCCACCTCAGGGTCTGCTTCGGAAGAACCCAAGCAGGAGGAAGGAGTGGGCTTAAGTGGAAAGCAGAGTGGTGTCCGTGAATGGGAGGGGAGGCAGGGTGTCTGGGGAGACTGGAGAACTTGGGTGTGGGAGGAAAAGGATCTTTCTGGGTGTTTCTGTGATCTCAGTCATTAAAAATACTGTCTCCCACAGACATAGAGAACAGACTGGCAGACACAGCAGAGGAAGGAGAGGGTGGGATGCACTGAGACAGTAACACTGAAACATATACTTTACTATATATAAAATAGATAAGCTGGTGGGAGTTTGCTATATAACACAGGAGTGCAACCCGGTACTTTGTGACATCCGAGAGGGGTGGGATGGGGTGGGAGGTTGAAGAGAGAGGGAACATAGGGATACCTGTGGCTGAATCGCATTGTTGTATGGCAGAAATCAACATATTGTAAAGCAATCATCCTCCCATGAAGAATTTTAAAAAGAGAGAGAATTCCTTGATTAATAGAGGTAAGGCAGTTTCGATGGTTTCTAATAGCTGAGAGAATAAACATACTCTATGAAAAAAAATACAAAGTCTCCAGTTGCTAGGGAGTAAGAGGGGTGTGAAACATTTGGCTCCAAGAGTCAGAGCGTGACTGTTGTGAGGAAATCTGGTGAGACTTCTAGGCAGTGTGCATTGATGTTCTCCAGCCACATCGGCTTCTCAGTGCAGGCTTGAGAAGGTGGGGGGTTGGATTAACCAAGATTGGGGTTATTATAGGAGAGTAGGCTGAAGGGTGGAGGGAGCTTCCCTGGTGGCTCAGACGGTAAAGAATCTGCCTGCAATGCAGAAGACCTGGGTTCGATCCCTGGGTCGGGAAGAACCTCTGGAAGCGGGAATGACAACCCACTCCAGTATTCTTACCTGGAGAATCCCATGGACAGAGGAGTCTGGTGGGTTACAGGCCATGGCGTCACAGACGGGCACAATGGAGTGACTAACACTTTCACTTTTCAGGCTGGAGGGAGAGAAGTTGAAGGGTGTTGGGGCAGATGAAGGGGGGTGGTTATGATGATGATGGACCTTTGATGGATATAGAAGGAAATGACAACATGGGAGGGGTGACCTAGGAAAGGGAGTGAGAATAGTGGATTGTAGATCCTGGTGAAGTTCGAGTTGTCAGTGGAGTGGTCATAAGCTGTGATGATGGGAAGTGTTGGGCAGCTGGTGGGGCAGCCAGAACAGAGGCTACAGAAGTGATGAGGTGATCATCATGTCAGGGTCAAAAGTGGGAGGCTGGCATGGAGGAGACAGTCAGACCACCAACAGTTAAAGGCTCGACTCTCTGAAACCTACTAACTAAATGTCTAGATATTCTATACATTTGCCTTTTAAATTTGTTTTTGCTTGTTTTTTGAAACTTTAGCAAAGGAATGAGGAGCTGAGGGTAAAACACAGAGAATGAGATGGTTGGATGGCATCACCGACTCAATGGACATGAGTTTGAGTAGGCTCCTGGAGTTGTAATGGACAGGGAGGCCTGGCATGCTGCAGTCCATGGGGTTGCAAAGAGTCAGACACGACTGAACTGAAACTGGAACTGAAACAAGCTGCTCCCAACCTGTTCTCACTGGATCTGTACTGTGCCCTGGAAGGCGGCCATGACCCCTCCACACACACACATTTGGATGTGGCAGCTTTCACTTCACCCCAGAGTTTGTCTCAGCTTTGAGTGTGAATTCTTCAGATCAGTAATCTCTAATTTCCATGGTTTTCTTCCAAGTTGGTTTGAGGGGAAAGAGCTGTGAGCCTTGTTCTCAAATAGACTTTGAGCAATTATTCCATTCTATTGCACTTCCCAGGTGGCGCTCGTGGTAAAGAATCCGCCTGCCAATGCAGGAGATGCCAGAGACTCAAGTTCAATTCCTGCATCAGAAAGCTCTCCTGGAGGAGGAAATGGCTACCCACTCCAGTATTCTTTCCTGGAGAATCCCATGGACAGGGGAGTCCGGCAGGCTGCAGTCCATAGGCTCGCAAAGAGTCAGACACGACTAAGCGCTGACTGAATTACTCTACAGACCCTCTTGAAAGCCAGGCCTGTGTCTCTACCTCCCCTCCTTTCTGCAGAAGTTCAGTCTTTTAGAAGGAAACTCATCTCCTACAATCAAGTTAGCCCTGCGGGGTCTCCTTCAGTTTTCCTGGTAACACTTAGCCTTGGCGGCCCAATGACTCCGACTAGCTTGCGACAGAGTGACCCCAGAAAGGAGGCAGAATCTCTTTCCTCAGCATCTCTAAGCCAAGCATCACTTTCTCCATCATACATGTGCATGCAGACACACATGCAGTGCACACAGGCTTGTGAGTACCTCGCATAACCCAAGGACTGATTTCCAAAGCAGAAGCACTGGCTAGAATGGCTAAACGGTAGAAGTCAAGAGAAATGGGCACGCCCCATGACTCTCTTCTGGTTTTCAGATGAGATGTGACCTATGCAGTGAATCCTCAACCACTGTCAGGTGAGAACATACTTTCCCCCAAAGTACTGAGCATGGTAAGCAGGAAGGGGAAGGCCAAGGAGATGCTGGCAACATCCTTTTCTGGATCCAGGGGTGGCCCTGAGACTGAGCGCATGAGTGATGCAACAGCCAACCTGGAGGGCATCTGGCAGCACTTGGGGCTTCTTTGCAAATGTTCTTCCTGCCCTCCTACCAAATACGAGTGCGGGATAAGGAAGATACTGGCTGTAAAGATCTTTTCTTTCTTTTGAACATATGCCTGTGTCATGTGGCTGTAACTGAAATTTTTTGTCCAAATGGCTAAAGTTTTTTAGAACCCCCGTGAGCACAGTTAATCCCCCTGCACAAGCAACAATTTCAGCAATGAAGTTCTTAACATGAAAGGAAGTTCTCAACATGTTGGAAGAGTTTCTGCGATGAACTTTGCTTCACACCTGCGAACAGAGCAGTCAATGCCACCATGAATTAACTTTTTCTCCCAGCAGCTTGCCAGGTGGCACTAGTGGTAAAGAACCCACCTGCCAATGCAGGAGACATAAGAGACTCAGGTTCAATCCCTGGGTTGGGAAGATACCCTGGAGAAGGATATGGCAACCCACTCTAGTGTTCTTGCCTGGAGAATCCCATGGTCAGAGGAGCCTGCTGGGCTACAGTCCATAGGGTCACAAAGAGTGGGACATGACTCAGAAGTATCACTTAGCAGAAGCTAAAAAAGATGGAAAAACTCCAATTTTCTCTTCAATTAAAAAAGCTTGGCTCCACTCCTGCCTTGTATGTATGTATGTATGAGTCTTTATTTACCAGCTGCAGCCTGGACTCTGCCTTTTACCAATGTCATCGACTAGTTTCATTATTTCTTCTTCCTCACTGTCAATTGTTAAAATGTTAACACACACGCTTAACATGTTACCTCCAGTCTTACTGAAGTTACCTGGATTATATACTATGTCCAAATTAATTTCTTCCTAAAACCTGATGCAGAACCATGAAGCCGGGAAGTTTGTAATATGTGTTCTATTTTAGGATAACATTCAGGTAAAGCCATTAAACCTGTCTATCACTGAAAGGTTCATTTCAAGTCGTGTTAATTGAAGGCAAGTTGATTCATTTATACACAACAGTTCTCTCATTTCCCTTTGAGCAATTGTCAAGCATGCTTGACGCAGAGCAAGTGACCTTCAAATGCTAGGCAGGGAGGTGGGGGTGTTGGTCTGGACTGTCAGTGTAGATTTGGCAGCATGAGTTGCTCCAAAGAATCCTGATTTCTTATGCATGAACTATTGACCCTGGCGCTGGGGCTGGGAGAGCAGGACGGGAAGGAAGGTGAACTCCTGCTGATTCAGGGGCCCTCCCAGGCTGCCTTTTCCACACTGTCAGCATTATTCACCTCACTTTCCTCTCCTCCCTCTTCCGCCCCACCATTAGTCCTGTCCCTGGAAGCACTTTTCAGTTGCCAGGAATCAGGAACATTGGGAAACCATCCAAAAAAGCTGGGTGGCTACTTTGTTTTCCATGGCCCGCACGGTAACACATGGCCCCGAGTTTAGCACCGGGTCATAGGTGCGAACACAGCATGGCTTAAAGGAAGGAACGCAGCATCAGAAAGAGAGGTCTTCCGAGGCTTGGGTACCAAACAAGCATGGGACCTGGAGACCAGCCTTCCTTACGGGCCTGTCTAGGTGAAGATGGAGAAATGTTCCATAGGGGTTTCAGGATTTTCTCCTTCAGCTCCTTTACTTGGAGCAATGCTTCTCATTTGACGCTGCTGGTCTGAGGACCACTTTTTCAGCAGGAGGACAGCAGGCCCCCCCAGTCACCTGATTTCCAGGAGGTGAAACTACCATGTGTGGAAAAGAGAGCTCGTGGGAACCACAGGGAGGTCAGCTTGGTGCTCTGTGGTAACCTAGAGGAGTGGGATGGCGGATGGAAGGGAACTCAACAGGAAAGGGATGTATGTATGTATACATACACCTGATTCACTTCGTTGTACAACAGAAACTAATGCAACATTGGAAAGCAACTATGTGTGTGTGCATGTTCTAAATCACTTCAGTCATGTCTGACTCTTTGCGACTCTATGGACTGTAGCCCACCGGGATCCTCTGTCCATGGGATTCTCCAGGCAAGAATACTGGAGTGGGTTGCCATGTGCTCCTCTAGGGGATCTTCCCAACCCAGGAATCGAACACGCGTCTCCTGCACTGGCAGGCAGATTCTTTACCACTGAGGCACCTGGGAAGCCCCTTAAAGCAACTAAACCCCCACCTTGCCCCCCCTCCAAAAAAACAGGGAGGAAATTCCCAGAAGTCAAAGTGCCTGCCCACTGAGGATCATAGGAAATGCCCTTGAAACCAGTATCAGGTCCTGAGCTGAAGAAACATCTCCTGTCTTGGCTTTCAAAACATTGCAAATGTTCTACTGTGTAAGAAACACGTCAAACGCCTCCACTGGAAAAACAGGCTTCAGAGGCAAAACGGTGCCCGTTGCCCTTGATTCATTCAAGCTGCTGCCTGGGGACCAGTTGTTCCATTTCATTAGCTCTCTGATGACAGGTGTAGCTCAACTGTATGTCAAGCAGCAAGGAACTCAGTTCTGTGAGCAAACATCCCTTGTTCACATCTGACAAGTCTTTCTATTAAGTAGTGAGGTGATGAAACCTTCCTAGCTCCTCTCTCACTGGACACCTCATCCCCTCACCTGCTTCTGACTCTCTCATCCTCTAACCTGGTTGCATGGATGCAGAAACCGCAGATTCCTTCTGCCAGTGCCTCGGTCATTCAAAGATGCCCCTATAGGTGGCCCATGAAGAGTCCTGTGTGTGAGCACATGGTTGTTACTGATAGAATGCCATGGGTGGTGAGCAGTTCTTTTCATACTTCAAATCCTTGAGCTTATCCTGTGAGGTGCGGGGGTAGCACCTGTTGGCCTGCTCCCCTCGTCCCCCACCATCTGAGATTCTGCCTCTTAGACCCCTGGGCAAGGCAAAGCCCTTTTTCTCTCTTCTTAAAGCACCAGCTCATTCCTGACTTGTGTGTGTCAAGGTGGTATGTCTGCTCTGCTTGTTAAGATAGTCACTAGACTGCTGTTTAAGAGAAACTAACACAACGTTGTAAAACAACTATACTCCAATGCAAATTAATTTAAAAATAAGGGGAAAAAAATACTCTTTAAGAAAAAAAATGCTCCTTGGGAGTAGCCAATATGATCATCCATTTAAGGGAATTCCCTGATGGTCCAGTAGTTAGTACTCCAAGCTTTCACTGTTGAGGGTCTGGGTTCAATCCCCATTCATGGAACAAAGATCCCACAAGCTACTCGCTGCAGCCAAAAAAAAAAAAAAAAAAAAAAGATCAATCATGTAAGTATTTTCTGCATTCTACTTTTAAGGGTAAAGAAGCCAGGCAATCCAAGGAAACAAACATCTCATGACTTTTGAAAAAATAAACAACAAAACATCTTCCAGAATGAGTTGATTTCAACACAGGTTTAACCTGGTTTCTTACACTTGCTTTATTAACTCAATAACCTTACCTAATGTTTAGAAAAAGCAGTTATTCTAGGACCCCTCACCAAACATCAGAAAGCACTAATAAATTCAATATTTTACCTGAAAGCAGGAAATCAAACTAAATTTTTAGAAATAAATAGCAACTAACAGAGTGACTAGCAAAGAAAGAGAGGGACTGACGCATCCTTAGGGAAAAGCTCATTTTCTGATGAGTATAACAGCGAGCTCAGTCACTCAGTTGTGTCCAACTCTGTGCGACCCTATGGACTGTAGCCCACCAGGCTCCTCTGTCCACGGGATTCTCTAGGCAAGAATACTGGAATGGATTGTCATGCCCTCCTCCAGGGGATTCTCCCAACCCAGGGATCGAACCCGCATCTCTTTTGTCTCCTGCATTGGCAGGCAGGTACTTTACCACAAGCACCACCTGGGAAGCCACCTATCCTCATAATGGCCATAAACACAGTCCGCTTATTATTACTCAAGGTTTCTGACACCCATATCACCATTCTTCCCAGCAGCCCAGAGATGTGGGTCTTCTTATTCTCCTTTATCCACGGAAAGACTGGAAACCACCCAACAAACTGCCTGGTCTTTTGGCAAGAAGGCAGGACAGACGTATTTTCAACTGAGGCATTCTGGATGCCAAAATTCATGTTGGTGCTTTTATGACAAGAAGTCAAAGCAAAGTGTTTACTAAATCTTAACAGTCAATCTAATTCAGCAGTTACGGAGCACCTACCATCTCTTGGTTGTGATAAGGAGGACAGAAATTCATGTTAACAGCATTAAGTTGAGCAAAAAATCACTTTTAGGGAATCTTTCAGAATGAACACTTCCAGAAAATTTTCCTAATTGAGCTTGAGGTACTAAATTGACCCTTCACTCAATTTTTCTTAACCAACCAACTGAATTATCAATAGTTTCAAAATGACAACTCCCACACAATTAAGCATTCTGTGTTTGGTTGTTCATTTAACCCTCCGACTAATGAAAAACTTTAATATTATTTCTTCTAAAGAAGGAAATGGAAGTGTCTTTTCTTGTCACACCATAAAGACAAGTAAACATCTTATATGAATCATATTTGTTTCAGATTACAACCAGAGACTGCCATATGTAAGACAATTGAAAAGAAGCAAAACTAAGCCTTCGCCCCAGGTTTTCTATGTAACAGAGTTGGAGTATGGTTTCTAGAAACTTATAATTTCATGTGCATAGTGGCAATTGTGACAGGAATTCTGGAACAAGAGTTAATTGTGTGAGTGAAACTGCTTTGTATTTCAAATTACACAGTAAGCAGCCTCCGTGGCCTAGAAGAAGTTCTTCAGAAGAAACTGCTAAACGTGTCTGTTTATGAACATTTTTGGTGTTTTCAATCTCCTGAAGCACCTGGGACCTCTGTGGGAAAAAACACAGAGTATAAACAGATCTTTGTTTGCTAAGTCCTCAAAGGATGTTTCTTGAATCTGCTTCTGTAGGTGAATAAAGCTGGTGATTGTGGAGCCTTTCTTCACCAAAAAATAACAACGCTGATTTAGTAGGCCGTTTTGGAAAAGGGCCCAGTAAAATCTGTTGCAGAGTTAAGATACACTTTGAAAAAATTTTCTGTTTTTAGTAGTAGGCTGATGGAGTATTTTCCTTCCTTAAGTGATATTTGTCAATCTGCTTCAAATCTGTTCTGAAGTAAAACTGGACATTAAAAACTTCATATAATCATTAAGCTTAATAATGTATAATTCAATAATGCCCATGTTTTCTAATATCCAAAGTATTTGATCTATTACAAGCGTACCAATAGTAACCATCTCTTAAGTCAATGTCTAATCTGTTATGACATCATCCAAAGAAAAAGTAATTTTAACAAGACTAGAATAACGTCTTTTTTTAATTGCTTTTATGAACCTGTATTTAACCAAAATAAAACTTTGGATGTGACAGAAAGTGTATAAACAGATGAAGAACCAATTCAGCAACCTCTGAGTTGACGTGTTTAGTTTCTAATTTGTGTCTGACTCTTTGTGACCCCATGGACTGTAGCCCACCAGGCACCACTATCCATGGGATTTCCCAGGCAAGAATACTGGAGTGGGTTGTCATTTCCTTGTCCAAGAGATCTTCCCGACCCAGGGATCAAACTCACATCTCTTGCATTGCGGGCAGATTCTTTACCACTGAGCCATAGAAATTAGCCATAGAAAATTTTGACTTTATTACAGCCAACCTTAATCTGGGCCCAGATGAATGGCAGCATGAGGTTAGGAAGTGTTTGAAAGTGTCTGAAAAATTGTGGGGTAGGTGGAGAGGAGAATTTATTTAGTTTTCAAAATCTTAATTTACTCTGTGTTAGTGCTTTTTGGAGGTCATTATAGTCATCAGCGCACCTAGTGTTCATAGGACATTAATTAGCTAATTTAGAGATAAGAACACTGAGGCAGGGAGACGCTGAATAAGTTGCCCAAAGTCACACAGAGCTAGTGCTGGAGCCAGGATTCAAACCCAGGCATCTTGTTTCCAGAGTTTTCACCCTTCACCACCGTGCTAGGCAGCCTTCCAGATATGCCAGGTGTGTGTGTGTGTGTGTGTATGTGTGTGTGTGTGAACACTTACAAAACTGACTCGGTGTCTGTGCAGCTGACTTATATCTCCACTGCCCACCTGACTGTAACTTTCAAAAAGTTCTGTGGATGATGTATGCTTTCTAGAAGGACACTACTGCAACGGCAATATATTAACTGGGAAAGAAAATTCCAAGCCATGCTCAGTGACATTCAGAGGAAACTGTTTTCTTCTAAGATGTGAGTCATCAGAAAGAGGTCAAGGCTTTCAAAAATAAAGCACAAGATCACTTTGAAGGTAAAGAGAGAAGACGAATGAGCTCACATCAAGTCCTGCTAACAGAGGAGGTCTGGATGCAGACTCCTGAAAAGCCTGAAAAGAACTTTGAGAAATTAGGCCTGTATAAACTCATGGAAGCTTTATTTTTAATAGTGAGAAAAATAGAAACATGCAAGAATCCATCAACAGGGGATTGATTAGTTTATATGCATGTGATGAGCTGATCCATAACCACTGAAAGATGAGATTCTATACATTAAATCAGGTATGATCCTATTTGGTAAATATGTACATAAATTAGTGCTGTGAATGTATGAAAAATCTCAGAAGAATATACTTATATCAGTGATTATTTTTGAGGGATCAGATTTCTGAAAATTATACATTGTGTGCTTTGTATTTCAGAATTATTTGCACTTTTGTAAAGAATATGTGTACTTTTATAAGAACAAAAAGTCACAAAGAAATGGGTCTTTTTTTATAGAGACAGTAAACACTGTGTTCGAAGGGGGAGGAAGGGAGAAGGGAGAGATTTGCAACATTAATAAAGGGCTGTGCCGTGGAAATTCAGAAATCACTCTGCTCTCTCTCCCACATCCACTCCTAACCCCACAAACAATGCTTTTATTCCACTGCACTTTGATGTTATCCCATGGGCCTCTCCCCCGTGGTTCAGCTGTAAAGAATCCGTCTGCAATGCAGGAAGCGCAGGAGATGCAGGTTTGATCCCTGGGTCTGGAAGATCCCCTGGAGGAGGAAATGGCAGCCAACCCACTCCAGTATTCTTGCTGGCCAATCCTATGGACAGAGGAGCCTGGCGGGCTACAGTCTACAGGGTTGCAAAGAGTTGGACATGACTGAAGCGACTGAGAACATATGCACATGTGGGCCTCTGGAGGAACATAAGAAACAGGTGCATAAAATTTGTCATTATATCTATCGAAGAAAACGTTGTTGAGGATGGTGTCCATTACATCTCGGTTCTTTTCATGTTGAGAATTTATAGGAGACATTTTTCTCGGGTCTCGTTTTCATGAAAAGCTACTTTCCTCGACAGCTGGGCACCTTACCCGAAGGATGCTGTGACTGGTAAGGCATCTTGCATAGCTCTTTGCTTCAGTTACTGGGAAGCTTAGAGATAAAATTCTCACCTGTCCAGCAGCTGGTACAGATCTGAGTATGCTCTTTTGACAGCCAACTTGGCTCTGATTTTTTCCTTTCTTTGGTTCTTCTGTATTTTCTGTATGTTCACAGGTTACATCAAAGAACCTGTTTCCATAGTAAGTCACTGTTGAATACTCTGCTAGTAATAGGCATTACTTTTGCAAACGCACACCTTTGTAAAGGACATCCATCTGGATGGAGAGGAACCTCGTGTTTCATGCAGGTGTTATAAGGGCCACATCTGCTTTTATCTGTTCTACAGACTGGGATTATATGTGGAACTTCAGTTAATAAAAGAATTCAGCTTCCTGAAAAATAGGTTTTAAAAAAAAACCCTGAAACAGAAGCCAAGTTGTATGCATTTTAAGGCATGAACTTGAATTGTTTTATAAAACACATTTCAGGTATTGAGTTACACACAATATTCTTTCAATATCTTCACATGTATATTATATAAATATATATATACCTACACATGATTTACTGGTTACTTTAACCTTGACCACATGTATCCCTTCTGCCAAGTCCAACTCCTTTCTCTTGTTCAGAGCCAAATTTCTCAAGACCCGTCTTTACCCACAATCTCCATTTGCCCACCCCTTGCTCACCACCCAACTGTCTGGCTCGTTGTTTCCCTCATCATCCTATTAAAACCAGCCTCAAAAGCCTCAAGGTCATTAAGTCCCATGAACATTTTTCAGCTTTCTGACTTCTCGGCAGCACTAATGCAGTGGACTGTGGACCGCCATCACACTTTTGACTATTTCTGGAGACTCTGGCTGATTCCCTTCCTCTGTGAGCTTGGTGGTGTCAGTCGCTCAGTCGTGTCTGACTCTTTGCGACCCGAGGATTGTAGCCCACCAGGCTCCTCTCTCCATGGAATTCTCTAGGCCAGAATACTGGAGTGGCTTGCCATTCCCTTCTCCAGAGGATCTTCCCAACCCAGGGATCAAAACCAGGTCACCCGCATTGCAGGCAGATTCTTGACCATCTGAGTCACCAGGGAAACCTCTGTGGGCTTACCAGCTCCTCATAGCCATTAAGATCATGAATTCCGCAAGGCACAGCCTCTGTCCAGTCTTCTTACCTGGCTCAAGTCTTCTGATGATCCCATGCCTGCCTGTGTTTTCAATGATAATACCCCAGGATCTCCCAAACTTGTATCTCCATCCCCAATCCTTCTTCTACCTACAAGTCTGATGGCTTATTCAAGGAGACTTCACACCCAATAGGACCAAGACTACACTAAGAATGACCTCATGGTCTTCTGCATCAGCCTGTTCTTCGTGTAGGGTTTACTATCTGACTGACACTCTCTTCCATCTGGTTCTACGAGCAGAAGCTGAGGAATTCCTTGCCCCTCCAACTCCCAATTTTTGCCCATCTACCTGGGCCCATTCTCACAGATCTCTCTACACCTCTTTTCCTCCACAGTCACCACTTCAATCTAAGCCACCATCTCCTCTCACTGGAGTTATTTTAATGGCATCTTAACTGGTCCTCCTTAATCTATGCTTACCTCTCTTCAGTATCATTCTTTATGCTTCAGTGAAAGTGAAAAAAATCTCATCATACCCATTCACTAACATTCTCTTCCTGGACTAACACATGGCTTCTCATTGCTCTAAGAGCAAAATCTTTAAAGTGACCTTAAAGGTCCTGTATTGTATCACTTTACCTAAGTCTCTTCTATACTTTGTTTGCTCCAGAATCTTGAGCCTTCTTTGAACATGCCACAGAGCCTTTGCTTATGCTGTTATTTCTGTCTGGAAGGTTCACCTGTCTTATCTCACCTACCTTACCCTTCTCTGTTAATCTTTACTCTTACTCAGATCTCAACCCAACATTACTTTCTTAGAAAAACCTTGCCTACTCCCAGGATATCTCTCATGTCATGACTTAACTATCATTTACAGCACATATCACATTTTGTAATTAAACATTTACTGACAAGATTATTGTTTAATGCTTGTATTACACACCAGGCCACAAGCTCAAGATTGTAGTGGAAATATCAGTTACAGTTCATTATTACATTTCTAGCATCTAGAGCAGAATTTGACCTCTGTACGTGCTTGGGAACATTTCTGAAATGATTAATGAATGAAATAAATCCTTTTTTTTATATACTGATTATGTACTAATCTGTGTTTCATTGGGCCCTAAATCAGATGGAATTTTTTATTAGATTATAGATCTAGTGTTATTTTGGCATGTATTAGGTTATTAGTTTATATGAAAAGGAGATAAAAGATATTCCCAAGCTAAAAAATTTTAACCAAAATACTGGGATGACCCTTTAAGAGGATAACAAAAATTATACCTTATACAATCAAGACCACATTTAATGATCACAGCTAACTACAAAACAAAATAATAAATAACTCAATATAAATTATTAGAGTTTTTATTATTAAAAAATGATGTTAAAATTTAATAGCATGATATACTCTTAGGTAATAATGCTGAACGATCTTTGTTGACTAAGCTGTTACCCTTCAAAACATAATGGTTGAACTTCAAAAGCAGAAGACCAACAAAATGAGCAGATATTCAGATGAACAGTTCACTAATTGCTTTCCTTTGCATCAGTTTTCATGTCTTTAAATGCCCGTGCCCTTCTCAATACATAGAGAGATTGAGGTGCTAAAGCAAATCTTCAAAGATCGGTATTACCAACTGATTTTTTTCTTTGTGAATGACAGAAGACTTCTGTGCTTAACTCTCCTTATTTTAGATTACAGTTCACTTCTGTCCCCTAAATTGTGCATGCTATCTCATTTTTATTACCAACATTAGAATGAGTGAAGTAATAGAAAAAGATTTATTCTTTACAAAGGGTCTATTGTGGCTTTACTGCTTCTTGTTCTACCCTTCCCAAGTCTTTGTCAAGACTCTGACAGATGAAGATGCTATACACATAATAGATTCTGAGTTACTCAGTATGATTTATTAGATGAGTTACTTTTCATGTATTTGAGTAAGTGCTGTAAGTGGGAAGACAAGACTGAAACCACACGAAAGCCTGAGAGCTGTCAGCCACTGAAACATAAAACCAGTTCAGAAGAGACTCACTCTAATACAACACACATGTCTCATAAATTGATGCACTGACCTTCATCAAAATTAAAATGTTCTGATCTTTAACAAGATGCTGTTTTAAAAAGATGAAAAATTAAAAAAGCAAGCCAAAGATGAGGGGAAATATTTGCAAAATCACAGATCTGCTTAAGAACTGTGTCCAGAATAGATAAAGACTCTTAAGGCTCAATACTAAGCAAAAAAACCAATTTAAAAATTAGCAAAAGCTTTGAGTAGACACTCCATCAAAGAAGATATACAAATGACAAGTATATGAAAAGATGCTCAATATCTTCAGTCATCGGGAAAATGCAAATTCAAACCACAATTAGACATCACCGTATTAGAATGGCAAAAAACCAAACCAAACCAAAACAGAACTGACATTAAGCGAGTATGTGGAGCAACTGGAATTCTCACACTGCTGGTGCAAAATGGCACAACTCTTAGCAGTTTCTTGTAAAATTAAGCATACACTTCCAATACAACCCAACAATCCCACTCCTACATCTACATCCAAGAGAAATGAAAGCTTATATTCACACAAAAATCTCTACATGATTGTCTATGGTGACCTGATTTTTAATTGCCAAAAACTGGAACCAACTTAAATGTTCATGAACTGGTGAATATGTGATCCATCTGTTTTACATCCATACATTGGAATACTATTCAGTAATAAAAAGGAATAAAGGGGTGAATCAGACGCAATGTGGATTAATCTTTTCTATCCTCTATGCCTCCAAAGAATGTCAAATCAGAAGTTCAAGTTCACCTAGGTGGGCAAATGCTCTCAGAGCAAAAGGAACTTTGGTGCTTCTCCTTGACCTTTCTAGGTTTCAGTTTTCAATAATATTCTGACCTGATCGTTCCTTACTATCTTACTGATGCTTTAATAGTTTTAAGAAGATAGTTTAAAATCGTTTCATCCAGAATTTTTAGTTGTCAGAAGAAAGACTGATCCAAATAACATAGTCCACCATACTACCAAAAGTAGAAGCTGAGTACCTGTATGGAGTAACAGCCAAAGAAAGGACTTGGTATGGGTGGATTTCAGGAACGTGGAAGGAGATTCAGGAAACATCTTTAGGAATAAGAAAAACTTACTCATGTCTCCTCAGAGGATGGTGGTGTCTAGCCATTGTGCTGGGTGGTGGCAAGAGAAATCCCATGCCAAAGCAGTATGTTTCAGGGAATAGCATCAGAATAACCTGCAAGGGGATGAGTCAGTTCTTTACTTTCCCTTAATTCACCACTACTTTCCCCAGTCCACGTAGCCAGGACCATAGGGAAATGGGACCGTAATGCTCTCTCCATCGCCTCCAGCACCACCACTTGCAGTGTTCTCATCTTACCTCTCCAGACTCATTTCCCCCTCTCCCTTCCCCAGCTTCTTTAAATGTGGCCCTCTTGGCATTGAGTTTTTGTCCCCTCCCGGGTCTGTGCCCCTCATGCTTCCTGGCCCCACCTGCCCCTGGGCTGCCCGCCTGGGTGAGCCCCCTCGGAGGGGGCCTGCTGCTGACATTATCAGAGCCTTGAGCAGCAGCTAGATGGTCCATGAAGGCTTCATAGCCCTTTGCACTAGAATCGTCTACTCAAATTCAAATGTGAAAGTTAATTCAATCCCCACAACCTCTCTTCACTGTCAAGTGATTCATTTCTAGGGTCAAAGGCATTTTAAATGCTACTGGAAAGTGCAAGTTTCAATTTCTTACATTTAGCATCTTGTGTGACTCATTTAAGGGTTTCCCTGATAGCTCAGCTGGTAAAGAATCCACCAGGAATGCAGGAGACCCCAGTTCGATTCCTGGGTCAGGAAGATCCCCTGGAGTAGGGAGAGGCTACCCACCCCAGTATTCTTGGGCTTCCCTGGTGGCTCAGCTGGTAAAGAATCCACCTGCAATGTGGGAGACCTGGGTTTGGTCCCTGGGTTTGGAAGATCTCCTGGAGAAGGGAATGGCTACACTCCGATATTTTGGACTGGAGAATTCCATGGACTGTATAGTCCATGGGGTTGCAAATAGTCAGACACGACTGAGTGATGATTAGCTAGCTATGACTCATTTAAAAATTCAAATGGAAATGTAGTATATGCCACTCTGATTTTAATATCTTTTGTGTGTAGTCTCTACACCACACCAAAAAAAAAAAAAAAAAAAAGCTCCATTGACAGGAAACACACAATTAAAACTAATAACTTCTCTTTTCCTTTTAGTCATATAACTTGCTAAGATACAAAGATCAGCTTTGGGGACATCCAAGGATAAACAATTAGAATCACATTGCGTTGGCAATTAAATGACTGTTTCTCAATATCGAAGAAGGGCTCATGCGATAAAGATGTGTAACTGTATCATAAAGCCCACGTCTGCAAGTCGGCGTCTCGGGTCAGCTTGGTGTCCCACAGGCCCCGGGCTCCTCTGCTCTGCTCTGACACCCTCCTGAGACGCCTCCGTCCAGGGCGAGTCTCGAACATCACAGGGTGACTCCAGAGCTCCAAGTCCCGAGCAGCAAGAGGGAAGGCCACTCCTCACAGCCCTCTCTTTTCATTATTAGGGGGACATGTCCTCACTGAGCACAGGGACCAGAACACGCTACGTTCAGGTCCCAGGGCTGCCATGACAGAGGACCACAGGCTGAGTGGCTTAAGCACCAGCGCCAGCACTGGATTCTCTCCCAGTTCTGGAGGCTGGCCGGCTGAAATCTAGAACCAATCAACAGGTTGGTTCTTTCTGAGGGCTGAGAGGGAGCCTCCATCCCAGGCCTCTCTTCTTGGACTGTCCACAGCCGTCCTCCCTCTCCATCTCCTCCCACTGTCTTTCCCCCGTTGCATGTGTGTCTCTGTGTCCAAATGAAACAGAAGCAGAACCAAGGACATAAAGAACAGACTGGTGGGTGCCAATGGGGTGGGGTTTAGGGGAGGGATGGAGCGGGAGGTTGGGGTTAGCAGATGTAAGCTTTTATATACAGAATGGTTAAACAACAAAGCCCTACTGTATAGCAAAGGGAACTATATTCAATATCCTGTGATCAACCATAATGGGAAAGAATAGTAAAAAAGAATGTATATATATATACACACATATATATGTAACTGAATTACTTCGCTGTACAGTAGAGATGAACATAACATTGTATATCAACAATGCTTCAATAAAAAAAATTGAAAAAAAGAGAAATGACCATTGCCTTGATGTCTCATGATTAAAATGAGGTAATACAGAAGAGAGTAAGAGGAGAAAGCATTGATCAGACTGCAGTCTCCTGTGGCCCAGACATCCTGCGGTGAGAACTCTCTAAAATAGAATCTGTTCTCAAAAATGAAATCGTCAGAATTCAGCTGGACCTTGCAAGCAGTCCACGCCACACTTGCCAGTGCCACTCACTCATTTTCCTCCTTGACTGACCTTCTGTTGAATTCTTCTCTTTTCCTAAGTTCAGGAGGCCACATGCACGTACAGTTCCTCCAACTTAATGTACATTCTCAGGAAAAAGAAAACACAATAGGAACAGAGGAACAAATGCAAATTAAATGAAATCAAATTCTCAGGAAAAACAAAACACAATAGAAGCAGAGGAACAAATGCCAATCAAATAAAATCAAATTCTCAGGAAAAACAAAACACAATTACAGCAAAGGAATCAAATGCCAATCAAAGTGGAATCAGATGTGATTTCAATGTGACTCCAACCAAACGGGAATCAAATGTGGCACTGGAATCAAATGCCAATCAAATGGAATTAAGTGCAAATATTAAATAATGCAGATACTTAACTATATATTGAGTTGTCTCCTGTATGTGTGGCACTTCTTGGAATAAATGATGACTTGCTCCTAGACAGTCCTCAGAAATCCTGCAATGTTTCTGAAATTTAAAACTATGGTGTGTGTACATACATATATGCATGTATATGTGCATGTGTACATATATACTAGGTATATAAATGTGAAAATGTATATACACACATGTACACATACTATGCATGTAGTATAAAAGTATGCACACATATGTAAGTAGAGATTAGGGGTGCGTCCTTGGCTCTTCTTCATCACTTCCTGTCATGTTCTGGCCTCTCACTGGCCTCAAGTGGGCCCAAGAAAGGAGAGCAATTGACTTCCTCCCTCGTGGATCATCAACAGAGCCTGACTCATGGGTCACCAGCCCTTTTTTATGTTTCAGAAAGGAATCTATAGCTCCCTAGTATACAACAAGAGTTTCATTTAAGGCAATGACTTTATGCTTTAATGACTTCACACTGCCCCTTCATTATTGGTTTCTCTGCCTCATTCCATGCTAACCAATATTTTTATCATTAAGATCTGTTTTGGGATTGTTCAAAAGGACTATGAAAGATTTCCCATGAACTTGGGCAAACTCTGGGAGACGGTGAGGGACAGGGAGGCCTAGCATGCTGCAGTCCATGGGGTCTCAAAGAGTCAGACATGACTGGGCGACTGAACAACAACAGAAGGATTATGACCTGAAGGAAGATGACATCAAGGTCACAAGTAACTGAAACGTTAGAAGCAAAATGAGAATATCTGTTTGACATTGCTACTGTCCATGTTATTTCTTAAGCTTATTTGCTGCTACTAAGTTACTTTAGTAGTGTCCGACTCTGTGTGACTCCATAGATGGCAGCCCACCAGGCTCCTCCGTCCCTGGGATTCTCCAGGCAAGAATACTGGAGTGGGTTGCCATTTCCTTCTCCAATGCATGAAAATGAAAAGTGAAAGTGAAGTCACTCAGTCTTATTTAGAGGTGACATAAATTGATCTTTCCACATATGGCCTTACCCTTCTCATGCAGTTTTATGGGGAGGGGGAAACTGACAGCATGCAATCTCCACTCTTTCCCAAACATCCATCAGAGGTCACTTTCAAGCCATGTGAAAAGCAGCCGAACCAAGTGATCAATTTTAAGGGTTTTGAATTGATACAGGGAAAACTGGTATATGCTAGGTCTAAGGCAATCTACCTGTAATATTAAACTTAAGCTGGTATTCAATATCTGGAGAAGGCAATGGCAACCCACTCCAGTACTCTTGCCTGGAAAATCCCATAGACGAAGGAGTCTGGTAGGCCGCAGTCCATGGGGTTGCTAAGAGTCGGACACGATTGAGCGTCTTCACTTTCACTTTTCACTTTCATGCACTGGAGAAGGAAATGGCAACCCACTCCAGTGTTCTTGCCTGGAGAATCCCAGGGATGGGGGAACCTCGTGGGCTGCCATCTATGGGGTTGCACAGAGTCGGACACGACTGAAGCGACTTAGCAACAGCAGCAGCGATTCAATATCATACTTTAACAGACCAGCTGTTGATGTGTGTGTTTAGGCAGAGAAGTATCCAGAGCACCAGACCAGACAGAGAGGTTCTTAAATCTCTGAAAACTGACATTTTGGTAAATCTCCACCCAGATATACAAAGCTGTGAATCCCGTCGGTGGCTATTTAAGTTCCCTACTCCTCATTCATTCATTATATGCTAATTAGGCATCTATATTTCAGAATTTTCTAAAATTAAGAATAACTCTTTCCTCTGAAATAGACTACCTTTTGACTCTCTTACTAGCAATGAAATGGAAATTTCAGGACATCTACACACAAAGCTCCATGAAAGGTTTCACATCTCTCTTAATCCCTTTTGAGAGTAATGTCTGTGCTGCAGGGACATGGAGGAGGCTGGGGTAAGGATGGCTATGAGGAAGGGAATCAAGAGTTCTGGTTCTGTCATATTCAACTCAAGATGCCTGTTAGACATCCAAGAAGTGAAGTCAAGTTGGCAGTTACCTAAGGTCAAGGAAGAATTACAGATACAAGCTTGAGAACCACTAGTACATTTGTGACAAGTAAACCCATGGCAATGGTTGAACAGCCTTGGGAAGGCTGAGGACTGAGTTCGAGAGCATTCCAACAATGACTAGGAAGAAGAGACCAGAGAGGTCAAAGGAAAATAAGGTAAGTGTGGTGGCCTGGAGGTCAGGTGTTTAAGGAGACGTACTTACCTGGTTTGATGCTGCTAAGAGATCAAGTGAATGTCAACAGAGAACTGTCCACTGAACCTGATCAGATAAAAATGGTACAGAAGACTTCAAGGGTCGTGTCCATGGAGAGGTGCAGGTGAAAATCTGATGGGGTTGAGAAGTGAATGAGAGATGGAGCGCTGCCAACATCAAGTATGGATGATTCTTTTAAGAAATTCTGCTGTAAAGCAAGCAGAAACTACCTCTAAGAGACAGGTGTCTCTTACAAGGATTGATCCTTCAATTGTCCCCTCTAATTTGAGCAGCTGCTTTTGTTTTTTAACTTTTTATTTTGTATTAGGGTAATACTGATTAACGATGTTGTGATAGCTTCAGGTGAAGAGCAAAGGGATCCAGCCATATATATACATGTATCCATTCTCCCCCAAACTCTCCTCCCATCCAGGCTGCCACATAACATTAAGCAAGATTCCCTGTGTTATACAGTAAGTCCTTGTTGGCCATCCATTCTAAACACAGCAGTATGCACATGTGCATCCCAACCTCCCTAACTGTCCCTTCCCCTCATCCTTCACCCCAGCAACCATAAACTCGTTCTCTGAGTCTCTCTCCATTTTGTAAGTTCATTTATATCATTTCTTTTTAGATTCCACATATAAGGGATGCCCTTTGATATTTATACTTCTCTGTTTGACTTACTTCATTCAGTATGACAATCTCTAGGGCCATCCATATTGAGCGGTTGCTTTCTTGAACCAGTTTGCTCTTGTTTTGTTTGTACCAGTCCAGGGTAAGGCACTCTTAAATGCCTCTCCTGTTGGTGGGTATCTTCCAGGTTGGGTGCCAATTAAACAATGAATCCCACTGGAGACAGAAATCAGAACACTGTGGTTTTCCTGAATAAAGCTATTTGTTCATCACCCTTCCTGGCTGCAGGTTTTGATTTTGAACCACTTCATGTTTCCTGTGACAGGGCCTAAGGTAAAACAGAGTTGGATTAATTTCAACATTGTTGTTGTCAACAAACCAGATTTTATGTGGTTTGAATATTTTCTTTTCTAAATTCAGTTTGAGGTAGAAATCTGAGTTAAATACAGTGCCGAAACATAAAGTTAGGCTATAGATTTTATCTTCTTCTAAAAGGGAAAATTCTAGCTGTGCATTACACTTCGGGACAGGAAAGTAGAGCCCTAAAGACCCCGCAATTGCATTGCAGGTGGGTTACAGCTTTAGGAAGTGCTGTCCTCCTGTGGATAAGGAAGCAAGCCCTAGTGACATGAGCAGGTTTGGAGGGACAAGGCTCTTGGACACGTGATAGTAACCTCCACCAAAGGGCCACCATGGGGTGTGCATGCCCCCCAAACCCACCAGCCCACACCTTTTATATGAACATGGTTGAATGAAAGACAAATAAGTGAAATGCCTTTCTCACTTTTGGTTCCATTAGAATAAACCCAAGTCTTATTATGGCAGAAAACGAAGAAGAACTAACAAGCCTCCTGATGAACATGAAAGAGGAGAGTGAAAAAGTTGGCTTAAAACTCAACAATCAGAAAACTAAGATCATGGCATCTGGTCCCATCACTTCATGGAAAATAGATGGGGAAACAGTGGAAACAGTGACAGACTTTATTTTGGGGGGGCTCCAAAATCACTGCAGATGGTGACTGCAGCCATGAAATTAAAAGATGCTTGCTCCTTGGAAGAAAAGTTATGACCAACCTAGACGGCATATTAAAAAGCAGAGACATTACTTTGCCAACAAAGGTCTGTCGTCAGAGCTCTGGTTTTTCCAGTAGTCATGTATGGATGTGAGAGTTGGACTATAAAGAAAGCTGAGCACTGAAGAATTGATGCTTTTGAACTTTGATTTTGGAGAAGACTCTTGAGCGTCCCTTGGACTGCAAGGAGATCCAACCAGTACATCTGAAAGGAAATCAGTCCTGAATATTCATTGGAAGGAGTGACGCTGAAGCTGAAACTCCAATCCTTTGGTCACCTGATGTGAAGAACTGACTCGTTTGAAAAGACCTTGATGCTGGGAAAGATTGAAGGCAAGAGGAGAAGGGAACGACAGAGGATGAGCTGGTTAGATGGCATCACTGATTCAATGGACATGAGTTTGAGTAAACTCCGGGAGTTGGTGATAGACAGGGAAGCCTGGCATGCTGCAGTCCATAGGGTTGCAAAGAGTCGGACACGACTGAGCCACTGAACTAAACTGAACTGAGCTGATTCAGAAATAGATTGAAAACTCAACCAAAAAGAAAAAAAACAAAAGTGTTCCATTATGGAAAGAGGGTCAGAAGTGTAGACTAGGAGGAGTCTAGAGCTGGGGGTGGGGCAGGGGGGTGGTGGGCACCCTCTGAAATTATCCAGCAGAGCCCCTCCTTCCACAGGACTGAGGCTGAAGCCTCCCCAGAACGCAGCCTCGGGGAGGAAGATGAGAAACCTGCTCTTGGGGATCGCTGTAAAAACCCCATGACCCTCATCTCTCTTTAAACATTTTCAAAATTGTCAACTCTTATATCCCAAAGAACCTACATATCATATACGTACTGTTCCCTCCTCCTTCTTTTCTATATTTTTTTGTAGGAAAAAAAAAATCCAGGATGAAAGAACTAGCCTTTTGCACATCAGTGCTCAGAAGGGAGTGGGGATGACCGAGGAGGGAGAGCCAGATGTCATGCATACATAAACACTACCTACCAGGTAGGCCTGGGTAGCTTGATAACCCCTGACTCACTCTGCATTATCTCCCTCTGCATCGTGGCTGGTGGGGCCAATGCGGGGCAGGAATCTGGGCAGGGCCAGTCCCTTCACCCAACCTTGCACCCCTAGCAACTGGCTGAGCAACACGGTAACAGCACAAGGTTGGAGCAGCAACCATTCTGCTTGTCACTGTTGAAGCCGTGACCTCTTCCTGCAAGACAGTCCACAAGGACAGGACTGCAGAAATCCCCTAACTCTGCACGGCTTAATGCAAATATTTAAAGGCACCAGGCACATACATAAATTGGTTACTTGCTCTTTGGAAAAAAATTTTAGAGTCATAGATCCTGGTTCTTAATTCGTAAGGTAGAAACCCTTTTATCCAAATATTATTGATTAAGGAACCAGGGCATCAACTGGTCATCTAGTTAAAAATAATCCAACTGAATGGATTGCATAATCCTAACAGCATTGCAGAAGTTGCCCTTTTATTGATTCTTAACAAACCCTATGATTCTCATGAGTAAATGGAGTCATTGTCCCAATGGGTTGGGTGCTCCACACAGCTGCCTCTTCACCCCTGGGCTTGGCACACAAGTTCCAAAAGCACCTTCCTGCCCCAGGGCTCTTCACTCCCGGGATATTTGCAAGCTACACCTCTCCAACTCCCTTGCATCTTCTCTGTGGCCAAACTTCGCCTTAAAATCCACCCGACGCCTCAGCTTTATGAGCGAAAAAGGCCTATTTCCTTCACCCAGGCCTATTTCCACTCTGACTCCAGGAGCCAGGTCAAAGCCCAGACCCACCTTCACGGGTCTGAGGGCTGGATGACCATGAACGCCTCACACTCCAGGCTCCCGGAGGCTCCAGCCTGTCCCCAGACATCCTCGCTCAGTGCGCCCTCGGGGCTGGTCCTGTGGCTACCTCTGGTGCCCCACCAGGATGCGGAGTATCAGGAAGGAGACCCTTCTCTTGCCCTTCACTGTTCTGAGCAATAGAATAGGTCTTTCTGCGCGGTGTTCAGAGTCTAACTGCAGCTGCAGGAACTGCGGCTGGAGATGAGAACCCACCAAAACGGCGCCTTCAGCTTCACCACGTGGCTTAATCTCTTCCAAGCCCAGAGATACGCACCCCAACCGGAGGCCCTCCCGCCCTTTCTCCCACTGCCGGGTTTATATGGGTCACATTCATGTCCAAGTTTGTGAAAATAAGTTGGGGAAAGAAGGGGGAAGAAGAAAGAAGATGGGAACGTTCCTGCCTCCCTGATCATCAAGACGGATTGTTCTCGATTCTTTTCCCCTTTTGCTACATGACCACTCAGTGTACTCGCTGAGGCAAAGTGTCCTTCCCCTGCGGCTTCGGGCTTGGCCACATGAACGACTTCAACCAATGAAATGTGAGGAGGCACCACCCACTCGGGCAACTTCCTTCAATGTTCTCGCGAGTTTTGGCTCATCCTCTCGTCGAAGGTCCGCCTTACTCTGGCCTGAGGGCGGTTTTTGCCTGGCGCCTATCAAAGTGGTCATTGCCGGGCGCCTATCTGTGTTCTCATTACCTGGCTCGGGAGTAGAGATAGATATGGGAACCTGGAGAGTGACAAGGAGTGATCAGCCTCTTTGCCCACCTAGTACGTTCGCTTAACCCGTGTTCGGGTGCTCCAGGACCCTCCTGCTCTGGCCTTTACCAAGACCTCCTTGGTTTTTCTGTCTCTTGTGAAAGATGTTCCTCTACTAAGTCTAGGGCTGCTACATCCTTTAATAATCTGATCCCACTTTCGCTTTGGCTCTCAAACCTTGAACGATTTGTGTCATCAACTGACCCTTTGTCTTATAGCTCAAATCACTAAATGCTTCTCCTACCAACTTGTCAAATAACATCAGTGAGACAGTTTTCCAATAAAACACTTAAAGAGACCACACTTTTGAGTATAATAGCAGAGGGCAGTGAGCACATTTCTATTAAAGGAGAAAGCATCAAAGGAAATGGGATTTCTAAATATTTAAGTGTATTTTCAAAACCCATTATATCAAGGATTTTTAACTTTTTTAAATACGAAAGTGACACAGTTCCAAAGTGTGTTAAATCCTGCCAGCCTGGGGACATTTGCAGACACGTGTGTGGTACTCAGGCAGGCCTGGACAGCTCTTCCCCAGCATAAGCATCTCACAGGCAAAAGTCCACTTGTGCCAATTCAATATATATGTCAGAGGAAAATTCATTCCTTTGCAGGATTATAGAAAAATTATTCCAGGACTGTTTAATCTTGCTCTATAAGACAAATTCTTAGTGAGTGAATTAACTCTCTTGGAGTAAATTAGACACATTTTGGAAACTGCCTTAAACCCTCATGGGCATGCCGCCTGTTTGGTTACCCAGGGCCTGCACCCCGAAAGAGCCTGCTCCTGCGCTAGGAGTCTTGCAATTCTTAATAATCATCGAACAGAGGCCTGCATTTTTCAGTTTGTACTGGGCCCCACAAATCATGTAACTGACCCTACTTTCAGGTCCCTATAAGAGAGAGTTTCTAAATAGTCCTTTGGTATTTTTTGTTCCCTAATTGTTTGTTAATCCACGTGTATTCTTGGCATCTACTTTGGTGACTGAAACCCTCTTCCACAGTAGACCGAACTTCTAGAAACCATCTTTCACCTCTTTTAATCGTGGCTGGAAGTGTCATGGAAGCAGGTCTGATGTCACTGGTTTAATGGCCAGTGGAAATATCACATTCCCTCATCAATTCAAAACACACCCTTTGCTTTATGTTCACTGTCCCCAAGCCTGCTTTTCTGATGCCTGCCTTCTTCCCAGAAATAAACGGTGAGAATTTGCTCTTTAGGGAAAAGTAGCCAGTTCAGCCATCTTAAGTTTGTTTGCGCTTGTGGCAATGGTTTAAAAAGGAAACCGCCCCCCCAAAAGAACATGGTAGGCAGTGCAGAGATTCAAAAGACTGTCGACTTGCAATGTGGGCATGGAGGGAGGACAGGAGGTGGCCACCAGCAGGCGGCTCTGAGGGAGATGAATGTCCCTTAAAGAAGAGGCAGGCAGCCCACCTCCTCCTGGAAGAGTGCCTGCTAAGGATGTGGGATTGTGCATATGAATATTTAATTTGTGCCTTTTAATGGGTTTGTTTTTAGCATCTTTCTTATTTAAAAATAATTCTGACTTCATTTCCCCCCCTCCCCCAAAGGTAAATAAAGGCAAAATAACGCTCAGAAAGCATCTCCAATGGTTTCCGAGTCATTTTGCTTGTTTAATGCCCAAGACTCAATGCTCCTTGGGTGTCCTTGAGGTTAAAAAGATTCTCTGAAGCACACCATCTTTTCTTGCCCTCCTCCCACAGTTCTTGTCCTTCAACTTTTACAGGAAAGATCATCTAAATGACAAATTACCAAAGAGAGATTAGACTAGCCCTGGATCTTTAACCTCCCCCACCCCAAATATTTGGTATAATTATCAAGACAGTTCGTCTTGTGGATGATGGTTATGCTGGTTCTTCTCCAACAGAGACAAATGGCAGGAGGTAATTAACCTGTTTGCCAAACTGATAACTCATAGACTCGACTACCTCCTGAGGGTCACTCAAAGAGCAACACAAGATGAATGGAGAATAAGCACCTTTAGGCTAAACTGCCAGTGGTGAGAAATATTGAAGGAAAGACAATATTTAACCATCTGAACTGTCCCTCTGTGACCTGGCTCTAATCTAGGCTCAGCTGATCAATAGCAGCTGACATTGATGTAGGTTCCTACTGATTATAAAGTGCCTTTGGGTACATTATCATATCTTCAAGTCCCTGATCTGAGAACATGCAAAAGGGTAACTTCCCACTGGAGAGATTCATTACAGACTTGGAAAAAAAATAATGAAGACAAGCCCTTTATTCATTTCAACTAAGCATCTGAGGGGCTTCCCTGGTAGTTCAGCTGGTAAAGAATCCTCCTGCAATGTGGGAGACCCTAGTTTGATTCCTGGGTCAGGAAGATCCCCTGGAGAAGGGATAGGCTACCCACTCCAGTATTCTTGGGCTTCCCTGGTGGCTAAATGGTAAAGAATCTGCCTGCAATGAGGGAGACTTGGGTTTGATCCCTGGATTGGGAAGATCCCCTGGAGAAGGGAATGGCTGCCTACTCCAGTATTCTGGCCTAGAGAATTCCATGGACTGTATAGAGTGTGGGGTCACAAAGAGACGCTTTTGCTTTCACGTTTAAGCATCTGAAGGGGCAGTGATGACTTGACAGTAATGCCTGGGTTATTGCAGTTGCTGTTCTGCAAAACTGCCTAATGGGTGGGTTTCCTTCATCCTTCTTGGCTCCTTTTCCCTGCTTTCTGTACTCTTCCTCCACCTTTAGGCGCCAGTCTCAGTCTTTTCCATGACTGACTTGCACCTGTCCCCACCTGGACCTTGGTTCTCGTTGCCACATCTTCCTTGTTCCAAAACGTCCTCCCCATTCCATGCAGGGCACTGTCCAAGTGAAAGCCTTGACCACCCCATGATGTGGCCCTGGCCTCATTTCCTCCTCTCTCTTCCTCACCTCCATGCCCAGATCACACTACTCACAGCGGGCAGCTCTCCATGTACACCATGGATTTTCTCACCTGGAGCCTCTCCCACAGTGTCCCTTCTATCTGGGAAGGAAGTCAGCACTTTCTGCTCAGAAGAAGGTCACTCTCAAAGGCTTGAGAGTAAACATTTGAGGATTTGCCTGCCACAGGGTCTCTATGGGGGCAACACAACATGGAAACAGTCATACACAATACATAATTAAGCATTCTGGGTTCCACCAAAACTTGATTTTGAGACATGAAGATCTAGAATTTCATATCATGTTCACATGTTGTAAGATAGTTTTCTTCTCTTGATTTTTTCCCCAATCATTTAAAAATGTAAAAATTGCTCTCAGGTCATGGGTTGTATGAAAACCAGGAGCTGTCTGAATTTGGCTCACGGTATGTAGTTTGACAATTCCTTGATTTAGACTAGTATTAGCCCTTCACAGCCATGTCAGGTGGTGTCTTCAGGAAACTTCTCTGAATGCTGGGCACATTTGGAAAAAAAAAATTATTTGTCTGTGCTCCTGTGGGACCAGTTCGCATTTTTTCATCTCTTCCCATAGGATCTTCCAGTCAAGTGCCCTGCCATTGAGATGCAGCTCCATACACAGAGCATTTGGCAATGACCTGCTTTTGTGCCTGACTTCCTGCTAACAGCTCAGTCCCCAGGGCAGAGCTGGAGCTGGCCTGCTCCTGAGCTCCAGGCCCGGCCCTGTGCTCCCAGCTGGGTCAGGGCCTAGGCTCTGAGTGGCCCCTGGGTGGAGCTGGGCATTCTGCGGTGGTATCTGAGCCATCTCCCCTGGTTTGCCTGGACCTTGCAGGGCAATGGGCTACCCAGGTGGCACTAGTGGGGTGAAGAACTCACTGGCCAATGCAGGAGACCTGACAGATGGGTTTGATTCCTGGGTTGGGAATACCCCCTGGAGGAGGGCATGGCAACCCACCCCAGTAACCATGCCTGGAGAATCCCCTGGACAGAGGAGCCTGGTGGGCTACAGTCCATGCGGTTGCAAAGAGTTGGACATGACTGAAGTGACTTAGCACACACACATGCAGGGAGAAAGACCACTGTAAATAAGAAAGCAGTGTATAGCCTACACTGTGAACCAGACAGTTACTTGATCCAGACAGAAGGAAGCAGTGATTATGGGAAAAAAAGAAGCGCCATGTACTTGGAACATATGAGAGCTCTGGAAAGGAGAGGGACTCTCAAAACATGGGGCCTGTGAAGGGGAGGGCATTTCCCTGCCACTGAACTCTCCTGAGAGCCAAAGGTGCCCTTCTGCCTCAGAATCACCAGCCTCATCTCAAGTCTACAGCTCAGAATGGCCAGCGGAGGTTGGGGATCTGCATTTTAGTTAGCTATTGATACAGAACAAATTGCTCCTAAATTTAGAGGTTCAAAATAAAAATAACCATTTATCATCTCACTCCATTGCTATAGATCAGGAACTGGAGAGTGGTTTAGCTCATAGTTCAGCTGGTAAAGAATCTGTCTGCAGTGCAAGAGACCCCAATTCAATTCCTAGATTGGGAAGATACACTGGGGAAGGGATAGGCTACCCATTCCAGTATTCTTGGGCTTCCCTGGTGGCTCAGCTGGTAAAGAATTCACCTTCAATGCGGGAGACCTGGATTCGATCCCTGGGTTGGGAAGATCTCCTGGAGAAGGAAATGGCTACCCACTCCAGTATTCTGGCCTGGAGAATTCCATGGACAGAGGAGCCTGGTAGGCTACAGTCCATGGGGTCATAAAGAATCAGACACAACTGAGTGACTTTCACTTTCGCTTCACTTAGCTGAATGGTCCTGTCTGTGGCTCTCTCAGAAGATAATGGCCAAGAGGTCAACCAAGGCTGTGATCACCTGAAGTCCCAACTGGAGTTGGAGGATTTGATTCAAAATAGTACACCCAGTGGTTCACAAGTTGATGCTGGTGGTTAGCAGACGACCTCCTTTCCTCCTCAGGTGGATCTCTCCATGTTTTTTTTTTTTTTTTCTTTTTACTGCTTCATTTTACCAGTGTTTGTAATATGGTGTGATAGATCTCATTTTGAAGATGTTAGGATTGGTGGCCTCTTTTCATGAGCATCTGAATCCATCATGTTGCTTAGGATCTTTCTTCTTCACAAGGGATTGTTTTTCACCCATTCACCGCAAGCACTCAGCTCCATGCCTGGTAGCTTCCTCCACCAGGGCTTCTTGGATTTCCTTAACAACATGGCAGCTGGATCACTCCAAGAGATAACAAGTTGGAAGCTGCAATGGACCTCAATGTCACATTCTTTCATTTTCACAATGTCTGTGGTTACCCAAGTCAGCCCCATCCCAGCATGGCAGGAAATGGTACCAGGGTGTAACTCTTCAGGAGGCAGGAATCACTGGTGCCATCTTGTAGACTGGACATGGTAACAAAGGACTTAGAGCCCGTTTTCTTAAGGGCTAGATTAAAACAACTTAAAAAAATTATGTATGCTGTTTTATAGAAAAACTTCCTTGATCCAAACTTCATCAAGATTCCTTAATCTAGACAAATGCTAAAAACAGGAAGCTATTTCCCAAGGCTAGGTTTTGCCTGTGGCTGACTGGGTCTGGTATGAGTGGACTGGGTTTGGGGGAGTGGAACATGACATTTCTCACCCTGAAACAAATAGTTTTAACAATAGTTTTATATCTTACGAAAATCTATATTGCTGGTGTGTATGTATAGTAAACGGGCTTCCCTGGTGACTGAGGTGGTAAAGAATCCTCCTGCAATGTGGGAGACCTGCACTTAATCCTTGGATTGGGAAAATTCCCTGGATAAGGGAACAGCTGCCCACGTCAGTACTCTTGCCTGGAGAATCCCCTGGACAGAGGAGCCTGATGGGCTACAGTCCATGGGGTCGCAAAGAGCTGGACATGACTGACACAACTTGGCACACACGCACGCTTGTGTAGCAAACACTGGACTATTTTACATTGATATTCAAGTTCTCCTCTTCCTGGCAGGATTCCTGAAACTAGTTCTTATTGATGGAAGGTAAGCAGAAGTACGTTAGTGTAAGCAGTGTACGTTACCTCCACACTGAGGCAGTTAAATGAAATAGGATTTACCCATCCTCCTCTCCTGGCTGCTGATCGAATGCAAAGCACTGATAGAGGAAACCAAAGCACTAAAAGGTGGCAGCCCACCGATTGGAAAAGACCTGGATCCCTGAATGCCTGGAGCCGGCCTCCCTCCCTTTCTCCTGAGAGACCCATGTTAAGCTGTGAAGAAAGTGAGAAATAAACCTCTGCTTTGTTAAACCACTGAAACTTTCAGGTCTTTGTTAGTGGAGCCAGCACTGCTTGTTATGACTCATGCAAAGTATAAATCTTAGGTAAATCTTTGCCATCCTAGAATTGAATTGAATTTTTGCAAAACTGAATCTCTGCCTCCTTTCTTTCATATTTGTGCTTTCTCATAATATATTTCATTTTTAAACTAATAACAGCACCAAAGCCCTAGACTGTTCTGGATCTTTATGATGGGTTTGTAACAGCTGTTGAAGGCCTTTAGGGGGAAAAAGTGTTGCCTTCTGGGTTATAGCTTATGAAATACAAATGTATTATATAATGTCACAACATATGACATGACATCTGGATCAAAAAAAGGAAAGTAGGGATTAAAAGTAAAAGTAAATGGGGGTTATTAAAAATGATACCCTGTATACAAATTGATCCAATATATTCAAAAATTAAAATAACTCTACTTCTACATAAATGTCAGAGGACCACAAAGTTCTTTTTATATCCCAAGGACCAAACCAATAAAAACAAAACAAAACTTTAACCATATACTTCTAGAATTAAAGGTCAGCTCTGAAAACTTTTATAACATACTTATAAATACTAACAGTTCCTAAAACGTTGTCTGCATAATCAAGGACTATTTTTCAATCCTGCTCTATAAAAAACTAGATCACACCGTTGTTTTGAGATTTAGACTATGATTTTTTGTCTTCTCCTCGTGGAAACCGAGCTCCACAAGGGAATTGAGGAGAACATGGTCAGTGTGTCCCCTGTATTCCATCCATCGTTCACCCTCTTGAATCTACTGTCCCATCACACCACCTACTCCAGGGGCCACCAACACCTCAAGGGGCCTCTCCTTCCATTTCTTGGCTCAGCTGCAGGGCCCCAGCCAAGAGGTGGGCCTGCCAGCCCCCAGGCTGTCCATCTTTCCACTTCCACACAGGTAGCCTCTTTGTGGTCACATTTGTGGCTTGGTGATGTCAGACTAACTAACTCTCATTTCTCTCTTCCGGCCTCTAAGTTTCTCTGTTAGTTCCCTTTATTGGCTCTGGACTTATTCCACATGATGTCCTACCAAACTTTTCCTCTGGGGGCCTGTGTCTTGCTTTAGAGGGAGTGCTGGCTGGCGCAGGGGTTAGACTGGGAGATGGCAAATCTCAGTGACCACAGGACAGGCTCATAACATAGCTGGTCTCGCTGGTTCAGCTTCAGACTGAATATTTCCTCTTCTCACCACTTCCTCTTTTTTCAAAAGGCAAAGGCAAATAAAGCTGAATAAAGAGAGCAATCATTTGTTTTGTATCTTGGGACATTTCTCTAACATCTTTCCAAAAGCTGAGCCCCTTACATGCAAAATAAAATGAGTGGCATATTTAAGAGGGTTGGGGAATTGATGAACTATACAAGAAAATTTCCAGAACGTTCAAGAGCATAGTTTTCCTCTCCATCAGTATGTGTATGAAAGAAAAGAGACCCAGACCACTGATGTAAGTGGATGAAAAGCAAAATAATGTGTGGCAAAGGAATAGTTAGAATACTTGAACTGAAAACAAAAGAGAGTGATCATTTTTACAGCCTCGCCTTAGACACTGAACAGTTGATTCGGGTGACTAACTCTAGCACATCTGTATTTACAAGATCTGGAAACGTAAATTACGAACACACAGGAAAATTCGGGGGTTGCCAGGGGAGAGAGAAAAGAGAGTATCTGATTCCATTGGTGAGTCTTTGTTCTTATCTTTATGAAATCCTGATCTAGCATGCGTGCGCCATCTGGTGGAGTCACAATATCTACCTTCACTTGGAAATGGATTCAGTTCAGCAAGATGCTTTGAATTTCCCATCAACTGCAATGAAAAGGGATTGAAAAAGTATTTCTGTGGCAACCACATGTAGGGTATTTCCAAATTATGTAAGCCAATGGTGAGTGAAAACTTACGAACTTCACACAAATGCCTGATTTCATCATCTAAGTGTGTATTGAGTCTGGACATCAAAGACACCCACCAGCTCTGCAGATGGTTCCTGCCTTCCAAAGCAGACTTCTCCCTTCTGTTTTCAAGGTGCTAAGAGGTAGTGATAGTACTAGAGGCAGCTAATAAAGATAGAGAAGAAGAATCCCTAAACTCAGTAGCCATCCTTCAAATAACCCAAGGCTGATGTTTGCCATAAAGCAACAAGCTCGACCTACCGAATCTCTTGCTCTGAAATTGTGATTTTTTTTTTTTTTGCAAATATTTGCTCTAAATGTGAAGCCTTCCCACACCAACTCTGACTCTCTCTTTCTTTAAACCATTTTTTAAATTAAATTTTTATTGGCATATGGTTGCTTTACAATGCTGTGTTACAAAACGATGTTAGTTTCTACTGAACAGCCAAGTGAAACAGCTATATGTGCATATATATCTCTTTTCTGGATTGCCTTCCGATTTAGGTCACCCCAGAGCACTGGATAGCGTCCCCTATGCTGTACGGGAGGTTCTCATTAGTTATCTATTTTTTATACTTTTATACATACTAGCATATATACGTCAATCCCAATCTCCCAATTCATCCCACCGCCTACATTCTCCCTTGGTGTCCATGTTTTTTTCCTCTATGTCTTTATCTCTACTTCTGCTTTGCAAATAGGATTTCTAGATTCTGCACATATGTATTAATATATGGTATGTGTTTTTCTCTTTCTGACTTACTTCGTTCTGTATCTGATTCGCTATTTACTTGGGGTCTTCTGCTCTCTCTGACTTGTGTTCTGAATGTCATCAATATCCACCTAAAGTTGTCCCCAGCCCTCAAATTTCCCTACTTCTGCGCAATTCTCTGATCAGCCACTTAAACACTCTCAACTGTACCACCCACAAGGAAACAGTCAGAAGGAACTCAGGGAAGAAAGAATAGAAAATATCCAGAGCTTTTTTTGCAAGTTGCTTTGAAATGATTGCACATTTTATACGGAATCTACAAAAGCATAGAAATGTACAGAAAGGTAAAATAGCTGACTTGAGAAAGAAGCAAGACTGGGGAAAACATCTTAGCAACTTTTGGAAACATTGGAAAAGTGGAAACGTGCCAAATTTTTAAAACATGGATTTTTAAAACACGAAACTAGAATATTTTAAATAGTTGATGATGTTTGTTGGTTTATTTACTATTTTGTTGTTGTTGAGACATAATTCATATAACATAAAATTTACCATTTTAAAGTATATAGTTCGTTCAAAGTTTTATTTTTCATTCACAAACTTGTGCAACCATCACATCAAACCAATCTTAGAACATTTCCATTACTCCCCAGAAAAACCCCACACCCCATAACTTACTCCCTGTTCCCTCTTCTCATACCAGCCTCTGGCAACCAGTAATCAATCTACTTTTTATCTCTACAGATTTGCCTATTCTATATACTCTGTGTAAATGGTAGCATATAGAAAGAGGTCTTTGGTATTTAGCTTCTTGGCTTAGCACGTTCAAAGTTCATCCATTTTATAGCATTATAGTCCATTGTATGAGTATATAACACATCATTTTTCATACATTCAGTAGTTAATGGACATCTGGATTGTTTCTACTGTTGGCTTTATTGTGAATAATGCTGCTATGAACATTCATATACAAATTTTTATATAAATATACATTTTCAATGCCCTTGAGTGTATACTTATATGTATGAGTGGAATTGATGGGTCACATGGTAATTGTATGTTTAACTCTTTGAAGAACTACCAAGCTGCTTTTCACTGTGGCTGTACCATTTTATAGTCCCAACAACAATGTATGAGTGCTCTAATTTCTCTGTATCCTCACTAAGACTAGTAATTTTCTGTTTAAAAATTGCCATTATTATTATTGCCATCCTACTGGGTGTGAAGTGATCATTGATCTTTAAGAGTGAGTATTTCAGGTGGTGCAATGGTAAGGAATCTGCCCGCCAATGCAGGAGGTGCAAGAGACAGTTTCAATCCCCGGATCAGGAAGCTCCCCTAGAAAAGGAAATATATTCTCCAGTATTCTTGCCTGGAGAACTCCAAGGACAGAGGAGCCTGGCAGGCTACAGTCCGTGGGGTCGCAAAGAGTCAGACAAGACTAAGTGACTGAGCGCACACTCAACACACATTAATGCAAATACAGACTAGAAAACAAAGGAGATGATCTTGGGCATAGAAAAGAACTTTATGTTTCTATATTAAGGTCAACTATATATTTGGCCCTCATCTTACCCAGACAAGAATAATTACCCAGCTTGTTTACCTAAGTATTCTGCTACCAGGGCGTTTATAGAATCACGGAGTCTTAGAGTGAAAACTGCAATAGAGAAGATTCCTCAACTGATGCTACAGTTTCTAAATTGTAGAAATTTCTCTACAATTTACCTGACAGTTAATCATTTCATTTCACTCATGCAATGACAGGGAACTTTTTTCTTCACAAGGCTTCCCATTTTATTTATAACTTCTAGACTAGCTTGCCTTCTTGTAACATCATGTAGATTTTGAGACCACATGAAAAATCTTGAACTCCATTAAACCACCTGTCATGTCCTTGTGGGAGAAGGAAATGGCAACCCACTCCAGTATTCTTGCTTGGAGAATCCTGTGGACAGAGGAGTCTGGAGGGCTGCTGTCCATAGCGTCTCACAGAGTCGGACACAACTGAAGTGACTTAGCATGCATGCATGCATTGGAGAAGGAAATGGCAAGCCACTCCAGTATTCTTGCCTGGAGAATCCCAGGGACAGAGGAGCCTCGTGGGCTGCCGTCTATGGGGTCCCACAGAGTTGGACACGACTAAAGCGACTTAACAGCAGCAGCATGTCCTTGTCTTCAGTATTTCTCTTCATCAAGCTAACTATCTTCAGATTGTTACCCGTCCTATAAAGTCATGGATTCCACTCCTTCACCATCTCCAATGTTTTCCTCTAGATATTAAAATTGGTCTATATCCCGTTAAACATGCATCACTGAGGCATGAGCCCAGCACGCTCTGGACAGTGGGGAATACGGTGAGAGCATTATTTGGCTGTGATGCTGTGCTTCCTCTAGTGATGTAGTCTGAGACTGCATGCCTTTCTGCAACTGTGTCATATGTTTGCTCAAACTGTGTTTGAGCCAATCAGCTAAAACCCCTCCAACTTTTTAGAATGACCTGCTCTCACTCCCCTGTTCTTGGGCAGTTGGTTTTCAAAGCTTGTAGCACTCTATCCTTTTTAAATCTCATCTTTCAAATTTTAGTCTCTAATTCCAAAGATTGTGACAATCTTTTGGACTCCTGAGTCTGTTTCCACTTCACTAACTACCTCTCTTAGGTTTTGTGCCCATCACAAATTAGAAAGACATTTTCATTGGTCTTTGATCAATTCATGGTTATGAACCATACATCCAGCCTGCTCTCCTGGATGGCATCTGTTCTCACAGGCAACACCACTATGCAGTTCAAACACCTATTCATGTGTCTCGCTATTAGATTTGACTCGCATTGTTCTTTTAAGTACTAGTCACTCAATAAGTTTTGTTGAATCGAGTTGGACTGAATCTCCTTTTCAAATGCCAGCTGAGAGTTTTTTTGATAAGACCACTTGCCAAACACATGAGAACATCTCCTGTCTTGCTAAAATCTCACTAATTAGTTATGTTAAACTATGGTCAAGAGGGAGGAAAAAGCTGTTCATTTATACCTTTTGCTTAGTTAATAACTCATTTCCTAATACATCATCCTTCATCTGCTAAGTTCTTGTAATGATATGTGCTAGGATCTGTGTTTTTCTATGTGCTAGGATCTATACTAAGCATTCTACATGGATGAGATGAGATAAATCTCATCCTTAAAGCAAACCTATCAGGTACAACTATTTCCCAGTCTAGAGATGAGGAAGCTGTGGCACAAGCGTAATTTAAGTAAATCATTCAGGGTCACGTGTCTAATAACTAGCCAAGCAAGCATTGAAACTCAAGTCAAGTCTACTATGGAGCCAGAAAGCCAATCGCTATGCACCTTGTCACCTTTTATGAAGTCAAGACTTTCACCCAGAAAAGAGATGAAATGTTATTATAATGTGTCACTGAGAACATCCATTTCCTTATCGGCATCCACAGATTCCTGCTGGTGATTAATACCTTCCACTCAAAGTGACCCACAGAGAATGGTTGCCTCGGAAAAAGGAAGGAAAAACTTCAGACCTTGAGACCATAGAGGGTCTAATGAGATCTTAACATGCATTTCTAATGCTTTGTTTCTTGTATTTTAAAATAAAGAATACAAAATTACACAATGCAAAAACTCACTAATACAAAGTGCTGGATTCATGTGTGTTTTTATGTTCTCAGCACTTGCCTGCATTTTCCAAATTACCAAAATAATATTTCAAAACAAAAATCTATAGATACGTGGAAATTCTGATACATGTGAAACTGCTGATGCCACAGTTCCTTTTGATGTGGCTAAATGAGGTGGGTCACAGATTTTCCTGTTTCATCACAACAAGCTTAATGTACATCAGTGAAAACATAATTTAAAAATCACTTCAGGCTGTTTAGCTGAATGTATATAATTTCTTCTAGAACAGCAATTCACCTCCCAGCACTAGAGGAGAGAGGGAATACCCAGATTCCTCTTGGCTCTGTGGACTCCTTGCTGGAGCCCCAACAATTAAGCTTCTGTTTGAAGACTTAGGCTAGGCCATTAGAAAATGAACTAATATGCATTCTTAGTGTTGCAAATTTATTGCACATGTTGGCAACTAGGAAGAAATAAAAGGTTCCCAAAGATTATTTCTAAGTCATAAGATCAATGGAAGATTTTTTTCACATTTTTTATACATGTGCCAATTTTCCACAGGAAAAAATAGAACTTTAATGTATTCTCTTTTGTCCTCCAATGTTTTAATATTCATCTAGAGGTTTATATGCTCTGAAACAGTGATACTGTTAAACACTACTGAAGTTGTAAGCACTTTAGATAATTAACCGTCCCCAGATTGCTAGCAGCTAGGTGCATTGAGGCTTCTATCTGTCTGTTGCCTCACTGGTAAACGGTCACATCTTTCTTAATGTTGCTTCTTCCGTTTTTTTGTCACCTTCCAAGTTCCTATTTCGTTCACTGTATCCTAGGGAATTAAACGAATATGCTTTTTAGATCTGTTTGTAGAGTAAATAGACCTGACCAAAGGTCTGAAGACCTTTGTTGTGGAGGACTGCTCTGAATCTTTAGGGTGAGTTTGTGACAGCTGGTGAAGGCCTTGAGAGGTGGGGAATGTTGTCCTCTGGATTTCAACTTGTGAACCAGAGGATTGAGATTTTTTATAAATCCAAATATCTGTGAAGTGAGTCATTTCCATACTCTATATAAACTCTATTTTTTTTGTTGTTGTTTATTCGCTGAGTAGTGTCCGACTCTTAGAGACCCATGGACTGTAACCCTTGGGGCTCCTCTGTCAATGGGATTCTCCAGGCAAGAATACTGGAGTGTGTTGCCATTTCCTTCTCCAGGGGAGCTTCCAACCCAGGGATTGAACCAGAGTCTCATCCATCGGCAGGCAGATTCTTTACCGCTGGGCCACCAGGAAAGGTGCATAAACTCTATACACATCTCCTTTTTACCTTCAGAGGGTGTGTGGAAGAGGTTATCTGCTTGCTGCTGAAAATAGTGTTTTGAAATCAAAGCAAAGACACATGAGCTTTGTGAAGACATTACAAACTTTTTTCTATTTTTATTCTTTATTAGATGAAGAATGCCAACCTTCTGATTTTTTTTTTAATCTAGTACGCTTTATTTGGAGCAAGTCTACTTAACAATTTAAGCCCTGGGATTAAGCTATGAGATTAGACATTATAGATTGATTTTTGAAAAGTACCATTGTAGTTGTTGAGTGTTTAAAATACATTTTATACATTTGTTTATATTTCCCCCAAGAAGCCCATGATTGGATCTATTGTGTTTTGAGACTTCAGATCATTGGGAAAAGTTTTGATTTTCAGAGATTAGTGACTCCACTATAAGGTGTTTATTTGACTTGCTGTCTGTCCAAATAGAGACCAATGATAAATGGATCCACTTCAGAGGGATATACTTTGGGTTATTCTTTAGGAGTAGGAATAGTTTGCAATGAATCTCCATCATTTCTGTCTTCACTGTGACTATCACATCTCATACATAGATGATACTTTATAGCCTCAAAATATAAATCATCTCAGTTGATTCTAACACCAAACAGTAGGAGTGATTACCCACCCCCCAAAGAGGAAGAGCCTAGAGGTTGTCTCCTAATTCTTGGTATAGGCGGCTTCTGACCACTCAGGGTAGCAGAGATTGTCTGCTCCTGAGACGGCTGGTTTTCTTCAGTCTAACGATCCTGGCTGGCCTGGTTGGCTCAACAGTTTTATCTGTATTTGCTTCTTAATTGTCAGCTATGACAAAGAATCCTCACTGTTAAGTCTTCATCTTATAAATTAATAATTCCAAATGATAAGCAGTGAATCTCACACATACATTTTAGAAGAATGTCAGTGAGCTTCTCAGAATCTCTCCTTCTAACCTTGACTTTGAGAAGGACAGATCTTCTGGTAACTGGCTGGCACGTATTCGAGTTTACTTTTATGATCAATCATAGAAATATGGCTTAGAAAAAGGAAAATGGCATTTTAAATCATACCTATTTGTTTGTAAGGCTTGGAGTTGGTTTAATACTTCAATATAATTCATCATTTTGAAGTGAGCCATTTTTCTCAATGACTGTGATATGTAGCTTCTTCTATGACTAATATGCCATATATCATATTAAAATTGTCAAAGACTTCAGTTTTCTGTGATGAAGAGCAAACACTGAAATATTCTTTAGAAAAGCCTTTCCATACCCAGACTATTGTCAAAAGGTCTTATGTTTAGATAACAATGTAATGTGGTCATTTGCCCCTAAGAATGGTGGGAAAAGCAAAATATCGCAGAAATCGCCTTTCTTATTGCCTCTATTGCTCCCATTTTCTGTTTGCTTTTTTAAAAAAGAAGTCTCAGTAGTGTCAGCTTCCTTAAATCTCTATTGAAAGTATATATATTATAAAATAAGGAAGAGAGATTCATGCATTTAACAAATACCCGTGTGTGCATGCCTGCTCAGTTGCTCAGTCATGTCTGACTCTCTGTGAGCTCATGGACTGTAGCCCACCAGGCTCCTCTGCCCATGGGACTTTCCAGGCAAGAATACTGGAGTGGGTTGCCATCTCCTACTCCAGGGGATCTCCCCGACCGAGGGGTCAAACCAGTGTCTCCTGCATCTCCTGCAGTGGCAGGTGGATTCTTTAACCACTGAGCTACCTGGAAGCAATAAGTAAGAGATTCATGCACTTAACAAATAACCACATGCTTCAAATATGGATGTAGCCTTGAAAACTAGGGTTTGGATACAAAGTCATAAAGAATTAAAGCTACCATCCATTAGCTTTGATATTCATGCCCATATTAGTTTTAATTAGTGGACATCTGCCTCTTTTAAGCTTTATTTTCCCTCCAGCTTTTCCCCCACAATTTTTACCTTTATACCTTTATAGGTTACTACTAGAGTTCACGTTGTCCCTGGTTTAGTTTCTGCCTCTAAGCTAGGAAACTCTGAGTTTGACCTTCAACATTAAAAAAAAAAATATTCACACAGTGGATAAAAACTGGCATAGGTTAAATCACTTCACTCCCTTAGACCTTAATTAAGGAAATTGCAGAAGTGTTTATTTAATTATGTTTAAATACCTAATTGAAGATCAGAAGTTCACTAGCTTCTAGGTATACGAGTTTCTAATGAAAGTTTCTCCATTTCAATGTTATGAACTGAATCATTGAAAGTCACATGCTTGATATGGTCCTTTTTTGTTTCAATAGTTAATAGGCTGAGCCTAAGACCATCGAGCCTCCTGGGATCACTAGCTCAATATTTATTCTTTCAGAAATTAATACTATAGAGGTAAAGAAAGAAGACCATATATCAATAGTTTTTTACTTTTAATTTTAAATATGCTCTTTTCTTTTCTAGATATATTAGTGAGCACCAGAAAAAAAGGGTTCCCTGTTCTAAAAAACAAAACAAAACCAAAAAAAGGAAAGAAAGGAAGAAGGAAGAAGGGAGAAAAGAAGGAAGTCTCAGTCAATGAGAAGCACTGATGGGAGTTCAGAGCATCAGGGGAAGGGTGGAGTCAGGGTACTTCTCTGTGTGTGTCTCAGACTGTGTTCTGAGCTGCATAGCTCTGGGGTCTCTACCTGGCAGGCCATCCATGTTCCCAGCTTCCTCCAGGTGGCCCCTCGGGGTAGACCTTCACCATCACCCCTGTCAACATCTACTTTGGTTTGGCAGTGCTCCCATCAACTTTGCAACCAATTTCCTTTTCTAAATCCACTTATATAAATAAATGATCTCCGTTTAGGCTGGACCTGACTGATACACTTCATAATACTTTTCTTGGAAGGCAGCTACATGGGTGGCATCCATCCTTTCCAAGGGCAGAAAATGGGCTTTCACTTCCTTTTTCAGACCAAACTCTTTATTAAACATGGTGTTTAGTAAGTCCAATGCTCCAGTTTATGACCAGAAATTAAATTATAAACTCAGAGTGCCAAAGAGTGAAGAGACAGCACTTAGTTTAATCCCATCCCACCACTCCCCTCTCCAAATACCTACCTCTACTCTGCCCATAATTACGTGGGGTTTGTGGTAACTGGTTTATCTCACCAGCAAATCTGACAGACCCGGGCTTTCCTTTTTTTACCCCCAAGAATTTCCCACTGAAAATGCAGAAAAGGTTTTGGTGAGGTCTCCCAATCATCGAGTGATAACATCAAACTGCAGAGCTTCCCCACAATGTGAATCGAATCAGACAATAATCACCAAGCACCTACCATGGGCCAGGCCACGTGCCAGGTGCCCAGGGGACACCAAGCTTGGTTCCTGCTCTCTAAGAGCTGAGGGTCTAGTAGAGAGCTTGTGTCTAGAAGGAGGGTGGCAAGTGCCCTGGGAAGGGACACCACCGATGCTCGAAGGAGAGGGTCTGACCTCGGTCTTTGCCTCTGGAAGTCTCATTGGAGAATCTGGGGGACTTCTTCAGCAAAGTGGCAGCAAGTTGGGCCTTAAAGGATGGGAGATAAAGCTGTGAGAAGTATACAGAAAGGTTATCTGGGTCTGATCAGGAAGTGCAACCGTGGGGATTTGGGGGGCACAGAAAATGGTCCAATAGGATTAAGCAGGAATCTGAGTGACAGTGGGACACTGCGAGGCTGGATTCTTGGGCTGGTTCTCTTTCATGTATTCTGGCCAAATGCTCAGTCTAGTTCACTCTCTCTCTCTCCAGGTATCCCAGTCTGGCAGAGCTGTTCTCAAGGACGAGAAGACCCTGTTACTGCCTCTGTCACATCCCCACCCCTCTCTGCCCCCAGTCCATGATCACTCCCTGTCTCCAATTGCTCCCCCTCATCCCCACTTTGGGGGTTTTACTTTCCATCCCTTTGGTAGCCCTGCTGTCGGCTCATTTGGTGATGTATCATTCCAGCTTGGATCCAAGACAGTGTGGGATGAAAACCAAACGCAAATCCAAGTAGGAAGAAAGGCCAGAATAAACACAAACTTTAAGACCTCAAACAAACAGCTCCCAAGGCTGAGCCTGGGTCTGAGCCATCCCCCAGGGCTCTGCAACTCAGCCCGAAGCAGCCCCCTGGCTCCCTTGCAGGGAGCTGGAGGGAAGAACTCTAGGCGTTCCTTCTTCATCTTTTAAAAGATTGATGTGATCTCAAGGCTTCCAAAGGCAGCCTCCACTGGGTCAGCATTCCCTCTGCCAGTGTAGAGGCCTGTCCCCCTCCCCTCTCTGTCCCCTCGGCCAAGATCCCCCCGTCACCATAGCCCTCAGGGTCCCTGGCAGCTCTGTTCCTATACTCTTGGATCAGAGGCTCACTTTCTGAAGAATCTTCAGACCTGTACCTCCCACCTCCAATGGCACGTGTGTTTGGCTTATACCAGCTCAGCCACGCAGGAGAGCCCTTGAGCTGTCAGTGTGAACTCACTCCAGACTTTCTTTTTTTTTTTTCCCCATTTATTTTTATTAATTGGAGGCTAATTACTTTACAATATTGTAGTGGGTTTTGTCATACATTGACGTGAATCAGCCATGGATTTACATGTATTCCCCATCCCGATCCCCCACCTCCCTCTCTACCTGATCCCTCTGGGTCTTCCTGGTGCACCAGGCCCGAGCACTTGTCTCATGCATCCAACCTGGGCTGGTGATCTGTTTCACTATAGATAATATACATGTTTCGATGCTGTTCTCTCGAAACATCCCACCGTCACCTTCTCCCACAGAGTCCAAAGTCTGTTCTGTACATCTGTGTCTCTTTTTCTGTTTTGCATATAAGGTTATCATTACCATCTTTCTAAATCCCATATATATGTGTTAGTATGCTGCAATGTTCTTTATCTTTCTGGCTTACTTCACTCTGTATAATGGGCTCCAGTTTCATCCATCTCATTAGAACTGATTCAAATGAATTCTTCTTAATGGCTGAGTAATATTCCATGGTATATATGTACCACAGCTTCCTTATCCATTCATCCGCTGATGGTCATCTAGGTTGCTTCCATGTCCTAGCTATTATAAACAGTGCTGCGATGAACATTGGGGTGCACGTGTCTCTTTCAGATCTGGTTTCCTTGGTGTGTATGCCCAGAAGAGGGATTGCTGGGTCATATGGCAGTTCTATTTCCACACTGTTCTCCATAGTGGCTGTACTAGTTTGCATTCCCACCAACAGTGTAAGAGGGTTCCCTTTTCTCCACACCCTCTCCAGCATTTATTGCTTGTAGACTTTTGGATAGCAGCCATCCTGACTGGCGTATAATGGTACCTCATTGTGGTTTTGATTTGCATTTCTCTGATAATATCACTCCAGACTTTCTTCCTGGGGACAGAACTTTGGACCCATAGCCCAAGGGACTGTGTTTACAATAACTGCTTCCTCTCAGGCTTCAGGGAAACAGCAGCCTGGGCTTGAATCCCAGCGCTGTCCTCAAGACAGTCAGTAACCCTGGACAAGTCACTGTACCCCCTTGGGCCATCATATCTTCAGCCATTCAACAAATGCTCATGTTACAGCCACTGCTCTGCAGAGACAGGGTGGAGCATGCATGGGGGATCAGACGTCTTAGAAGTCAAGTCTTGTCCTGGGAGATGCTCAATAAGTGAGTTTTCAAAATCTGGGGCGGGGGAACCTTGGGAGAACAATTTAGTTGAAATATCTAATTGAAATATGAATGCTCTTTGACCCAGCAATTTTCTGATGATGTATATACCCTAAAGAAATTTACATTTACACAAGGAGAAAGAATGAACAGAAAAGAATTTAAATGCCGGCTCACAAGAGATTCAATTCGTGGTCTGGTTCAATTCCTGGGTGGGGAAGATCCCCTGGAGATGGGATAGGCTACCCACTCCAGTATTCTTGGGCTTCCCTTGTAGCTCAGCTGGTAAAGAATCTGCCTGCAATGCGGGAGACCTGGATTCAAGTCTTCGGTTGGGAAGATATCTGGAGAAGGGAAAGGCAACCCACTCTAGTATTCTGGCCTGGAGAATTCCACAGTCCATGGGGTCGCAAAGAGTCGGACATGACTGAATGACTTATACTTTCATAAGATTGAAAATTGTGGGATGTAGTCCTGAATGATTTTGTCATGGATTTCATTGAACTCTGGACCTGTATCCAAACTTATCATTATGAGGAACAAATACACCTCTACTTTTTTAAGCCACTGCAGTTGGTTTTTTTCATTTGTTTGTTACACATAACAAACATAACAGGGGCTGGGGAGCATCCCCTGGAGGAGGGAGAGGCTCCCCACCCCAGTATTCTTGGGCTTCCCTGGTGACTCAGATGGTAAAGAATCCGCCCGCAATGCGGGAGACCTGGGTTTGATACTTGGGTTGGGAAGATCCCTTGGAGGAGGGCACGGCAATCCGCTCCAATATTCTTGCCTGGAGAATCCCCATGGACAGAGGAGCCTGGCAGACACAGTCCATGGGGTTGCAAAAAATCAGACACGACTAAGCGACTAAGCACAGCACAGTGCATTTAAATAATTTAAAACTAATTACTTTTGGGAAGAAGGGCTTTGATTAATGCTTGATTAAAACTCAAGTTGAATAGATAAAACTCCCTTAAAGCATCTGTCTCATTTACCAGAATCATTTATTATAATCTCTTAAACATTTTAAACTCCTTCTATAGACTTAATCATAGTTGATTTTCTGTTTTAGCACTTCACATAATTGACCTGGCAAGTTTATCACCAATTAAGCCAAAATGTTCTCATACACTTAAACAGCTCTTCTAAACCTGATAAGTTAAATTGATAAATATAATGAAACTATTTTAATACTGTTAATGAGCTACACTGTAAACTTTCTTACACCTTTTAACATAAAATTATAAGCCTAAATCAATTTCACATTTTAAATTGGAATCATAAGTTTAAAAAAATGTAATTGCTTAATAAGAAACATAAGCAAGTTTGAGAATATTGATATTATGGGATTGATTTATTTCATCATCTCTGTATTGATTCTAAACATTATCAGATTTGGGAAGTCACTTATTCAACAAAGGAACCAATTTTTGACCTCAAGCGAGTCAAAGTTACTTCATCAAGGACTCATGACCACAATATGGTGGAATCTCAGATAAGCCAAGGGTGCTGAGGAGCCAAAATCAGAAGGAGAGCCAGCCCCCTGACCCTTTCTGTGGTTACCATGACAACAGGGGACACCTTCAGAGGGATTTGATTTTAGAAGCTTCATTCCAGTTACCTCTTAGTTATTATTCTTTATTATTAATTATTAGAGTAGAAAAAAGTTGTCAACTCCACCTCCACCCGAGTTAGCTGACTTCCCCTATTACATTATTGGCTTCTAGGTTTTCTTGGCTCTCTGCAGACACTGCTAACATACTTCCAGATTGCTCTAAGGACATTTTAATGGTCTTGAATTGAATCCTGAACTTTTGGTTCTGCACCATGATTCTAAAGTCATAAGAATAACATGAACCATTCCTCTTCCTTGTGACTTTTCAGGAATTCCCCACATGAGATTATAGCACCTTACTTTTCATCAGAACTACCGGTTAACCCACAGGGTGTCTGACGGGGAGCACTGTTATCCCTGCAGACTGTGCATCCTGGGTGTTATCTGAGTCACCTGAAGGGGGCGCTGATCCGGTCCAACCTCAGATGCATCAGTGCTTCAGTCCACTCCAGCCCAGGGGGTCTGATCTCCTTACCATCCCCACCTCCTGTTCTCTTCATTCATTTATCTCTAAAAGTTAGAGAAGTTCCTCCTTTTTTGAACGTCTGGCCTTTTGTGTGTGTGTGTGTCTGTGTGTGTGTGTCTGAAAGTGAGGCCACCACAGCAGAGCTGGGGCCACATTTGTTTTAGACTTATCATTATTTATAGATCCGTGTGGTTTGAAACATTGCAATTGTTCCCATTTCATGAAATTCATACTTTGGCCACCTGATGGGAAGAGCTGACTCATTGGGAAAGACCCTGATGCTGGGAAAGATTGGAGGCAGGAGAAGGCGACAACAGAGGATGAGATGGTTGGATGGTATCACCGACTCAATGGACATGAGTTTGAGCAAACTCCAGGAGACAGTGAAGGACAGAGAAAACTGGTGTGCTGGAATCCATGGGGTTGCAAAGAGTTGGACACGACTTAGCGACTGAACAGCAACAACATGAAATTCTAAGGTGAGCACTCTCTTGATATCTGGCAAAATAACAGTTATATTCCTCATGTCCCTCAAGCAAAATATTCATTGATAACTGTTTTCTTTAGGGTTATAGATACTCTTAAAAATGTTTACCAAAAATTGTTTTATTTTATTATGCTAGTTCAAATACTCTTTAAAACACCAACAGTTAGAGAAATTCACTGGTGGATCATCTTTATAAGGTGAGTACTCACTTGTAATTTGTACATTTGACTTAAAATGGAGTACAACTTTGCTTGGTTTGGACATGTAGAGTAACTCGTTTTCCCCCCAATTTCACTAACCAGAGAAGTCTTTCTTCCTTCATAGGGATGAGCAAGCGACATGAAAATAGGGACTTTCCCTCAGCACTTCTGAGATGTGCTTAGTCACTCCGTTGTGTCCGACTTTTTGTGACCCCATGGACAGCAGCCCACCAGGCTCCTCTGTCTGTGGGGCTTCTCCAGGCAAGAACACTGGACTGGGTTGCCATGTGCTCCTCCAGGGGATCTTCCCAACCCAGGGATCGAACCCAGGTCTCCCGCAACACAGGCGGTTTCTTTACTGTCTGAGCCACCAGTGAAGTTCACTTCTGAGACAGAAGTTTTCATTTTGTGGGCAGAGGGAGGAATGTTTAGGAAGAAGGGAATTTGAGTTTCCTTCTCAATACATTTATATTAACTTTCTTGGCCTAAATTTATGCTATATTTAAAAGCTGCGTCAGACAAGTACCAACCAATTTTAATGTTTACTTTTCAGAAGAGAACCTTTATGCCTTGCACCTTCCTAATTCTAATTTTGTCCATTTCTTCAGCCTTCCTTTCTCTCCCCACACGTTTGTTTTGTATCCAAATTTATTTCTGAAGTCTGAAGTTACTTGTTTGAGAAGAAAAGACTTCTAATGCTTGCGTAGCCCCATCTCAGTTCCCTCTCCTTCCGGACACAGGAGGGTGACCTTTCCTGGCTTTCTGACGGGGCCACATGACTTAGTTCCGGCCAGTGGGCTGTGGGGGTGAGGAAATCACTCCTGGGCCAAGGTATGTAATCTCTAGGGTGAGCGCTTCCAATTTTCTCTTCCTCCACTGTAATTTTTAATTAAAAATGTTAAAAATGCATGTAAGGAGTAATTACCCAACTGCATATCGAATTGATAACATTAACTACAAGAGAGGGGCAAAAAAGCATTTTAGGTTCCCAATGGTGACATCTGCTGGGAAGCTCTCTGATGCGGTGTAGCTGACACGCTGGGCCATCTTCACCTGGCCTGCAGCTGACACCTGAGCCCCAGCCAGGCCTCTCATCCGAGAGAAAGGGGTCCCTCACCCACCCTTCTAATCTTTGCCCACCTGGAACCCAAAGTAGGGCTGCCTGAAGACAACAGTGATGTCAACCATCACCTTCACATCAAGATGCTATCACTTTTAAATGCTGTGTACCAGAGACTATGCCAGACCCCACAAGGAAACATATGACTCACCCCATTTTACACATCAGATACGAGCCTTGATTAAGCAATTAGCCTAAGACTACCAAGGACTTTTCCCTTTAGATGTCTGGCAGAGCAGGGAATTAATAAACCCAGGCTGAGTAACTCTCTTGTGCTCAACCATTGAACCCGTTGCCACCACTGACTCTTGGATGTGACCTTGATGGTGATATTGACATATGAGGCTGCAGCATCTCCTCCTCTCTTCCCAACTGGCTAAGAAGGGTCTCCCCCCACCTGTCATTGTTAGGCCTTTATTACCAGGATCAGAATAATATATGGGGAAGAGGGAGCAGAGAGGACAGAAGAAACAAGAAAGGCCAGTTGGATTTATAATGGTGAAAAGTGAGAGGAAAAAAATAGTCACAGCCAATAGAAAAAAGCAAGGAATGCAAGTCTCCATAGGGTGAGCCTGTGACAAAATGTTGAGATGATTGACAAATGTGTTAATTGCTCAGTCGTGTCCGACTCTTTCGACCCCATAAACTGTAGCCTCCCAGGCTCCTCTGCCCATGGGATTCTCCAGGCAAGAGTACTGGAGTGGGTTGCCATTCCCTTCTCCAGGGGAATCTCCTCAACCAGGGATCGAACCTGGGTCTCTCACATTGCAAGCAGATTCTTTAACAAGTGGGGACAATATATAACTTGGGAGCAGCTATCTACACCACATTTAGATTTGCTTCTTTTTTCTGACACTGATTGTCATTGTGGTATCTTACTATGTGTCTTCATTGTCTCTTCCCTGAAAAAAGTTTTCCAAGGATGCTTTTCCCTACTATTAAATAGATATCTGTTGAACGAATTTATGGTTACCAGGATAGCGGGGGAGGATGTGGGGAAAAGATAGGGAGTTTGGGATCGACATGTACACACTGCTATATTTAAAACAGATAACCAGCTGGGTCCTACATATAGCACAGGAAAGGTTGCTCAAAGTTATGTGGCAGCTGGATGCTGTAGGGAGTTTGGGAGAGAATGGATACATATGTGTCTATGGCTAAGTCCCTTTGCTGTGAACTTGAAACTATCACAACATTGTTAAGTGGCTACATGTCAACATAAAATTAAAAGTTAAACAAACAAAGAAAAAAAGACCTCTGTTTATAGATCTTACTATTAAAGAGATTCCGAAGTCCCATCCAGAGGCTCCCAGAACTCATCAGATATAGTCAAATCAACCTCCATCCTCAAAACAGGCTCCTGAGACAGCAGACAGTGTTCTTTCACGTTTTAAGATGATTTAATGCATTAAGGACAAGACTCTTGAAGGATGTCATTTTACGATTTTAATTTTCATGGTCAAATGTGCATGGCACATAGTATTAATCAGAGCAATAATAACATTCATAATAATATCAAGTTCAGTTTAGTTCAGTGGTTCAGTCGTGTCCTACTCTTTGCAACCCCATGGACTGCAGCATGCCAGGCTTCCCTGTCCATCACCAACTCCCGGAGTTTACTCAAACTCACGTCCTTTGAGTCAGTGATGCCATCCAACCATCTCATCTTCTGTCGTCCCTTTCCCTTCCCGCCTTCAATCTTTCCCAGTATCAGGGTCTTTTCAAATGAGTCAGCTCTTTGCATCAGATGGCCAAGGTATTGGAGTTTCAGCTTCAACATCAGTTCTTCCAATGAACACTCAGGACTGATCTCCTTTAGGATGGACTGGTTGGATCTCCTTGAAGTCCAAGGACCTCTCAAGAGTCTTCTCCAACACCACAGTTCAAAAGCATCAATTCTTCTGCACTCAGCTATCTTTATAGTCCAACTCTCACATCCATACATGACTACTGGGAAAACCATAGCCTTGACTAGACAACCTTTGTTGGCAAAGTAATGTCTCTGCTTTTTAATATACTGTTTAGGTTAGTCATAACTAAATAATACCAAGAAAGAAAGTGAAGTCCCTCAGTTGTGCCCGACTCTTTACGACCCCAAGAACAGTAGCCTGCACCAAGCTCCTCTGTCCATGGGATTTTCTAGTCAAGAGTACTGAAGTGGGCTGCCATTTCCTTCTCCAGGGAGTCTTCCTAACTCAGGGATCTAACCCAGGTCTCCCGCATTGTAGACAGATGCTTTACCGTCTGAGCCACCAGGGAAGTAATATCAAGAGCCCTCAGTCAAAGCTAGCACCGGGTGTCACGTACCCTATGCCAGGAACTATAATGTGAATCATCACACTCGATCAAAATAGTCCTAGGTAAGCACTACACTTCTCCTCATTTCACAGATGAAGAAAATGAGGCTGAGAAAGATCCAGTTCCCCATGGCCACCCAGCTGGGGAGAAGTCAAAGGGGAACTCGAATCCAGGCCTGTCTATGCTGGGCTATCCAGATTAAGAATTATGAATAATCCTATCCCCCAAAGAGAAAGCTAGCTGGAGCAGTTCCCAGAGCTGCACCTTGGCAACTCAATTCAGCATCCATGACAGATCAGGGCTGTGTTTCTGGATGGCGTGATTAGAAGACAACCAGATCAACTCTTTGCTCAGGAACTCTAACTCATGTGACTGGACTTCCCCCTTCTTCTTAAGGGACTTTGCACTTGAACAACTGTACCCAGACCCCCACCACCACTGGTGTGGATTCCTTCTCCACCCCACATCCAGGAGGCAAGTTTCCCCTGTACCCTCACCTCTTCAGCAGGGTGCACTGAAACCAGCAAAGAACCCCCTGGCTTCAAACAGCTTCAAAACAGAAGAAACACAAGCTCATAAATACAACTTCAGTTTCTTTGCATTGTGATACCAAAGTGTTTATTGTTCTCCTATTGGAACTCAAGTGTATCTTTGTCCTTTTAAAAACAACTGGAAGTACCGTGATTAGGTCTAATAAAGCCACAATGTAGTTAAAGCAATGCTCGTTTACAGTGAAGAGTTCAGGACAAACACCTATCACAGTACTAATAATTGTTTGAAAAAGAATAGAAACAAAATATAGGAAGGGATGTATTTAGTAAAATGTGTAGACTTGGGGAAAAGAATGTCTAGAGAAAAAAAAGATTTAGATGGAAGATTTTGGACATTCTAAAAAAGACATCTGGCTACTTCAAAGGATTTCAAAGGTCAAAAGCACAGGTTCTTATAATACCTAATTCTCTCTCTCTCTCTCAGCAGTGAAAGCATGGAGCCCTAACCACTGGACTGCCAGGGAATTCCCTCTATATTTTAAAGGGTAAAAAAAGTCTTCCTTTTCTCTGATACAGATTTGTCTCCAGCCCTGACTTTTATCAGTGACACTAGTGATGATCCTATCAATGCACTGTGTGACTCACATACAAAGTGACATGAGGCAGGAGAGGTCTGAGTGCAGTTGCTTGATGAGCAATTATCTGAGCTACTCCTGTGTCAATGTGAGCCGCACCCCTGGAAGGGAGACAGAAGTGACGGGTGAAGGGCTGGAGCTGGCAGGGACCCCCCACCAGCACCTTGTGGCCCCATGGGTTCCAAACAGTGTGACTGCCATCTGGAGAAAAAGAATAAGTGCGTTTCACGGAGGAGAGTGGAAAAGACGAGGGACACTGTTAGTGTCTGGAAAACAGTGCTCTCTAAGAAAAAGAGAGCAAGTCCTGAGTTGTGTGTCTGCCAATTGCCAAGGTGTACTCCCACCATCGGCAATTTCAAGCTACAAATGGTTTAATAATTGGCATGAAAAATTCATGAATATTTAACCATCAGCTTCCACGAGCTGGTGCGAGTCAGCTCCAACACACACTGGGCTGGACAATGCGGCTAACCATTTATATGCCCAGATGGTGGCCAGTTCAACTCACCTGCACAAGCAGACACTGTTCTGTTCTGTGCTTGTGAGGTTTTAAATATTATGAAGGTTACTTATTGAAAACTAGCAGAGTATCCATGAAGCTCAGAAAGATTTCCTCTTAAAAATAATCCTTGCTTAAAAACCACCAGAAAGCATGGGGTGGAAAGCCATTTGATCAATCTAAATTTAAATTCAGAAATCATCACACAGCTGAATTCTTGGGACTACATTAAATTTTCTGATAACTCTTTCCACTATGAATTTTTAAAGAGCAAAGGAAAAAAAAATCCCCCATGATTTTTCTGGAACAATTTAGAAATACTTAAAAACCAGGGCATATTCTTAATAAACATTTAATGCATTTCCAAAGTGGATAAGGACTAGAAGAGAACATACCTGTTCATCCCTTATTCTGTATGTTCAGCTAATCACACTATCGGAACCAGGCCTTCTCAGACTCAAAGTGCTGGAGAAAGTGGAAAGGCTTCTTGACTCACATAGTGGCCACCCCCGCAGGGTGGAGTGCCAGGGAGATGGAATGCCCAGGGAAAGAGGAAGCGGAGAGGGGAGCAGGGCAGCTTCCAGCGTCTGCCTGCCTGCGTCCTGCCTACACAGTCACCATGATCTGATCCAGAGCTTTCCGGGCGAGGTTGGGCACCGTGGCGTCTTCGCTGGGGTACCCCACAGGGAGCAGCATCAGGAGTTTTTCATTGGTGGGGCGGTTCAGAAGCACTCTCAGACGGGGGCCACAGTTGAGAGGCGTGGTGGTGACAGTCACCAGTCCGGCATTCTACAACAGGAGAGAAAAAGAAAAAGCATGTTAAAGTCGGCAGGCAAAACCCCAGCTCTGCTGGTAGCATGGGCACGTTCTAGTCCCTGTAAGACTGTTTGTCCCATAGTTGGGCAGAAAAGAGGCTACCAAGTTGGGCAATGGTGTCTTGAATCTTTCCTACCCTCCTCGACCTCCCCAGACCCCATCTCTGAACCACACAGTGTGAAGCATCTCAGAGAAGAAAGTACCAGTCTTATTCTTCACTGGTGCCTAAAAAATGGGAATGGTTATTTCATGGAAAGATATTTGAGGTATATAATCATACCCAGACACCATAGTATATGTCAGCATACCTAGACAGCATATTAAAAGGCAGAGACATTACTTTGCCAACAAAGGTCTGTCTTGTCAAAGCTCTGTTTTTTCCAGTAGTCATATATGGATATGAGAGTTGGACTGTAAAGAAAGCTGAGAGCCAAAGAATTGATGCTTTTGAACTGTGGTGTTGGAGAAGACTGTTGAGAGTCCCTTGATCTGCAAGGAGATCCAGCATGTCAATCCTAAAGGAAATCAGTCCTGAATATTCATTGGAAGGACTGATGCTGAAGTTGAAACCCCAATACTTTGGCCATCTGATGTGAAGAATCGACTCATTGGAAAAGACCTTAAGCTGGGAAAGATTGAAGGCAGGAGGCGAAGGGGATGACAGAGGATGAGATGGTTGGATGGCATCACTGACTCGCAATAGACATGAGTTTGAGTAAACTCCAGGATTTGGTGATGGACAGGGAAAGCTGGCGTGCTGCAGTCCGTTGGGTCGCAGACACGACTGAGAGAGTGAACTGACTCACACCAAAGAAATGGAATAACAAAAAGCAGTTCCTGTGATTGTACAATCAACCAGTGGAAGCAAAGCATCACCCCAGCTGAGAATACTTGACATCCAGCGATAGAGGATGCAGTGGCCAAGAGGTACGTTAAGAGGTAGAGGACATATTCCACCAGCCTCTGCCCAGTCCCCTTGAATAATAAACATTCGATAAAAATCACGTGTAGCTTCAAGCCACTTTTCCAGTTAGCTCTCTCTATCCTCCCCCTGATTTTCCCGTTAGATGGTCAACGGGAAGCCTGGGCCAGAAGGACGTTCTGGAATTGTCAAGCATATCTACAGTCCTTGAGCAATCTGTCCAGACAGGGGCTCCCGGAGGATTCTTTCCTCTCTCACAAAACGACTGACCACAAAACCCACACTCAACACACTTTACAGAACGCAAGAGGGCAGCAAACTCCACGCTAAAGTGGAGAGGTTTAACGCTTAGCCAAACGCGCAGAAGCCGATGCTTGAAGCCAGAGGCAAAAGGCGAAACTGCTTCTTCCCGGACCCTATGTAGGATAGCGGCGGTGCCCGGCGGTCTGACCTTCGTGACGTTTGTACAGCACCTCCTTTATTTATCTGTTTCAGAATCAGGAAGGAGATGTGACGCCAGCTCCTTTGTAACCATTTTTCAAGTCATCTAAAGTGTTTTTTTTTATGTTTTATATTTTATTTTATGTTTTTTTTCCCCTCTTTTATGCCACAGTGACTATTTTGCAGGCTTTCAGCAAGCACGTTTTCCTTTTAGATAATGAAGAAGCACATAGGTTTTTGCCATCGACTGTCCCTTGATCCCTTGAAAGCTGGCTCATTTGCTCTTATAATACTGTTTGCTTTCTTTATTTCACTTGTTTACCATCGCTCTCCACCCCTTCCCAGGACCGCAGTCCCCACTAGAGTATACTGTTCACACAGGAGGCAACCATTCCTGGTGCCTTCTGGAATCTACCACGTAGAAGGAGCTCAGAAAATATCTGGTGTATGAATGACTTGAATCTTGTGAAAGGCAGACCTCAATTCCTGCTCTATTCCATGCTTAGTGTTACTATAGCTACTATATAGATGGAATTTTTTTTTTTAAGTACATGGACATGTTTCTTTCTTTTTTTTTTTTTGTCATGGACATGTTTCTAATGCAATATATAAACAACTTCTGGGGATAGGAGCTCCGTAGTAGAGTCCCCCTTATGGCTTTTTAATCATCCCACTGACTCAGACAACAGCGAACACAGCTGAGAAGCCAGGCCCTGCAACTTTCAAGTTCCGAAGCTCCTCATGTGTGTTTACCAAAACCCTTAAAGTTTCATGTCCTTACAAAAGAAGGCAAACACAATGACCATTCTTTTGATCCTTAACTGATGTTACAAGTAAACTTCCAGGAAGGATTCCGGATTGTTTGAACCATCTTCCTCACCAGTCCAGCTGTCCAGAGGTAGTTTATACATCAGAGTAACTTGCCTTAGGAATTCAACTTTAGATGAAACTGTACTAGTCCCTGAACAAACTCAGCTGAAATATGCACATAAAACCACAGTCGGCCCCACATATCATTTCTCTCTCTTGGACTGAGAGGGAGGGCGGCATACCTGTAGGGCAGCTAGGAGGATGCCACAAGCGATGGAAACGCTGATCTCATTGTAGTAGTGAATCTTTTTCTTGCCATTTGCAGCAAATCCATGGACTTGCTTGAAAATGAGAATCAGAACAGGGGCAGTGTCCAAGTATTCTTTAATCCAGTTGGTCCTAAAGGAGAGAAAAAGATTCAGAAAATTATTTTCTGTTAATGGTTCTTTTGTTCCCCTCTTACCACCTTACTGACATGAAAAATAAAAACACTTACTTGTCTTTTATGTTTAAATTGAAAAAGACCAGGATTATTCTTTTGTCATATTTACCTTTTTCTAGCCAAAGTCAATAAACAGATATTCAGAAAAAGTCATATGGCAAGACTGAAAAGACACAAAGATGGATCCTATAACCCAGAGGGTAATAAGTCACATTTAGTAAAATAAAAACTTGGTAAGTTTTATGAAAGAAAAATAAGTCAAATGCCTTAGGAGCTCAAAAAAGAAATGCTAATTTTAAAAAAGAAGATTGTCAGAATGTATCCAAAGTTTCTCTTGAGGAGGGATGCTGAAGGCCAAGTGGAAAAAGGGCATTGGGAAGGGCACCCTCGTGAAGAGATGAGCAAAGGGCAGAGTCGGAAGGAAAATCCTTGGTCAGCCAGGGATTTCAGAAGTCTGATAGGCTGGAGGATGGTGTGAGTGGTGGAGCATGTGTTGGAGGGCTGGCAGTTTTCATACAGATTTTGCACAGGGTTTTGTTTAGCAGGGCATGAAAAGTTACCACGTTTCAGAGCAGAAGCATCACATGATCAGATCTGTTTCAGAAAGAGCCAGGTTGGTGTGGACCAGCTCCGGGAAGACCAGAGAGGAGACGATGGCCATGGCCCAGGAGAATCTGGGGAGCTGTGAAGGCTGGAGCTGACAGATAGGATACAAGGATGCAAAGGGAGACGGAAAATGTGACAGTGAGGTTGAAGCAAGTCTCCAGATGGTGATGCTCTTAGCCCAGTTATGGAGAGAAGGAAGGAAACCTTTGTGGGAGAGGGACATAACTCATGGGAGGTATAAATGCTGAGTTTTCCTTTTTGTTTTCCAGCTAAGAGCATGTCTTTCATTACCCTGCCCATATATTTTGGCAAATGCTTCATTCTAGCACAGGTATTCAAAGGAAAGACCCTCATTCAACGCTATATATTAGAATTTTCCCTTAGGGTATATAATGTCATCAGTAAACAAGAGACAGTAACCATTGATTTCATTTTTAACCTAGGAAGTATAATACTTCCTTGTTTAAAATACACTAAACTCATATGTATATCATGTATATTTTTCTATGGTTTCTTTTACCCTACTTAACTACTGTAGGTTACTTGTTCAAAGCTACTTCACCGTACTTCAACCAGCTTACTCACGTTTGACTAGGATCAATGCTTTTCCTCTTTAGAAGGAGGGAGAAAGTTACTAGTTTACCAGAACACTCTGGAGTCAACTAGCTTTGCCATGTTAGGTAAGTCCCTCCCTTTCTCACGGCTCATCTTCCTCATGTGTAAAATGTACTCACCTCAAAAGGTTTTGTGATGGTAAAATTGGTGCAAATAAATCAAGTGGTTAGAATAGTACCCAGGACATGGTGCCATGCTTGCGATGGCTAGTGTTATTATCACAACTATATTTTATTTTACAGTGAATAATTCAAAACAATTTTAAAATATAAGGTGAAGAATAAGCAATTTACTAGTTTTGGAGGCAGGGTAGTAATTTTTTACAATTTTCGTACTTATCTGCCAGGGCATACATTGATGGCTAGTATTTTTTTGGTTTGTTCAACTTTACAGGAATGTATTATGATATTGTATTAGAACTAATACATATTGCCACATGCCGACGCCTGTAAAGAAAACACCTTCTGCCTGGGGCGGAAGGGCCTCGTGCCAGCAGCAGGAGAACAAAGCTTGACAGGTAAGTTGGACCAGATTGTATATTATAGGCTTTAATGACAACCCTGAGTTTGAGAACTGACCTAAGTTGGATATCAGGAGGTGAGTGAGGTGAGTGTTCATTTGCAATTTAGCAAACATTTATTCAGTTACCTACTATATATTAGCACTGTGCTAAGTGATACAAGGCTGGGCCCTAGAGTTTTTATGAACATATCTGTGTGTACATATTGTCTGCAGAGAAAGTCCGTAATGCTCATTGGACTCTCATGAGTATCTTGGTGTACAACAGAGGTTTCTGAAATACGGAAATGAAAATGAGAAGAAAAGCAAGCCAGCAATTAAAGTACTGTGTGCTGGGCTTAGTCACTCAGTCGTGTCTGACTCTGTGACCCCATGGACTGGAGTCCACCAGGTTCCTCTGCCCATGAGGATTCTCCAGGCAAAAATGCTGGAGTGGGTTACCATGCCCTCCTCCAGGGGATCTTCCCAACCCAGGGATCAAGCCCAGGTCTCCCTGCATTGCACATGGGTTCTTAACCAGCTGAACCACCAAGGAAGCCCAAGAATACTGGAATGGGTAGTCTATCCCTTCTCCAGGGGATCTTCCCAACCCAGGAATCGAACCAGGGTTTCCTGCATTGCAGGCAGATTCTTTACCAGCTGAGCTACCAGGGAAGCCCAAAATCCTGTGTGGTAATGGCTATTTCAGATGCATGGAAGGTGTGTATAAAGTGCTTTGCACATAGAGACAAGAGCGCAGCCGATTCTGCCTTCACTGGGGAGAGACGGGGCTGGCAGTGTGTTGTAGGTACTGCACACACACAAGAGCAAAACGTCTCTCTAAGAGGGACGGGCTCGACTGGACTTTACCTGTCTTTGTTTTTTCATGAATGTGCCGTAAGATTTATGTATTTATTATTAATACCCTGCACTTATTCCAGAACACAACTATAAGTTACACTGCCAATAGACATCCATTTTGATAGGGTTTAAATAGTATCTCAGGGAAAAAAAAATGTCCTCTGGGGCCAAAGAAATGAAAGGAGCAGGTCTGAGGCCAGCCTTCTCATCACCCAGCCTTGTCTACCAGAGGAGAACCCCGCTTCACTCCACAAGATGGTGAGCCCATTGCCTTTCCTCAGGCCTCTGTCACAGTGGGTGTTGGATGGCTGGTGCTGGAAGTGGCCACTAAAGGCCCACCGCTGACAGCCTGCAGCATGAGAACTCCTACCTTCTACACGCCAAGGGCTAGAGTTGGTGCTCCACCCCTCCTCATGCTCAACCTGAGAAGACTTCAGAGGGGAAACGAAACGCCTGTGAGGAGTGCAGTGTTTGTAAAGAGGACCCTGCGACCAGTGTTCTCAATGACGAGGCTGACGGGGGCTTCCTCTGTGGTCATCTGGTAAAGAACCTGTCTACAATGCGGGAGACCTGAGTTCAGTCCCTGGGTTGGGAGGATCCCCTGGAGAAGGGAAAGGCTACATAAGCCAGTGTTGTGGCCTGGAGAATTCCATGGACTGTATAGTCCATGGCGTCGAAAAGAGTCTGACACAACTGAGAGACTTTCACTTTCTCTGCAACAAGCGAAGCCGTGTGCCTCATCTTGAGAAAGCTCATGTGCTGCGACAAAGACCCAGTGCAGCTGAAAAGATAAACAACAAACTAAAGAAACATTTTAATTAAAAAATAAAATAACAAGGCCTAGTCTGAAAAAAATGGAGTGTTTTTAACTATGAAAATGACTGAGAAATTACTGAATTCATCCTAGATATAATGTAGGGTGACTGGTCCTCAACAGGGAAAATGGGCTCAACAGGGCATAGTTAGATGCAGATTCTAGAAAAAAAATGAAACTTCACATGTGTCTGCTCTAATACATTGAAGCTTCATGGTAAAGCCAGTTACACTGAATTCCAATCCACTTTCCCTGGAGTTAAGAAAGCCTGCAAAGTTACTAATGCCTAATGGATACTACACCTGCACTAAATTTGTACTTTTATTGAGCATGTACTAAAACTAAAGTCTGCTCAGCGAGATCATGTGGAAGATGTGATCATTATAGCAAGATGCCATTTATTCATTCAAGATCCTGAGAATTTCACAGTCTTATGTTCCAGGTAGTAGAAAAGTACATCCTCAAAGTTTTGTTTGCTAATAATTATTTGGGTCAGAGCCTACTTATTTACTAGACTTACTATGTGTCATCACTGTTCTGCATGCTTACAAACACATCCAGATTTCATAATGAAATAGACACTAGAGTTATTCCCATTTTGCAGATGAAGAAACTGAGCCACAAAGAGTTTAATAAATAGTAGATCTTATATTTGAACCCAAGCACTCCAGCTTCTAAGGCCCTACTCTTAGCCTCTATCTTATTTAATCCTGATACCAAGTTTTTAACATTATTTCAGGTGAAAAAAATAGAAGCTTAATATGATGGTTAAGTTAATGTGCCAACTTGACTGGGGCACAAGGAATGCAGATAGTTGGTTAAGCATTATTCTGGGTGTGTCGAAAGGATGTTTCTGGATGAGATTAACATGTGAATTGGCAGACTGAGTAAAGCAGATTAACCTTCCCAATGTTGGTGGCCTGATCTAATCTGTTGAAGCCCTGAGTAGAGAAAACACAGGTGGAGTAAGGGATAATTTTCTGCCTGACTGTCTTTGAGTTGGGACATCAGTCTTCTGCTGCCCTTAACTCAGACTTGGACTGGAACATACACCATCAGTTCCCCTGATTCCCAGGCCTTTGGACTCAGACTGGAACAGCAGCATGAGCTCTGCTGGGCCTCCCGCTTGCTGAGTGCAGGTCTTGGGATTTCTCAGCCTTTGTAATCATTTGAGCCAGTTATAATAAGTTGGCTTAAATAATTATGAGCCAATTATAAATAATAAATAGTCTATTATAATAAATAAAATGTGCTTAGTCTCTCAGTTGTGTCCAACTCTTTGTGACCTCATGGGCTATAGTCTGCCAGGCTCCTCTATCCATGGGGATTCTCTAGGCAAGATACTGGAGTGGGTTCCCATGCCCTCCTCCACGGGATCTTCCCAACCCAGGGATCGAACGTAGGTTTCCTGCATTGCAGATGGATTCTTTACCAGCTGAACCACCAGAGAAACCCAAGGATATTGGAGTGGGTAGCCTATCCCTTCTCCAGGGGAACTTCCGGACCCAGAAATCGAACCAGGGTCTCCTGCATTGCAGATGGATTCTTTACCAGCTGAGCTACCAGGGAAGCTCTATAATAAATACTTTATCTGTTATATGCAATAATATGATAAATCTCTTTCTCTGTGTGCTTCTGTTTCTCTCTGTCTTTGTCTCTCTCTCTGCATTGATTCTGTTTCTCTGCAGAATCCAGACCCATGCACTTGGAGACAGCAAGCAGACACCCAGGGTCTTGCACTTGGAAAAACCAGAGCTGAGACATGAACTGAGATGCGATCCCAGCCAGCATCTCTAATACCTGCCCAATATGTGTGCTCAAGGCAACACAGAGATGAGGCCTGACTGCACTTCCGTTATTCCTCCCACAGGTAAAATGAAACTTTTTAACCCCTAAAACAAACCAGGAAACTGAATCTTAGTTATCTCATTTTAAGAAGCCAAACCAAACATGCCTGATTCTCCGCACTTTTGTACCTGAATTTCTTCAGATCCGTGACCCACCGAGGTCCCATCCTCTTCAGGTAGTTTATTTCCTCTTCCTCCTCAATGATCTCCCGAATCTTATGCTTCACGTCTGGGTCCTTCACAACCACAAATGTCCAGGGCTCTGTGTGGGCCCCACTTGGGGCTGTTCCTATCACACATTCAATTAACATCACAAATTAAAACTGCAGGAAAATGTGACTGTTAGCTAAGAATTCTTATAACTCATATTTGCTCAAGATAATGTTAGATCATCTAGTGCACAAAGTGTCCAGTGGTAGCCTCTGGGGTCTTGCTGACATCCTGTTTTGTTCCCCCTCGCTGTCAGGGTCTTTGAACCAACTAAGGCTGAGATCAAGGCCAGTAGTTCCTGGGCTATGGGAGTTTATCACTGCTTCTCTTATTATGTGGGAGAAGACGTCCTTTGAAAACTATACCGTGACCAGTAAGGAAACTTAGAGGGCAAGCTCTATCAGGCAAAATCCTCCAAAATCCTATTTGTTTTAGTATTCTTGAAAAAAAGTGTTAAGTCGTGAAAGTTATTGGAATTCAAAAAATTTAAATGGTAAAAAGCATTTAAAATTTTTACATGGTTAAAAGCACTCTCCAGGGCTTCTCTGGTGGCTCATTGGATAAGAATCCTCCTGCCGTTGCAGAGGACATGGGTTTGATCCCTGGTCCGGGAAGATCCCACATATGAAGAAGCCACTAAACCCATGTGCCACAGCTATTGAGCCTGCACTGGAGAGCCCAGGGACTGCAACTAGTGAACACATGTATCACAAGATCTGAAGCCCCTGCACCTGGAGCCTGTGCTCCACAACAAGAGAAGCCGCCTCAACAAGAAGCCTGCACATCTCAGCTAGAGAAAAGCATACACAGCAACAAAGACCCAGCACAGCCACTAAATAAATTAATAGATTTTAAAAGAGCACTCGCCGAAAGGCAACAGAACTATAAATTGTTCAGTGCCTATATCACAGTTCTGAGAGTGGCGCTGTGGGGTTGTGGTCCTATGTGAATACATGAAACTTCTTGGCCCTGGGCGCTCAGACACATAACAGTGTGTCTTTCAGCTCTCACAGGCTTTGGGAAACCTCAGACCACACTTGGATCAGTCCCGGTATCCCTGACAAAGCTTCACAGTACATCGTGGACTCAAGGAGCTTCAATTCTCTTTACGATTTCAGCTAAGGAGTGAGCCACGTTCTGGTCTGGATGTTACCTCTCTGTCCTAGAAATCGCTGCTCACTGTTTCTGGAAGCAGACTACGTTGTGGGATATTTCAGAAGCAAGTCTTCTTCCTAATGAGTAATTCAATGGCATAAACTCTATAGAAGGGGTCTCAAGCCTGCCGGCCTTCATGAGCTCACCATCCACCAGTTCCCGTGATAGAGAGAGCATAACTGAAATGTTAAATGCAAGTTGAATCAAACATAAAGCCCAAATTTCTGAATAGAGAGATTCCAGTTCACTTTGTACATGTTGTCTGTTCACTAAATATTGGTGCCATTGAACACAAGAAATAGGTTGCCCCCTAATGTTTTCAATTATGTCAAACTTCTCTGAACGTCATGTGTGTGCATAGTTAAATACAGATATACACACAGAGGATATTTAGTAACTGCTATTAGTTAGATAAAGGACTCACCAATCTAGTATATCTGTGTTCTTAACTGAAATAAAATTTTTCATTCTTACTTCCTTTTAATTCGGGCAATGGATTTATAATGGTCATGCAATAATTTCTGAAAATTAACTTAAATGTGATTTTGTATAGGAGTAAGAACCCAGTCAGAGGAAACTCTCAAATAGGTGCCTTTCTCTTATATATCCTTCCCCTTGTCTGTAATTCTCATCTCTTCTTCTAGGGAGATATTTATTACTTTACATTAAAAATGGATTTATCTTGCTTCAATTTACTTTGTGAATTCACATGAAGTTTGCTAGTTCATTGGAACAGAGCATCATGGTGTGTAATATAAGAAATTTGGTCCCCAAAAGAGAAATATATAAATGTATGTGTCTGTGTGAGTGTGTGTCTGGGTGTGTGTGTGTGCTCATGCACGTATGCATGTGTTTTAAGGGGACGGGAAAGTAAGAGGATGTTTTTTCTCTTCCATTGTGTAATATGTTCAGAAATTTTCATTTTTCATAAAACTTTATAATGTTGAATAATTTTAGAAGTTTTGAACTGTTGTCACATCTGCTCCCAGAAAGTCTGCATTAGTTAGAAATTTGTAGAAAATGGAAGTCATTATGTCCCTAGAAGTCAGTCAACATGTGGGTAAGACTGTAACCAAGAAGGACCCTATGGGGCCTTTCTAGGATGGGCTTTTCCCATCTCCTCTGTTTTAGCTCCTCTTGAAGTACCTAGATAACAGTATCTGATGCAAATTTCCAGAGCTGGTTTTTTTCTTAACCCCAGACATCACTTTTTTTTTAAGTTTATTTCTTTTTTAACTGAAGGATAATTGCTCTACAGAATTTTGTTGTTTTCTGTCAAACATTAGCATGAATCGGCCATAGGTGCACATACGTCCCCTCCTTCCCTCTTTAACCTCCCTCCCATCTCCCTCCCCATCCCACTCCTCTAGGTTGATACACAGCCCCTGTTTGAGTTCCCAGAGACAAACAGCAAATTCCCATTGGCTATGTATTTTACATATGGTAATGTAAGTTTCCGTGTTACTCTCTGTGGTGAAACCCCCCACCAAATGGAAGGTGTTAACTATTTGACCCCAGGAGCTCATAGCCTCAGGCCTCCTGGAGCCTAAGGTCTGATGAAGTTAACCCCTATGACACCACCCATCAGCCAGTCAGAGACTCGGGCCTGAGTGGATCACATACCCTGCGACTTCTCTCCCTCACCTGGTTTTTAAAAACAGAGTGAAATAAGCCAGAAAGATAAAGACCAATACAGTATACTAACGCATATATATGGAATTTAGAAAGATGGTAACAATAACCCTATATGCAAAACAGAAAAAAAAGACACCGATGTACAGAACAGAATTTTGGACTCTATGGGAGAAGGCGAGGGTGGGATGTTTCGAGAGAACAGCATCGAAACGTGTATATTATCTAGGGTGAAACAGATCACCAACCCAGGCTGGATGCATGAGACAAGTGCTCGGGCCTGGTGCACTGGGAAGACCCAGAGGGATCAGGTAGAGAGGGAGGTGGGAGGGGGGATCGGGATGGGGAATACATGTAAATCCATGTCTGATTCATGTCAATGTATGACAAAAACCACTAGAATGTTGTAATTAGCCTCCAACTAATAAAAATAAATGGAAAAAAATAATAATAAAAAAATAAAAGAAAAACTAAAAAAAAAAAGGTTTGAACTCAGGGGGCTTTTAGGGAATGAACCACCCTTCTCAATAAACCTTTCTCTGCTCTAAACTCCTACATTTTGGTGTGTTTGGCCTCACTGTGCATCAGGCACAGCAACTTTCACTAACAAGACTTTACAGGTAAACCTATCACTCCAGGCTTTGTCTGCTGTGTTTGAACTTCAACATTGCTCTACTACTATCTCTTGCATCGGACATTCTCAAAGACCCACTGCGCATGTACAGACCTGCTGCTTTGATGACATTATCAATGACCTCCATTGGGACCTGCTCGTGACTTATGAATCTAACAGACCGTCTCTTATTGAGAAGTTCATAAAACTCTTGGGATCTCTTAACCATTTCCTTCTCTGGGTATCTGGTGTGGGAGAATGGGATATGTTCCACCTCTTCCTCTGACTCTTGCCATTCATCAGCCTCTGCAAATAGGAACAAGACAGCAAATTAAATGATCTCTTGGTTTTGAAAGGGGATGCCCCCTCCCCGCCCCCATATGCCTCATTAGCATAAGAATTCTTTTGAGTTGACTATTTTTAGGAAACAGAAGACACAGGAGAAACTCTGAAAACCAGAGTAGAAGTCACTCTTTGGTAAGCAGAGGTTTACATTTATAAAGGAATTCTCCATTTGGAAGTATCTTCCTCTCTGCACCAGGAAGAGAAGGATGATTCTAAATCACAATAAACTCTTGTCAATAGAGTAGGTGTGGCCGTAAATCTCTGTAACAACTTTACTCTTATTTACTCTGCTTTTTCTGATAACCTCCCATAACTGACCCTGCCCAGTGCCCAACACATTTCTTTTGTCTTTATCTGAAACTGATCATTAAGGTGGTGGCTGGGGCCATTTCCCTGGCAGATCAGCTGGTAAAGAATCTGCCTGCAATGTAGGAGACCTGTGTTTGATTATTGGCTTGGGAAGATTCCCTGGAGAAGGGAAGGGCAATCCACTCCAGTATTCTTGCCTGGAGAATTCCATGGACAGAGGAACCTGGCAGGCTACAGTCCATGGGGTCACAAAGAGTTGGACATGACTGAGCGACTTTCACTTTCTTTCTGGAGCCATTTCAGGGGGGTTACTCAGTTTTCCTGGATCTCTCCCATGTATACAAGAAATATACTTATTGTTAAATTTCTGTTTGTTTTTCTCTTGTTATATCTGTATTTATTACGAAGAAGAGATGTCTCAGCAAAAAACCTAGAAGAATAGAGGGAAATGTCTTTATTCTCTTTTAGAGTCACAAGGTGGCCAGTGGGGAAAGGGAAATCAAGTTCTCAAAAATATTGCTAAGGATATGAGCTCAAAAACATCATAAAAAAATGAAAAGGGTCTGAGAATCCTGAACCCTAATCTTGCCTGTCCTTCAAACTCTAGACTGGTTACAAATCAAGAAATAGAAAATTTTTGCTTCCCCAAAGATGAGAATTTCTGTTAATGGTGAACTAGCTTATTGAAGCAATCTCCCACCAGCTGAAAATAACTAAAGTGAAAGTGAAGTCGCTCAGTTTTGTCCGACTTTTTGCCACCCCATGGACTGTAGCCTACCAGGCTTCTCTGTCTATGGGATTTTCCAGGCAAGAATACTGGCGTGGGTTGCCATTTCCTTCTGGAGAGCCTCCTGACCCAGGGATTGAACCCGGATCTCCCACATTTTAGACAGATACTTTACCGTTTGAGCCACCAGGGAAGTCCAAAGTGTTAGTCGTTCAGCCATGTCTGACCCTTTTGTGACCTTATCAACTGTAGCCCACCAGGCTATTGTTCATGGAATTCTCCAGGCATGAATACTAGAATGAGTAGCCATTTCCTTCTCCAGGGGATTTTCCTGGCCCAGGGATTGAACCCGGGTCTCCTGTATTGCAGGCAGTTTCTTTACCATCTGAGCCACTAGGAATCATTGAACATCACTAAGATCTTGAAAAAAAAAAAAAAGTATTACTTTAAAACCTATTGTAAAATCATTAAATTGCTAACAGCATAGTAAGATATACCCAGGCCAAAACTTAAGGGAAACTAGGAACCTGTGAAGGTAAATAAGTGCAAAAGCTGCATTTGCCCTGTTAGTACCTGCCAATCCCTATATATTTACATGTTTATTTTTATATTTTCAGGGATCAAGAGAGACAGAAATCAAAGCTCAGACCCATATACAATGGGAAGTCTAACAAGCTGGAGTCCCAAGGCCACATCCTTAGAAAAAGTAAGAAATGTAAATAAGTCAGCCCCCAAGGGGTTATAGCATTTCTGTGAGTCATGCCTCAAACTTGAACTTGGAACAATGTGGTCCTGCCTGAAAATAGCCCCATCACCCAACAGAAGCAAATCCCAACATAGAGATAATTTTAAGTACAGTTGTCAGCAATCCACCAAAGACAACCAGACATACACAAAACCAAAACACCTTGAACAAACTATAGCAGAGTAGATTTTTAAAAATAGAATCAGACACCTGAAGTCTCCAAATATGGAATCGTCAGACTCAAAACGTAGAAAAACTTTGATGGCTAGGTTTAGAGGGAAAAAAAGACAAGCATTTATAAATCTGTAGGGTATAGGAAAAAATGAAAAGTTATATGGAAAATATTTTAAAATAGAGATTTTAAAATTGAAAAATAAAATAATAGAACTAAGAACTTGGTGGATGAGTTTAACAGCAGGTTAGACATACCTAAAGAAAGAGTTAATGAACTGTAGATAATTCAGAAGAAGATATCTTGAATAGAGCAAGGAAAGACCAAAAGATGGAAAACATAAAAGAAAGATCAAGAAAAATAAAACAGAATGAGAATGTCTATTTTATGTCTGATGTTAGTCACAGCAGGAGATGGGAAAGAGGATGCGGCAGAGGCCATATTTGAAGGAGACTATTTGTTAAAAGGGCTTCCAGGGTGACTCAGCAGAAAAAAAGCCACCTGCAATGCAGGAGACTCAGGTTCAATCCCTGGGTGTGGAAGATCCTCTGGAGGAGGGCGTGGCAACCCACTCCAGTGTTCTTGCCTGGAGAATCCCAGAGACAGATACATGCGTCTGATTTTAAAACAAACAAACAAACAAACAAACAAACAAAAACTGATGAAAAATGCCAGATCTACAGATTCGAGAGGCCCAGTCAATCCCAGGTAGTAAAAGAGAAGGAAATGACAACCCACTCCAGTGTTCTTGCCTGGAGAATCCCAGGGACAGAGGAGCCTGGTGGGCTGCCGTCTATGGGGTCTCACGGAGTCGGACACGACTGAAGCGACTTAGCAGCAGCAGTAAATGAGAAAAGAAGTCCACATCTTTTATAATCAAATATAAAACCTCAAAATCAGCCAGAGGGGAAAAAAAAGATTCCTTTAGGAGGAGGCCCAGATGGCTTCCTAAGGGAGTTAGTTCTACCAAACACTCAAAGAACATGCATGCATGCATGCATGCATACTGAGTCGCTTCAGTCGTGTCCGACTCTCCAGGCTCCTCTGTCCACGGGATTCTCCAGGCAAGACTACTGGAGGGGGTTGCCATGCCTTCCTCCAGGGGATCTTTCCAACCCAGGGATCGAACCCTTGTCTCTTATGTCTCCTGCATTGGCAGGCAGGTTTTTTACCACTGGCACCAGCTGGGAAGCCTGAATAATACTGGAGTGGGCTGCCGTGCCCTCCTCCAGGGGATCTTCCCAACCCAAGGATTGAACCCTCATTTCTTAGTTTCCTGCATTGGCAAGCAGGTTCTTTATCACAAAGAATAATTATTGCTAAATTTTCTCAAACTCTTACCAAGAATAGAAATAGAGGAAACATCATCCCCAACTCATTTTATGACGCACACAGCCTTGTTACCAAGTCTGACTAGGACATTAAAAGAAAGAAAGGCTACAGATTCAACTTCCTCATAAATATAGATGCAAAGAGTCCTGACCAAAATATTAGTAAACAGAATTCAACGATATATAAAAAACAATGCACTTTGACCAAGTTGGGATTATCCCAGGAATGGAAGTTAACAATGTTAGCAAAACCATGTTTGTTACATTCACAATTATTACATTCATTGTAATACAGAAAAAGTATTTGATAAAATTAGGCATTCATCTTTTAGTAAATTGGAAGTAAAGTAAATAAAGGAACTTTCTTAACCTGATAAAGTCTAGCTATGGGGAAAAAATGAAAACAAAACTCCCCAGAACCAACTGCATAGTTAATGGTGAAACATTTAAACTCTTCCATCAGATATTGAAAATGAATTAATATTGCCTAGTCTCACCAGAGTTTTAATTATGAAAGACTAACTTTCGAAGCTTTTAAGAAAGAATGTAGGAGACTATCTTCATGACTGTGTAGAGAAGAAGAATTTTTTAAATAAGACACAAAAATATTAACCATAAGGAAAAAATCTGTTCCACTTACCTACACTAAATTTATCTTTACACCTGCCTGCTTCTACCATGTTCTTCCATATAATATATATACATATATATATATAATTTATTCTACCATATAACATATCTATATACATATATATAATACATTCTACCATATTATATATATATATAATATATTCTACCATATTATATATATATATTCTACAAGTATACGTATGCTTAACTTGAGTTAGTCTTGAACTTCTGGTTATTGTTGGGCTTCACCAACTACTAGAATCTTGGAGACAGAAGATGCCAAAAAGAGACCAGTACAGAAAGTGGACTTCAGTACATCAAATCAGAATAAATTGGTGTGAGTTGGACTCTTCAGGGAAATTTAAATCAGATAAATAAGGCTTTACCAAGAAGGCTGCCAAGGAAATAGACACTGAAAATATCAGTGGAATCTAATGAGTAGATAGTTCTTTTATACAAAGGCTGAAGTCTTTCCTAAACCTGATCTGATATTTTTCAGCCTGTTGGGGATTGGTGCAGAGAAGCCACATAACCAGTAGAAGGCAACTCCTACTTAGATAACAGCAGGTAATCAGAATCCACTATGATCAAATTCCCCAAAATGCTGAGCACTTACATTCATTAAAGTAATAGATTAAGAGTGTTTTAAACCATGAAATTTATCTGTGTGCATGTGCATGGCTTACCTGAATTATTACTGTACTACCTAAACTGTACCTTTAGGAAACTGAATATAATGCTATCATATATCTTTCTCATTCACAACCCAAAACCCAATGAATATTTGCCTGATAAGACATATTATATCCCATGCCTTCAGTTGTGTGACAGAAAATAGTTAACTGTGACTTTCTTCCTTGAGTAGATTCAAATCCATTTTGATGCCATGGATTAACTGATGTTGGGGTTATGATTGTATTGTGGTTGTTGTGACATTTACTAAAGGGTTCTCATTTCTAGTAATGGTTATTTACATAATTTAAACCAACTCTGTAAAGTAAAAAAAGCTAAAATGCTTAGTAAAATATAATTTAGAATGTTTTCTTCTTAATGAGAACATTTTTTCTTAATGAGCTAATCTGTCATTTCCCTGGTGACTCAGTGGTAAAGAATCCACCTGTAATGCAAGAGACTTGGGTTCGATCCCTGGGTTGGGAAGATCCCCTGGAGAAAGAAATGGCAACCCACTCCAGTATTCTTGCCTGGGAAATTCCAAGGACAGAGGAACCTGGCAGGTGATGGTCCATGGTGTTACAAAGGGTGGCACGACTGAGCAACTAAACCACCACTACCAATCTGTGACTATAGGACATCATAGTTAAAAATCTAGGTGAAGGTTAGTACCAGGAGAGGTAGACCAGCAATTCAGTGTCCAGAGAATATTTTCCAGTTGCCAAGAAATAGCCATGAGGCTGAGTTCAGACAAAGAGATGGTGACAAAAGTCAAAACCCCAGGGCCACCCAGGGCTTGAAGGTTTATATTCCAACAGTAAAACTAAAATGTAAGTAATCCAGCCCTGGTGTCTTAGAGCCTAGGATAATATCCTGTGAGTGATCCAAGGAACCATAAGACATGACCTCATGTTAAAGTTGTCCCAGTGTGACAAAGTTGCTCAACTTGTAGGTGCAAATGTGACTATTCCCTGGAGTAAGTAATAATATCTTGTTGTTGTTGTTGTTGTTGTTTAGTTGCTAAATCGTGTCTGACTCTTTTGGGACCCCATGAACTGTAGCCCATCAGGCTCCTCTGTCCCTGGGATTTCCCAGGCAAGAATACTGGAGTGGTTGCCATTTCTTTCTCCAGGGGATCTTCCTGATCCAGGATTAGAACCACTGTCTCCTGCTTGGCAGGTAGATTCTTTACCACTGAGAAAAACCTAACTATATCACCTGGGAAACCCTAACTATATCTTAGGTCTCAAAAAAATTATGAGTAATTTTCCAAAAGAATAACCAGTGTACAATAAAAAATAACTGTATTCAAGAAAATAAGAAGTCATGAATAATAACCATAGAAACCACAGGCATCAGAAATAGACCTACAAAGACTTGAGATATTGGAATTATCAGACAGATCATGAAGCAGTTTCAAACTGCAACTAGTGTGTAGGATGTTTACAGAAAGTACCTTTGGGAACAAAACCTGTGGAAAGGAGAGGGAAGAAACATGATTGGACAGAAGACATCATACTTCATTGTAAGCCTTGTATGATGGCTTAGCCAACAATAGGGCATCTTTGGAAGAAAAATAGCCCATAAGAGTTGTCCGCAACTAGGCCCAAATGACTGGGCCTTTATACCCCTAAGCCAACCAATCATTGCATATAAACCACTCTGGGAAAGGCAGAATCTTGGGCAAAGCAAAGGTAAACTCTGGAATATGCAGACAGTTGAAGGCTATTTGTTTACAACACTCCTAACAGAAGGAGCAACAAGTCTTTCCTTGAAGGGTGATACATTTCCATGCCCATCACACTGTAACTCTGCAATCCCATGCATACCCCAGAGATAGTCATGTGTGTATATCCTGGGAATAAGTATTAAAATGTTCTTACAGGCATAGTTTATCATAGTCCTGAATTGGAAATAGCCCAGATCTTCCTCAACAGTAAAATAAATAAAGTGTGATATACTCATGAAACAGAATACTATACAGCAGCAAAAATGAATGAACTGCAGTCAAATGCCTAACCTGAATGAATTTTACAAATAAAATGTTAAGCAAAAGAACAAAGTGAAAAGAATATAAGCAATAAAATGCTACTGTTTAGGAATGCGTATTTAGGTGATACGTCTGTAAAGAAAAGCAAATAAGTAATTCCCATAAAATTAAAAATAGTAGTTCTGTCTGTGGGATGAAAGAGGTGTGACTGGGAATATATGGGTTTATGGAGTACTAGAAATTTTTACTTCTTGATCTAAGTGATAATTATATGGATTTTTGCCTTCAAATTATTTGTTAAGCCATTCATCTATGTTTTATACACGTTTCCAGCCAGCATAGTACATTTCACAGGCTTCTCTGGTGGCTCAGGATAAAGAATCCACCTGCAATATAGCATATACGGGTTTGAACCCTGTGTCCATGAGGTTGCAAAGAGTTCAACATGACTTAGTGACTAAATCAACCGCTACCTTACATTTTGCAATTAAGGGATTTGTGTGTGTGTGTTTTGTTTTAATAAGAAAGCCATAGAAATGAATTACGCAAACAACCCCAAGGGTAGATCAACTGAACACAACTGTTAAGACACTTCACAGTCTCTTAAGTGAGTCAGAAGGATGAGAGATAAATCATCTGGGGAAGGTGGGGCAAAAGTAGGAGATGGAATGAATGAATACAGTTAATTTGTCCTAAATATGCAGTAATCTCTCATGGAGCCAGAACTATAGCTTAGATTTCTTAACTCTTAAATCAATGTTCCTCCCTTCCTGCCCCCCGAGTACAGAGGCTTTGCTTTCTGAGGCAGGTTTCAGTTACCCAGGTTCAACTGTGTTCTGACTATATTAAGTGGAAAATTCAAGAAATAAGCAATTTATACCAGTAGTCATGTATGGATGTGAGAGTTGAACTATAAAGAAGGCTGAATGCCAAAGAATTTATGCTTTTGAACTGTGGTATTGGTGAAGACTCTTGAGAGTCCCTTGGACTGCAAGGAGATCCACCCAGTCCTCCTAAAGGAAATCAGTCCTGACTATTCATTGGAAGGACTGATGCTGAAGCTGAAACTCCAATACTTTGGCCACCTGATGCGAAAAGCTGACTCATTGGAAAAGACCCTGATGCTAGGAAAGATTGAAGGCGGGAGGAGAAGGGGATGACAGAGAATGAGATGATTGGATGGCATCACCAACTCGATGGACAAGAGTTTGATTAAGCTCTGGGAGTTGGTGGTGGAGGGAAGCCTGGAGTGCTGCAGTCCATGGGATTGCAAAGAGTCGGACATGACTGAGTGACTGAACTGAACTGAAGTTTTAAATTATGCACCATTCTGAGTAAGATGATGAAATCTAATGTCCCGCTCCATCCACCCACCCACATGAATCATCCTTTTGTTCACATATCCACCTAATTAGACAGTTAGTAGCCTTAGGGCTTACCTGGTGACTCAGAGGGTAAAGAATCTGCCTGCAGTGCTGGAGACCTGAGTTTGATCCCTAGGTTGAGAAGATCCCCTGGAGGAATGCATGGAAACCCACTCCAGTATCCTTGCCTGGAGAATCCCCAGGGACAGCAGAGCCTGGCGGGCTACAGTCCTTGAGGCCACGGAAAGAGTCGGACATGACCGAGCAATTGAGCACAGCACAGTTATCAGGTCAACTGCTGGGGTACTGCTTGTTCTCAAGTAGCCCTGATTTTACTTAATAGTGACCTCAAAGCACGTGAGTAATGATGCTGGCAATTCAGATATTCTCTTCAGTTCAGTTCAGTCGCTCAGTCGTGTCCGACTCTTTGCGACCCCTTGAATTGCAGCATGCCAGGCCTCCCTGTCCATCACCAACTCCCGGAGTTTACCCAAACTCATGTCCACTGAGTCGGTGATGCCATCCAACAATCTGATCCTCTGTCGTCCCCTTCTCCTCCTGCCCTCAATCTTTCCCAGCATCAGGGTCTTTTCAAATGAGTCAGCTCTTTGCATCAGGTGGCCAAAGGATTGGAGTTTCAGCTTCAGCATCAGTCCTTCCAATGAATACCCAGGACTGATCTCCTTTTCTTACTGTGTCTAATTTAAACTTTACCATAGGCATGTATGTATAGGGAAAGGTTAGGGTATGTAGGGTTCAGTACTATCTGCAGTTTTAGGTATCCACTTGGGGTCTTGGGTGGTTGCCCCTCAGGATTAGGGTGGGGGGGGGGACTGCAGTCAATGTCCAGGAGGTGAGATGTCGCTTAGGGATCCCTCAAATAAAGATGAGAATGACACTAGAAAGGAGGATCCAGAAGATCCAGAAGAATCCAAGAAGATCCAGGGCCTGGCCCTGAGGGTCTGGGGCATTCCAGGTGGAATTCATGTAGGAGAGAGTCCTCCGCCCCGGCGAGCACCCACGCATTTCACTCCTGGGTATGTGATGATGGGGAAAAGAAGGCAAGAGGGAGAAAAGGGGATTTGGGCGAGATTGAGAACCCAACTGCAATACTAGTAGGGATCATGGTAGCTCATTGCTAGCAGTGAGAAACTTCTTACACTTTACTAGCTCAGGGCAGTGGGAGCCCACACCGTACACATTTAATGAGATGGCCCAGTTGCTAAATCAGAAGGTACTAGATGTGATGGGGGAGTGGCCACTAACACCTACCAGCTTTCTAGCGTTCCACCCTGAACCAAACCCAGATGTCATCAGGTCAACTTTATCAAATGCATCAGCAAAGACTTTCGACACCAGTGATACTCCCCCACCGTGTGTCCAAAGTCCAGCAAACTCTGTAGTCACTCAATGGTAAATGACTAATGCATGAAAGGCCTCCTTAACTTCAGGTCTGTCCACCATTTGCAGAAACTAAAGGCAGCGAAGGGGCATGAGTCGGCAGTTTCTGCAGCCACTGAAGTCCAGGGTAGGCGCTCCTACTCGGGCAGAATGAAGGGGCGGCCTCTCAAGCCTTATCAGCGCAGCCTTCTCTCTGAGCCAGCAGACACACGGTCCCAACCACCGCTGGGTTGGATTGTCCTGAAGGGCTTTCTGAGCAGAGCACAGGGGGGCTGCTATTCCTGGAGCCTCTCCCAGGACAGAAAGTCTACACTCGACCTGGGGAAAGGGGTCAGCTGAGCCAGACGGAGAGAAGCTCCGAGGGACTGCAGGGCAGTGAACCGATACAAAAGGCACGGCTCTCTCCTTCCTCCTGAACTCCTAACCATCCCCCCCGCCCCCCAGAGAATGTGGCTTCACCAAAGGAGAGGGAAGAGCCTCCATTCTGTGGCTTTTCTGCCTCCACCCCAGACCAGCTAAGCCACTCTGGTGGATTCATTCAAGTGGTGGAGCCCACATATTTCAAAATAAATGCACACTGCTGCGGTCTGCTTTTAACAGAAGTCCTGTGCTGTCACGCATGGAGTTTGCTATTGACACCAAAACCAACTCGCCTTGTATTGTGGCTTGAATGCCAGGGAGCCAAATTGCTCCCTAATTAGGTTTAATGGCCAAGTAATTCTAGGTCATGTTTATCCTTTAATGTTTAACTTGGAGGCATTTTTCTGGCTGCATTTTTCTATGTGAACTGCTTTTGTGTTCTTGCAGTTCCACTTCCAAATCTTGGCAAACGGGCCAAATGTTTTCCGGCTATGAAACCGCTAGGCCAATTTGTGTTGTATCATCCTTGTTCCCTCCCTGCAATTTTGGAGGAGCCTTGAGCAACCATGTTAATAAGGCTCTGGGTGACGCAGCTCTTGCAGTTGACAATGGGAACAGCTCTGGGGCTCAACATTGGCCCAGAGAACGTCTCCTTCCCACTTCCTCAGCCATCACTTTCCTTTCTGTGTGGGCCTCTCTGCCATTTGTTATAGTGTAAACTTACTCACTAGCAACAGCAAGGGTGGGCAGGAGTTGGGGCGTCTGGGAGTGTTCAGCTGGAAAGATCTGAATTAGAGCAATGCTATCCCAGGTGAAGTGGACAGAACTTGTTTTCTGAGACCCTCCACCTCTTCTGGGGTCCCCAGTATCCTGTGTTGACCTTCATTCTCCCCAGCAGCACTCACCCAGATTTGATCCCAAGGATAACATCTCCATCAAATCCTTTCCTGTCCCTAATCTTCTCTCATTTGAATTAGAATTTACCTCTCCTTTATCCTAGGACTATAATGTCTTACAGGAGGCCTGGTAAACCAGCCTTTTAAAATTAGTCATGCAGAAGTATGCATGGGTGTCAAAAGATGATGAAAGGCAAAGACGAAGCTGAATTCCTTTCTTCTTATAGCAGAGGAAAGCTAGGTGGGTCACGAGTGCTGCTCTTACATAGCGTTTTTGTCAGTGGTATGCTGGTAAACTAGCTCTCTGAGAGTAGGGAGAAAAAGATCACTGAATTATAGCACTGGCCAATCTCCAGTGCTATAATATAGAGTCAGTACTTCCATCATGGCCTGACTTCAAGCTACTAGCAAGTGAACAATGGCCCATAAATTTCCTGAACCTCTAAGATCTCAGGCTAGTTCTTGCACATCACTTGGCTGGAAAACATGGAGTTCAGGCATTGGTTGACTTCCAGGCATGTAAGAGGGTTGATATCGTCTGTAGGAACAGTGTTACTTGGTTGAGACTGTTGTTGATTGGTTGGCATGCAGAGGAGCTGGTACTGGAATGAATCCATCTCTAATGGTTGACTTGTTAAGCTTTTACTGAAATGAGCTGTCATTGATCCAATGAACAGGTTTGAAACAGCTGCATATGGGTACATAAAAATCCATCTGTTCCTAAGTCTGAGGAACATTTTTATTCTCAGGTGTTGAGCATATTAGATAAAAATTTTGGCAAAGCCTTTATTAGCAGTGACTGGGGCAATAAAGATTCAGTTAGAATACTAGCTTTTGGATGGCTAGCAAAGCCAAGTAAAGAAAATCCCCGCTAACGTTAAAATGGACACATCTGAATGTGTTTCCTGTCTTCTCCTCCTATTTCCAGTTCCATGAGTTTTCGAGAATCTGGAACTGACTGGAGTGTTTTTGTGTAGTATCTTCAGTTCATTTGGGGGAAGCAATCTGAGGTTTCCTGTTTGAGATTAAATATGGGTCATTTCTCCTCCTCAGGCCTCTGCCACAGATAAAGAGGGAACCGAAAATCACCATCAGGGCACCATGTGTGACTGGTCCCCAGACAAAATCTGTGTCTGACATCTAATCAGCGTGTCCTCTCTATGACCCGCCCCCTGCCCCACGCAGGCTGACTCCCCGATCTGTGCATGTGGAACAGGAATCTGGTGAGTCACAGCTGCCAGAGGTTGGATTGGTGCTCATAATTTCCTTAACTCACACTAGAATGGCCTACAGAACTTATTTTACTGTTTTGTCTCTGTTAATTTTCAAAATGGCTTGCCCCTGGTCTCTATTCACTGTTATCAAAGCCATCTCGTGTTTCCTTGGCAATGGTAGCCTTCTCCTCTCCTCCACTGGAGCCACGGTACTGGCAGTGTATCCTGTCTTAGACTGTGTCCACCCACCCAGTGGTTAAGAGCAGGGACTTGGGTGGCAGAGGAGACCGAGTTTAAACATTAACCCTAACTACCACCTATGTGCCCGTGTGACCTCAGGAAATATCACTTAAGTAGACAGTAAAAATCCCAACAAGAGACTGTGAACTCTACACTCGGGGAAAATTTGCTCATGGCTGCTGAGGGGCCTGCTACACGTTCACTTCATTCCTCTTTGTAAAGAATAGAGAATGGAAAGTGAATCAACAGGCAGAGAAGCAGAACAGGGCCCGCAAAGCTTTGGTGTCTGGTCCCAACCATCAGGCGCAGGTCCCTGGAACCAGGTCCCTGGTTCCCCACCAGCCACATCGATCGTTTTGTATCCCTTCAACCCTTGGGTCTTCAGAGCCAGTGGGATTTCCTCAATGCACACACTACTTCTGATCTCTCAGGGAATGTTTAACCCTGTGGGCCATCTCCTGCCTGCTCTGTTCTGGGTCATTCTTTGGAGAAGATGTCTAGCTTGTAAGCCTGGAACTCTGCAACCAGCCCGTGCTGGGTCCTGGCTTCACCACTAGCTGCTTGGACAGATGATTTAGATGATCTGAGCTCAGCTTCTTTATCTGTAATATAGGGATGATAATAGTGCCTGCTCCCTGTATTATGAAGACTAAGTGATTCACCCTGTGTAAAAGTGACCTCGGATATAGAAAGTACCTGGGAGGGCTTGTTATGACTACTAACCTGGTCCTTCTTCCCTACATCTTGTCTTCCAAGTCCATTCCTCCGAGGCAGTTCCTCTCATCTGAATGTGCTCCCCACCAGGTTCTCTCCTCAGCCTTCTCTTTAGCAATACCCGCTAGTGAATTCATTTGTTTTCCAAGTTCCGAACATCACCGTAAGCTAGTGACTCTCCAATCAGCGTCTGTGGACTGGATCTCTCACCTAGAAACCTCCCTTTCTGCTTCAATGTGCCACTGTTCTCTCAAGTCCAACACGCCCATGCACTACACTCAACAGCTTCCCCTTTAAACCGGGTCCCCTCCCCTCACCCTCATATGACAGCGTTGTTCTGATTCTTCCAGTCTCCAAATCATTGCTCTCTTCTTCCTCTTCCAACGTCTAACTTACTTACTGCCAGAGCCCACTGTTCTTCCTTGACCGTCCCTCTGATCCACCTCTTCTCTTGCATCGCACTGTCCCCACCGCCCCGCCCATTGTTACCGGAGCAGATCCTTACCCAGCTTCAGAGTGGGTCTCCCCTCATTCAGGGAAGTGCTTCTCAGCTGGCATAGTGGCGTCCAGGGAGGAGAGTAAGAGGCAGCCCTGCTAGGGGGCTGCCTGGGCTTGGACCCTGTGTGGTATATTCAGTGTACCATTCATGGTATGGCCAGTGGTGCATGGCTTCCAGCATGGAGCACCAGCTGTGTACCCCACCCCCAAATCCTAAGGTTGGGACAACTCAGAACACGCACACACACTTACACACACATGCACACATATACTTCCAGGTGGCCTCTTTTGGAGGGAGGGCAGAGCTTTATTTGCGGGGGGAAGGGGGGGGCTCCCAAATCACTGCAGATGGTGACTGCAGCCATGAAATTAAAAGACACTTGCTCCTTGGAAGAAAAGTTATGACCAACCTAGACAGCATATTAAAAAGCAGAAACATTACTTTGCCAACAAAGTTCCATCTAGTCAAAGCTTTGTTTTTCCCAGTAGTCATGTATGGATGTGAGAGTTGATTATAAAGAAAGCTGTGCACCAAATAATTGATGCTTTTGAACTGTGGTGTTGGAGAAGACTCTTGAGAGTCCCTGGGACTGCAAGGAGATCCAACCAGTCCATCCTAAAGGAGATCAGTCCTGGGTGTTCATTGGAAGGACTGATGTTGAAGCTGAAACTCCAATACTTTGGCCACCTGATGTGAAGAGCTGACTTATTTGGAAAGACCCTGATGCTGGGAAGGATTGAAGGCAGGAGGAGAAGGGGATGAGAGAGGATGAGGTGGTTGGACGGCATCACTGATTCAATGGACACGAGTTTGAATAAACTCCAGGAGTAGGTGATGGACAGGGAGGCCTGGCATGCTGCAGTCCATGGGGTTGCAAAGAGTCAGACATGACTGAGCGACTGAAAACTGGAGCCATTACTACCCCAGCTGAGAGTCACTGAGCCTCGTCCAAGTCAAATCCAGCCCCAGAACTACCTCAGACCCTCCCCAAACACAGATCACTCAGAGCTCCCCAAAACCTCTCCCTTCCTGCCTGCCTCCTTCATCACCTTGTCTCTCTTGGGTCAACCATGCCCCAGCCCATCCTCAACATCCCACTTCATTTTTGCCCCTTCCCTGGTCAGCATAGTCCTTCTGTCTTCTTTGCATCTTTCCTAGCAGTTCTGTATTCATGCTCCTTCTGTTCCTCTTAATCTCCTCATCCTTATTATTCATATCCTAGTAATCACCAGGCCTGGTTCAGCCTTTCTGTAACTGCCTCGCCAAGATCCTGAACCTTCTCAAAACACCTTATAATCAATCAGTTCCTCCTGTCTCTATTATTCTCTTTTAGTTGTCCATTCATTGCCTTGTCTACTGAATCAGACACTCAACTTTGAGGACCACAGCCACTCTTGTCTCTAACCCCCAGGGTTGCTATAATGAGTAGTAGTGAGCCCCTACACAGCTGCCCCTTCTTTTACTTCAAAGTTCTTGATCAAAACCTGACTACTTAACTCATGGCCACACCAGCCCATGCTGTGCCCCCTGCAGAAAGATTTTAGCAGCCAGTCAGGACAGGAGCTGGGGAAAGCCAGCCCTTCAACAGTTCTTTTACTGACAATCCAGCTTTTTACTTGGTGACAGCAAATGACAAGCTGACACCCAAGAGAAGTGATGTCTCCATCACACACTAATTTGTTTGCATGATAGAAATTGATGATGAAACTGACCTGCTTGCATTTATTTCTCTCCATAAGCCCCGCCACCCACTTGCCCTCATTGTAAAAATACAGAAGGTGGAACCCGATCAGCAGAGCCAGTGTCTTTACCTGCTTCCTCCTGGTGGACATCGGTGCTGCCTGTCAAGTCTTCATCCACCCAGGGACGGGCCTCAGCCCTAGGCTCCCTGTTCCTTCTCTCAGTGCCTCCATCAGCATTTTTAAAGATCCACACCACCAAAATGCAGACGACTGCTACCAAGACTGGAGTCAGAAGAAACATGGTGGTGAGGCTGATCGTGAGGGGTGTCCATGCTTCCCAGGCTGGGGTTTAAACAAACAGGGACAGGCGTGTGGAACGCTGAGAGATGAGTGAAGAGAGGGAGGGGTTTGCCCAGGGAAGGAACAGTGAACCTGCTGACTCCACGAGGACTTTGCCAAGGAGCAAAGATCGCAGCTGTGTGCATCAGGGTGTGCTGTGGGTCTGGCAATGCATGAGTGAGTGCACTTTTTTAAACTGTGTGCTCAGTCAGTATACTCTTAGACAATCATTGCCAGCATTTGAGGATATACTTTGAAGCACTAGATCTTGCCAGCCATGGTGGAAGGTATTTCACCTTTCTCCTGTAGATTTTGCTGAAAGCAATGTGTCTTCGACTGATGTGTCTCCTGATGCTAGGAGTCGCTTAGTGTTGGCCCCTTCTCAACCAACCTCCATGGCCCTTTTGAGCAGTTCCCAAATCTGCGATGTTTTCCTGTGGTTTTAGAGACTAGGCAAAGGATTGGCTATCTCAGGCCTCTCGTGCACATTTTGGCTTATGTGTATCTATATTATTTGAATTCTTTTCAACCAGTGTGTACTTTTTTTTTTTTTTTTAACTATTTCTACTTTTTTTATTGTGATAAAATATAATAATATAAAATTTACTATCCTAGCTCTTTTTAAGGCTCCAGTTCAATGACATTAAGTACATTCACAGTGTTGTAAATCCACCCCACTCTTCCAAAAAATGCTTCATCATCCCAAATAGGAACCCTCTAACCATGAAGCAGTAACTCCCCACTTTCTCTTCCCACAGGCCCTGTTAACCTCAAACCCACTTCCTGCCTCATGATTCTGACTATCCTAGGAGCCTTCTGTAAGTGGACCCATAGAGTGTTTGTCTCTTTGTGAATGGCTTGTTTCACTTAGCCGAAAGTCTTCAAAATTCATCCATGTTTTAATATGGATCAGAACGTCATTCTTTTTCATGGTTTAGCGGGTCCTATATATTTTTATGGGGGCTTCCCTAATGTCTCAGCAGGTAACAAATCTGCCTGCAATGCAGCAGATGCAGGTTTGATCCCTGGATCAGGAAGATCCTCTGGAGAAGGAAATGGTAATCCATGTCAGCATCCTTGCCTGAAAAATCCCATGGACAGCAGAGTCTGGAGGGCTACAGTCTATGGGGTCGCAAAGAGTCAGACACAACTGGCTCGGCACAGCACATGTATTTTTATACCTAAAAAATAGATACTAAATAAATGTGATATTTTAAAAAAAGACCATTACAGTACAGTGCAGTGAGTGCTATAACAGACAAGTATGCCTGGTTCCTTATTCCATCTGAGACAGGACAAGACCCCACGGAGGACGTAGCTTCTACTGTCTCATCAAACTCAGTGTGACCTGGGACAGTGCAAATCAGGGAGCCTGCACCAGAATCTAATCTACACACTCTTCCCTTCCTTGAGAAACTCTTGCTACAAAAAAAAAAAAAAAAAGTCAGCAGACCTAGACAATGTGTAGGGTAGTGACATTGTTGCTTTGCCTGAATTTCCACTCCACTGTGTGCTCATGTCTCGTTTCATGACTGGTGATCATAAGTGGATGGATTGGTCAGTCTGCAGACCGCACTGTGAACATCTTTACTCTAGAGAACATATTTTTCCAAGACACACATGTGAGTCTTAACTTCCAGTGCTGGTGGTGAATCTAATTATCCCCGTCCTTGAATCCTTCTGCTTTAGTAACACCCTGCAAGTGTATTTGCAGGGTAAGTGAAATGAGGTGAAAGAGAACTTTCCAGGAAAGAGACTTCCCAGGACATTGAGTGAGGCAGCACCGTTTCTAATGATTCACACAAACAGCCTGTCATCAAGCATTTCTATCAAGTACTTATTTAACAAGTGTTATATCAAGTATCCACACTGTCGGCTGGGGACTTCCCTGGTGATACACTGGTTATAGCTCTGCACTTTCACTACCAGGGGCATGTTCAAACCCTGGTTGGGAAACTAAGATCCCACACGCCATGTGCTGCAGCCAAAACAGAAACAGACTCACAGATTTAGAGAATGAACTTGTGGATGCCAGGAGGAAGGATGGAGAGAAGGAGTGGGGGAAGGGATAGTTAGGGAGTTTGGAATGGACACGTACACACTGAGTCCCTTTGCTGCCCCACCTGGAATTGTTACAATATTGTTAATCAGCTATGCTCCAACACAAAATAAAAAGCTTTTTTTTTTTTTTTTTTTAAAGAAGAACCTTATGGCTAAAAAAAACAAAAACAATAAGATATGCCTATGTCTGCACCAAAATCTTATCTCAGTTCAAGTGTGAGGTTAAGGGAAAAAATTTAGAATGTTTTAAAATCTAACTGGCCTCATCTATACACAGTCCTTATTCACTAATAACTTTAACACCATCAAAGGATATTTAGTTTATATAGATCTAATGACCAGAGGACTGTGTGACGCAGAAGTTTATGTTTCTATGTGTGATCACTATGTTGACTCTTTATCTACATTATCCCATATAATCCACAGGAATCAGGCACTTGATAAGAAACTCCACTGTTCCAGCCATTCCACTACTTGATATATATTAATATATACAAGAATTGAAAGCAGGGTCTAAAAGAGATATTTGCACATTTATATTCACAGTACTATTTTTCACCAGAGCCAAGAGATGGGAGCAACCTAAGTGTCCATGGGCAGATGGATGGATAAACAATATTGTAGAAACACTAGATTATTATTAAACCTTAAAAAAGAGGGAAATTCTGACCCATGGTGCAGCGTCAATGAATTTTGAAGCCATCTGCTAAGTGGAAAAACATCCAGTCACAAAAGGATAAAACTTGTATAAATCATGTGTATGAGATCTAATGTAGTCAAATTCATAAAGACAGAAAATAAACTGTTCACTGTAAAAGGAGAGCTATCACCTAATGGGTGCAGAGTTCCAGTTTTGTAAGACAAAAGGAGTTCTGGATGGTGTTGGATAGTGGTGATGGTTACACAACAGTGAGAATGGACTTATACTATTGAACAGTACACTGAAAAAAGCGAAGACGGCACATTCAGTGTTGTGTGCTGTGCTGTACTTAGCCGCTCAGTCGTATCTGACTCTCTGAGTGACCCCATGGACTGTATGTAGTTCACCAGGCTCATCTGTCTATGGGGATTCTCTAGGCAAGAAGACTGGAGTGGGTTGCCATGCACTCTTCCAGGGGATCTTCCCAACCCGGGATGGAACCCAGGTCTCCTGCATTGCAGGCGGATTCTTTATCATCTGAGCCACCAGGGAAGCCCTTAATGTTGTATATATTGTACCTAAAATATTTTAATTAAAAAAACAATCTCCTCTACCCTGAAGGAAAAATGAAAAGCTTGTACACAATGGCTAAAGCACCGTGAACAAGTGGAAACAAGGTCCTTAAAGGGTAGTCCTGGATCCCCATCATCCACATCCCCAGAGGATTTGTTAGAACAGCAAACTCTTGGGCCCTACTCCAGATCCACTGAATCAGAAACTGGAGCTGGGCCCAGCCCTCCGTTTCAAGAAGCACTCCAGGTGGCGCCGACACTTACTGAAGTCTGAGAACCACTGGACTCAAGAAACATTCTCTCCTCATATTCCCTTGTTTAGTTCCTCAGTTGTGTCTGACTCTTTTGTGACCCCATGCACTGTAGCCCTTCAGGGTCCTGTGTCCATGGAATTCTCCAGGCAAGAATACTAGAGTGGGTCACCATTTCCTTCTCCAGGGGATCTTCTAGACCCAGGGATCGAACCCGTATCTCCTGCTTGGCAGATGTATTCTTTACGGCTGAGCCACCAGAGAAGCGGTCAGTTCAGTTCAGTTCAGTTCAGTCGCTCAGTCATGTCCAACACTTTGCAACCCCATGGACTGCAGCACGCCCGGACTCCCTGTCCACCACCAACTCCCGGAGTTTACTCAAACTCATCTTCATTGAGTCGGTGATGCCATTGAGCCATCTCATCCTCTGTCATCCCCTTCTCCTCCTGCCTTCAATCTTTCCCAGCATCAGGGTCTTTTCCAATGAGTCAGCTTTTCGCATCAGATGGCCAAAGTATTGGAGTTTCAGCTTCAGCATCAGTCCTTCCAATGAACACCCAGGACTGATCTCCTTTAGGATGGACTGGTTTGGTCTCCTCGCAGTTCAAGGGACTCTCAAGAGTCTTCTCTCACACCGCAGTTCAAAAGCATCAATTCTTTGGCACTCAGCTTCCCTTATAGTCCGACTCTCACATCCATACATGACTACTGGAAAAATAGCTTTGACCAGATGCACCTGTGTTGGCAAAGTAATGTCTCTGCTATGGGAAGCCATAGCCCAGGGAACTATAGTCAATATTCTGTAAAAATGTATATGGAATAAGAATCTTAAAAGGATATGTGTGTGTGACACACACACACACACATACATGTATATGAATCACTTTGTTGTACACTTGAAAGTAACACAACATTGTAAATCAACCATAATCGAAAAAGAACCACTGCAGCCGTTCAGATGAGAGCTAACTGAGGACTCATTGGGGAAGAAAACTTGGGGAGTAGGAGGAAGAAATGGTGGCATAAAGTTTGGAGATGGTGGAAGTGACCAGGTCCAGATGTGGGGGTATTACAGAGCAGGAATCAGAAATGACATCCCTCCTTCTCCCAGCATATTCCAGTCTGTACTTGGTCTCATTCTCTTGGGAAAAGACTTTGGGATTTCACGGACTTCATGTTATTTAACCCAACGAGCATTTAAGTGGTGAGACTGCTATAAAGAGCTCTCAGGGGAAAAGTTGAAATGACAACACAGAGTTCACAAAGCTGGGGATTGTTCCGGAACGTAGTTCATCAAGTGAGACTGGCTCTGCCTCTATCAAAACATGACTTCTGAGACTGGGGGATTTCCCGAGTGCTTCTATTTCTCACTCAAGCAATATCCAAACAGTACTGCCTGGTCACGGGTTGGGGCCCACAGATGAGAAATGACAGCAATTCCTCAACCTCTGTATTGTATCATCTTTTGAAAACAATGCCGTTTTATGAAAGAGCTTAACCACAAATGATGTGGCATCCAATCTAGACAAGAAGACAAAAGCTCTGTGGTGATATTAGTCAGAAACAGTTTTTAACAGAAAAATGTTATGTTCCAGAGCCACATTCCTTAGCATTTATCAATACTGTATTTGCTTCCAGTAGAGATTCATTATTGCTTTTCTGCACAATAAAAAAATTATCATCTGATGATGGAATTATCATCACCATCTTATTTCTCCTCCAAGAAGAAATTGCGAGGCAGAATGTTAACAAAGCAAGGTGACTTGTAGGAGAGGCATTGATTGCTTGGCGTTTAAGAGAAGGTCTGGTGAGTTCCTTCCCTAATGTGTGTGTTACTCAGTCATGTCCAACTCTCTGTAACTCTACTGACTGTAGCCCGCCAGGCTCCTCTGTCCATGGAATTCTCTGGGCAAGAATGCTTCTTGAGGGGATCATCCTGATCCAGGGATTGAATCTGGCTCTCCTGCACTGCAGGCAGATGTTTCAGGGTCTGAGCCACCGGGGCAGCCCTCAGGCAGCTGTAAGAAAGCCCCGCAAACTGGGTGACTTGAAAGAACAGAAATGTGCTGTCTCTCAGTGCTGGAGGTCAGAAGTCTGAAATCAAGGGTTCAGCAGGGCGGGGTTCCTATGGGGAAATCTGACCAGGGCTTTCTTTTTATTTCCGGTGGAGGCCACAAGCGCTGATGCTCCTCGGCTGGTAGAAACGTCACTCTAGTCCTGCCTGGGGAGTCACATGGCATTCTCCCAGTGTGTTTTCAGTTCCTCTTCCCCTTGTAAGTCTGCGTCTGTATGTTTCTCCTTTTCTCACCAGGATACCAGTCATTTTAGACTCGGGCCCACCCTATGACCTCATCCTAACTCGACTACACCTGCAAAGACAGTATGTCCTGGTGGACACGAGCATATCCCTTTGGGGCACCACTCAACCCATAACACCTGGTAAAATGGAAATGAAGATACTTCCTCCTCTTCTGGTGAGGGTAAGTTCACTGTGAAACATTAATCAAATCATGGTTCATCTCCAAGTTTTTAGTCTATCTGATTGTAAAGTGGGCAGAGCAGGAGAAATTGTACTCATTTCTCTCTAAGGCAAGCACCCCGTCCGTAATCAATGACTCATCTGCCCAGCTGGGAGGCTGAGATTGCTCAACACAAATGTTGGGAGATCAGAAACCTCTTTTATTCATATGTCTAGACTCTGGAAAGTCTAGAGGTCCAAAAGTTATGTCTTTTAATTATCCTTATATTTAAGTTTTTGATTAGATATTAATGTTGATTACTTTAACTCGCAATAGCCAGTCTAGTTTTTCTCCCATTGCATTACTCTGACTTCCACCTCTACCCCTCTCTGTCCACTGGGAGAACCAGGGGGAGAGAGGACAGGAGCTCTTTTTCTGATTCCATGGGCTCCATCCTATAATCCAGGATGATATCCCTATTTTAGTATTTCCTTGAAATATTAGCATAAAAGAATATTTCTGCAGACTAAGAAAGGCATTCAGTGCTTTTCTGCAACATAATGACTTAAAATCTCTTTAATACTGCAGGCTAGGCATCACTGTTTCTCTATTCCTTAATAGATGAAGTGAGCTACTATACTCTTGTTTTATGAATGATTCATCTAAACTAAGTCTAAAGCCGATTGCATAATATTCTAATTGCAAAATATACTTTTTAAAAAAAAATGGTGGTGAAAGTTTATGCAAAACATAAACTTTACCATTTTAGCCATTTTTAAGTGAACAGTTCGAAGTTGAGAAGGACATTCACGTTTTTGTGCAACCATTCCCACCTCCCATCTGCAGAGTGGTTTTTAATCATCCCAGTCAGAAAGTTTGCTAAACAGTAAACATTAAAAATATCCATTAAACATTAACTCCCTCTTCCCTCCTGCCCTAATCTCTGGCAACCACCATACTATTTTCTATCTCTACAGAGTTGACTACTCTGAGTACCTCACATAACTGGAATTATATTTGTCCTTTCATGTCTGGCTTATTTCGTAGCTCAACATTGTGGCTAATGTCAGAATTCCTTTGCTTTTTAAAGCCAGATGATATTTCATGGGTGTATACACTGCATTTATTCATTTACCTGTTGATGGATCTGTTGGGTTGCTTCTACCTTTTGGGTATTGTGATTAATGCACCTATGAACATTGTTGTACCATGTTATTCTTTTTAACCCTATTGATGATTCAGTTTGACAAACTAACTGTAAAATCAGTTGCCCAGAACACATCGGGCTGATTCTTAATGAAACACTATACGATACACATTTCTGGAATTTCTTTTTCCCCCTAGTTAGCAATGTGTGTGTGCTCAGTTGTGTCCAACTTTTTGCGGCCCCATGAACTGTACTCTACCAGGCTCCTCTGCCCATGGAATTTTCCAGGCAAAAATACTGGAGTGGGGTGCCATTTCCCATTCCAGGGGATCTTTTTGACCTGGGGTAGAACCCTCATCTCTTGTGTCTCCTGCATTGGCAGACTGATTCTTTACCCCTAGCACCACCATTACAGTTACCCTTAAAGTCTTGTATTTCAATTTTTAAACGTTTCTCTAAAAAAATTTATTTATTAAATAAATAATGGCACAGATTCTTTAGAGAAAAAAGACAGCATACACTAGCAAATGTAAATAAGAAAAACGCAATTTAACAAAATTAGAACTAAGGTTGTATCTCAAATAGTTACAAAAGGACATTTTAAATTACATCAAACTTCATACAATTCAGTGTGGATAAATTTTAAAGCTCAATAAAATCAGCAATTTCCAGGGGAAAAACAAGCAAAATTCTCAAACTGACTAAAAAACATCAGTTACTATGATAAAAAATTAAAAACATTGTCAAAGAATGTTATGTTTAAAAAAAAAGATGTGTCCTACCTCAGATGGTGACCTTTTCAAACACTCAAAGAACAATATTACCCAGGCTAAATAAAAAACCTCAGAGTATATGTAAATCTTCTCAATTTATTGAGCAAAAATAGGAATAATTCTACTAACAAAGCTCAACAAAGATAGCAGATCAAAAAAAAAAAAAAAAAAAAACCCAAAAACAATCACACTTATAAATCCCACTCGTAAATTTTACAGAAATAATTAGAAATTTAAATGAATCAGTATATTTTAAACATATCTTCACTAAATACATTCAAATAAGATTTATAAAAAAAAAAGATTTATCCAAGCAACACAGAATAGTTAAATATTAGGAAATCTAAATATATTATACTACAAAAATTGGTTAAATTTTAAAATTATGCAATAATCTTCAAAAATTTCCAAAATTGGGTATTCTTTAATACCCAATCTGACTTTTAGAAACTTCTTTAGAAGTCCTAAAATTTTCTTTTAACATGATTTTAAAAATTCACCTTAAACTGAATCAATAATATTCTTAATGACAAACACTATAGGCAATATCATTAAAATCAGAAATCAAAATTTAAAAAAAGGAAGGAAAGACAAAGTGAGAGGGGGAAAGATAGAAAAAAAGAGAGCTTACTCTTGAGCATCCTTATTCTGAAAACTCTGGTCAAGATAATAATGAAACTGCTAATAGACCTTCTAGATTGTCACAACATGGGTACCACATTCTTCAGCTGCATTTACCAATAATAAAACTGATATTTTTGTTCCCATTTATCTATCACCTGAGTCTCTCTGAATTCCAAGTAGCAGAGAGAGTGGTGATTAATTATTAATTCATTACACTCAAACCCCAACCATAGGCATTTTTTTCCTTTCAGTTTTCAGTTCAGTTCAGTCACTCAGTCATATATGACTCTTTGTGACCCCGTGGACTGCAGCACACCAGGCTTCCTGGTCCACCACCAACTCCCGGAATTTGCTCAAACTCATGTCTATCGAGTCAGTGATGCCATCCGACCATCTCATCCTCTGTCATCCCCTTCTCTTCCTGCCTTCAATCTTTCCCAACACCAGGGTCTTTTCCAATGAGTCAGTTTTTCTCATCAGGTGGCCAAAGTATTGGAGCTTCCACTTCAGCATCAGTCCTTCCAATGAATATTCAGGATTGGTTTCCTTTAGGATGAACTAGTTTGATTTCTTTGCTGTCCAAGTGACTTTCAAGAGTCTTCTCCGGCACCACAGTTTGAAAGCATCAATTCTTTGGTGCTCAGCTTTCTTTATGGTCCAACTCTCACATCCAGTTTTATTGAGAAATAATTGACACACAGCACTGTGTAGACCATGTAAAGACCAGAGTACCTAGGTTAGCCCCAGAGGTGGAGCACAGCTAAGGGAGTGGCTATCTCTGATGGTTTGGGCTGTGAGGCAACATCGATGTTAGCAGAGGCAAAAGGCTCTTGTTTTACTTGATAAAAAGCCTGCCTATTTTATATATAGTAGTGTGTACATGTTAATCCCAAACATCTAATTTATCACCCTCCTACATTTCCCCCGGTAACCACAGATATGTTATCAACGTTTGTGAGTCTTGTTCTACTTCTATCATAAGTTCATTTGTATCATTTTTTAAAATTCCACGTATAAGTGATACCATTTGATATTTGTGGAGAGACAGGGACCTCTACCCAATACTCTGTAATTACCTATTTGGAAAAAATAAAATCTGAAAAAGAATGCATATATGTATATACATAACTGGATCACTTTGCTGTGCATCTGAAACTAAAATAATCTTATAAATCAACTGTATTCCAAGATAAAATAAAAATTAAATTTAAGAAAGAAAAAAAAAAGTCTTCATGTGGTGGGGGGAAGGCAAAGCTCACCACAAGGTGGCAGGTGTGTGCTTAGAGAGAGTCTCAACGTCAGTTGAGAACAATGCCTGGGTTTGGCAGGGCAGGCCCCCAGTGCGGACTTCTCAAAATGCAGGAGCTCGTCCTCTCCCGGGCATGCCATGGTCCCCGGGAAATGGAGGAACAATGGTGTCAGAACCTGAAAGGCAAGAGAACAGTGCTGAGGGTCATTTTTGGGGTGAGATGGAGAACTCTACGAGTTTCCACAGGGCTGAGGGCATCATTTCGCAAGTCTGTTTCCCAGGTCACGGATTCCACAGTATCCTCTTCAGTCTAAACGTTTTCTGGACACTTAGCGGGGAAATCTTGGATTCCGTATCCTCTCTTGTTATGAGTTAATTTGTGTCCCCCCAAAAGGTATGCTTAAGTCCTAACCCCAGTGCCCCGGGATGGGACTTTATTTTGAAATAGAGCCATTGCAGATGTAATGAAGTAAAGCAAGATGAAGGCATACTGGAGGAGTGAAAAGCGAAAGTGAAAGTTGCTCAGTTGAGTCTGAATCTTTGCAACCCTATGGTCTATACAGTCTGTCTAATTCTCCAGGCCAGAATACTGGAGTGGGTAGCCATTCTCTTCTCCGGGGGATCTTCCCAACCCAGGGATTGAACCAAGGTCTCCCGCATTGTAGGCAGATTCTTTACCGTCTGAACCACCAGGAAAGGGTTGGCTTCAAATTCAACAAGGCTGGTGTCCTTATTAAAGGAAGGGAGGCATAGAAACAGGTTCACAGGGAGACAGCCATGTGATCATGGAGGCAGAGATTAGAGTGATGTGTCTGCAAGTTAAGGAACACCACAGATGCTGGCAAACACCAGAAACTAGACTAGAAAGGAGGGACCTTCCCCTCCAGATTGCAGAGGAAGTATGACTCTGCCCACCCCTTGATTTCAGATTTCTTGGCTTCTCACCTCTTCTCACTTCTCACTCTCTAGTCTAACAGACTAGAAATCTGTTATTTTAAACCACCCAATTTGTGGTACTTTGTTACAACAGTCCTAGGAAAATAGAAAACTGGTCTTCTTTGGTGACTCAGTGGTAAAGAATCCACCTGCCAATCAGGAGATGCAGGTTTGATCCCTGGGTGGGGAAGATCCCCTGGAGAAGGGAATGGCAACCCACTCCATTATCCTTGCCTGGGAAATCCCATGGACAGTGGAGCCTGGAAAGCTACAGTCCATGGGGCCGCAGAGTCAACACAACTTAGGGAATGAACAACCACCACCTAGAAAACCACTTAAAAGACACTCTTCTAAGAAAAACACGTTCTTTATCTTCTTTTTAGCCTGGATACTTCATTTGCTGTACCGTTTATGTCATTCTACACGCAAGAGTTTGACCAGGAAGGAAGAGGTTAAATGCTCAGATCAAATTTCAGAGAAAACTCCAGAAGGCTCATGGGTTTGCATTCACAGCATCAGACCAAGCTTCCCCACCATTTCAAGGTTCACTTGGCAGTAATGATTTCTTCCCTCCTCCCTGGTTGCCTGCCAAGGAGGCTACCCACCCCCATCTGCCTGTTGGCAGAAAAGACCTCAGCAGAGAAGGCCCTCAGAGGATGCTATTTGTGTTTTCACCTCACACCCTCAATCTGGGTGGGAAGAAGGGCAGGAGAGAGGACTTGTCTCTTTTCTGGAGAGTGCGTCCATGTGAATGACAACAGAACAAGAGCCAGAAACCATAACCCTCAATCCCAGTGGAATAAAATTAAATCAGAGGTTAAAGTGTTTCAACAAGAATGATAGAACTGAATTGTCTTTTAACTAAGATGCTTCCGGCTCATCCCGCCATCTGTTTAATAGATCATCGACATCAATTACCACTGCTCTGCAGTAAACAAGGAATAACAGAGCGATGCTGAAAGCAGGTTGGCCCCAGGATAGGAGGTGAGCATTGCTGAGCAGAAGTGTGGTACCAGGGGCTCCTGGGAGGGATGGTGGTGGCTGCCTCACCCAAACAGATCCATTTCCTCTCAAGGACTTGAGGTGGAGCTTGTATGATGATAACTTACTTCTTTGTTGGTTTCTTCTTTGAGGTTGGGGGCAGTGTGTGTGGAGGTGTTACCATAGTTACCATAGAAATCAAGACACTATTCAGAAACTGAATCTCATTACTGACAGGGAAAAGGTGAATTTTGGGGTCAAAAACACCAGCAGGAATGTTACTGAAGGAAATGTGGAGATGACTACAGGGAGAAATGCAAAATCCAAAGTGACCACAATACCCAGAATTCAGACTCTGTTATGCCCTCTCACTGCTCACACTCTAAAATGACAGTCTTCCTAAGACACAATTACAGGTTAAGTTAATAATCGTGGTTCTACAGGATATCACAGCGTTTCCTACCTTATTGTAATTAGACAGGCAGCTTGCCAGTAGCTCATGGCAAAGCCAGAGCTTAATTTTGGATTTAGGCAGCACAAATTGCTTAAGGAGGTTTGGAGGTACTGAGGGATTTTGCTGATTCCCCAGTGATTTTTCAGCCTCTCTGTACTCAGAGGAAAGAACTGAAATCTCACAGGAAAGTATTATTCTGGGCTCCTCATTCCCACATCTGAAAACGACTTCACGGGGGTCAGTGGGAGGGAAAAGGTGGCTGGCCCCACTTCCCACCAGACAACATCAAAGAACCTCAGGGATTACCCAGCTGACCCCAGCCTCTTGCTTTCCCGTTGACAAGTGACTCACAGGGGCTGCACCATCTAGAAACTTGCAGATCTAAAACATTAATCAGATGTCTTGAATATTCTCCCCACCCAGCCTGGAGTTCTATTCCTGTTCAACCACTGACAGAGTGTTTGACCTTAGGCAAGTCACTCAACCTCTCCAATCCGCTTTATCTTCTCTATAAAATGAGGACCACAAACTCTTTTCTTTCTGCCTCACAGGTGGGTGTGAAACTCAAGTGAAATGTGTAAAGAAAGTGCTCCTAATTGGCAGACATGTTTACAAACGGAAGACATTATAGGACTTCCCCTCTATGGGCGGGACTTCCGTCTGCTGACATGAATGACAGGAGGACAGGTCCTCAAGTCTCTGTCAGGAAGATGCCAACAAAAATGCACCACGCCCTTGAGATGTGTGCGCGCATGCGCAGTCGTGTCCGACTCTTTGCGACCCCAGGGACTGCTGCCTGCCAGGTCCTCTGTCCTTGGGATTCCCCAGGCAAGATCACCGGAGTGGGTTGCCATTTCCTCCTCCAGGGGATCTTCCTGACTCCGGGATCGACCTTGGGACTTGACAATTTTTTAAAATACTTAAAGTGCAGCTTTTGACATGGGTGAGTTAGGAGTATCGATGGCTGGGACAGCAGACACACCAGAATAAGTTCCAGCAGATTAAAAAGAAATATGGCCCCACTTCCTCTTTCCCACTTCCTTCAAGCTCAGAGGGCTCTTCCTGTTAGCCACGACCCCTCATCAGCACCTATCAAAGAATAAAAGAGAAAGTGCCAGGAGCACATAGGGGCATCTTCCTCATCATTATTCCCATTGCTTATCCTTCAGCCAGGCTTGCATCTTAATGTAAAATGGAAGAGCAAGGGCAGTTCCTGTAAGTTACTAACCACCTGCCTTCTAGTAAGATCTTCCCTCATAGCTCAGTTGATAAAAACTCCGCCTGCAATGCAGGACACCCCTGTTCTATTCCTGGGTCTGGAAGATCCTCTGGAGAAGGGATAGGCTACCCATTCCAGTATTCTTGGGCTTCCCTTGGGGTTTAGCTGGTAAAGAATCTGTCTGCTATGTGGGAGACCTGGGTTCGATCCCTGGGTTGGGAAGATCCCCTGGAGAAGGGAAAGGCTACCCACTCCCGTATTCTGGCTGGAGAATTCCATGGACTATATGGTCGCATGCGGTCCATGCAGTCGCAAAGAGTTGGGCATGATTGAGTGACTTTCACTAAATAAATAAAAATAAGCTAAATCAAAATAAATTAAAAGTTCCTTTAAAAATAAGAATTAAAATAAAATAAGCTATAAGGATATACTGTACAACATAAAAAGAATAGCCAATATTTTATAATAACTATTAATGGAATAGTTCCAATGGAACTATTAATGGAATATAACTTTTAAAAATTGTGAATTATGTACCTATACTTTGTATAATATTGCACACTTACTCTACTTCAATTTTAAAAATTAATGAGAATCATTACCTGTGAATCACCATCTTTGAGGAGATTTCACCCTCCAGACTCTGGGCTTACTGCTACACAGGTCAGGTCAATAACCCAGTGAGGTGGGTCTTCTTATGGCACCCATTCCACAGATGAGGAAACTGAAGCTTAGAGAAGTCAAGAAGCAGTGCTGGGCCCTGGGGCAGATCCCTGGGGTCACCTGAATCCTGGGGTCAGTCACTTCCATGTTCTCACTTCTTCCTCAGCACGAGGCATCTACTGGTCCTTCTGAAAGGCTTGAAGGAAAATAAACACACACTGGATCTGAGCAGCTGCTGGGCAATTCACAGTGCTCAGTGACCTTAGATGGAGAAGAGGCAGCTCCCAACTCAGAGTGGATTAGTGACAAATAATGACATTTTCATCTTCAGCAGAATCACTGATGGGATGAGGACAGAGCAGGAAAATTGACAGGAAAGAACTTGTATTCTTTTGCCCTCTGGAGGCAGGGGGTGGGGGGAAGGGAAGGGAGGAGTACAAATAGGTACTATTTAACTAATTCTTAAAATGCAATTAAGAAAACATTTTTAGGAAATTAATACAACATTATAAAGCAATTATATCCCAATTATAAAACAATAGAGTACTGAAGAAAAATAAAAATCAGGCATGGAAAAAGTAAAGAAAGAAAACATTGTTAGGAATGGAGTCAAATCTTCAGTATGAAATGCACCCTGATAAACCTGGGGGTGACCCAAACATTGCAAAGAGAAGCCCCTTCATAGGGTAGAACTCAGCCACAGGGAGAAGGCGGTGAGGCCTCTGCTTGGGGCCGCTGCCAGGCCTCCTCTGACGCAGCCGGCAGCGCCAGGGCTGTGCTGGGCTTCCCACTCTCGCTGTCAGGCAACCTGGGCTTTGCTCAAGAAGATGACAAACGCAATCGAAACGCAGGAGATAATGCTGTTGGTGGGAATGGTGCAACCACTAAGGAGAAAAGTATGGAGGTTCCTCAAAAAGATTAAAAATGGAGCTACCATTATGATCCAGCAATCCCACTACTGAGTATATATCCAAACAAAACTATAATTCAAAAAGATACACGCTCCCCAATGTTCATAGCAGCACTGTTTACAATAGCCAAGATATGGAAATCACATGTAAACAACCCAAATGTCTATCGACAGATGAATGGGTAAAGAAGATGCAGTACATGTATGCAATGAAATATTACTCCACCAGAAAAAAGAATGAAATCATGCCATTTACAGCACCATGGAAGGACCTGGAGATTATTTTACTGAGTGAAACAAGTTAGAAAGAGACAGAAATCTAAATATATGTGTGAAATCTAAAATATGACATAAGTGAACTTATCTATGAAAAAAAACCTGACTCATAGACATAGAAAATAAACTTGTGGTTGCCAACAAGGAGGGCAGGTGAGGGAGGGGTGGTGTGGGAGTTTGGGATTAGCAGATGCACACTGTTATATATAAAATGGATAGGCAACAAGATCCTACTGTATAGCACAGGGAACTATATTCAATATCCTGTGAAAAACCATCATTGAAACAATATGAAAGGAATACATATATATTAATATATTTATATATAAGTGAATCGCATTTGTGTTCAGCAGAAACTAATGCAACATTGTAAATCAACTAACAATAACAAATTAAAAATATATAAATAAAACAAAATCATTGTTGTAAATAGGGATGCTACCTTTAGTAAATAAAAATGCAGAATGAAAACTAAGAAAAAGAGAGAGAGGAAAGCCCAGGAGGTTTGGTAGAGGAATTGTCCATCCCCTCTGGTCACTTCACTGCTGCAGGATCAGGAAAGGGGGGACAAATTAAGGAGCTGCCACTTGTCCCAGAGCTCAATTGCCTCTGCTGTCCCAGCAGAAGGGCTCAATTGCCAGCTTTGATTCTTGTGCAAAGGACAGTTTGGAGGAGCTGCTCCCTCAGAGTTCATTCCCTTTTTCCTCCTCAGTTGGTTTGGCTGGGATAACACACACAACCAGCACCAGCCTTCATGTCTGACTGGTTAGACGGCCTGCCCACTTATCCATGCTCACGGCAGGCCCTTCTAGCTGGCCAGAAAGTGGATATCTTTTATCTGTGTGTCTCTGCCTAACCCATGGTAGTGCCAGTTGATGGGTGTTTGATATGAGGGATTAGCACTGAAGTCTAGATTGCCTAAGGAGATGGGAGCAAGCCAACTGGTCCCTGCCCGCGGGCTTCTGATGGAGATGAGGCTGCAGGAATCAGAGTGAAAACATCCTCAAGACACAGAAAATGGGAAACATATGGAGAAACGGAAAGGCAAATTCCTTCCACTTCTCAGTCCTGTCCAGAGCGGCTCCTACACAGGAGAGTGTCCCCATAGGAGACTTGACCAGTCCGTCTGGCAGAAGGGCCTATGTGTCCAATGACTCATGTCACTTAGGATTATTCCCTAAGTTCAAAGTAAAAGAGGACAACAAAGGTCCCATTGCCTTCTGTGGCTGCTATATATATATATATATATATTTTAATTTTTACCTCTATATTATGACATGAATGCATCCGAAAGACTGGTATTAAAAAGGAAAGTTTTTATAAAGGACCTGGTGAGTAGGAAGTACTGAATGTCACGTTGCTGGCGGGGTGAAATGGCGTCTTCAGTGAGTTTTGCTTGACCCGGGAGCCTCTGCAATCATGGGTTCAGGACTGAGCCTAACCGTTGTCACCAATCACAATGCTTCCTGTGTGGGAAGTAGCTGCAAACTCCCAGGCACATGAGCACACACTTCCTATTCAATGCAACATTGTACTATTGGATTATTTACTTTCAGTATATCTAGAGATGGGTTTGATAGTCTTCTTAAGGATACAAAATATTAATATAACATGTAAAAAGAAACAAACTGTCTTCAACATTTACCAAAAAAGCCTATATGATAAAGAATAGCAAGTACAACTTTCTTGTCCATAGTTCAAAAAGGACTGGATACAAACTTTAAAAAAAAATTACAAAGTTTCATACCTTTGCATTCTTTGAGTACTGTTTGTTTTCAGTATAGGGCAGTTACTCTTTTTTAAATATGAGATTTTCCTCTGTATATATAATATGCTTTCTTTTCTCATTAATTAAATTTAGTCCCTGAGTTGCCCTCACTCATTCTGGGTGTTAAGACGCAGACCTGCCCCTGATCTTCATCCTCAACATGTTTACTGATCACCAGGCTTGGTGTTCAGGTCTAAAGGGATAACTGTTGACAAGGTGTCTGACTTCATGGCATTTATTTCCCCGAGGAACAAAGAAGCAAAGTGAGCCAGCGTATGGAGCTGTGCCAATTGTGACAAGTGCTGCAGGGCAAAGACCAGGGTGCTGTGACATAGCCAGCAGTCACCGAGAATGGCCTGCGGGCTGAGACCTGAAGGAGGAGCGTGGGCAGAGGAGGGAATAGTCAAGAACAAGCAAACCAGATGAAAGCAGCTGCAGGTGTCGAAGCTCTGAGGGCCTGCAGGCCCCAGCCAGGCAGCAGTGCTGGGGTCTGCAAGGAAGCTGAGAAGGCGCTTGGGCGGGAGCTTGAGTGTATTCTAAAAGGATGGGAGGCCATTGAGAGATTTCAGCAAGGAGGTAGCATGACTGATTTATAGTTTTTTTGAAGATTATTCTTGATTGTGGTGGTGGTTGCATGAATATGCATACACACATTCACACATACACACACACAAGAGTGGAGGTAATAGTGCTGAAATCAACTCTGTGGGTTGCACCACTGTCAATTTCCTGGTTTGATACTATTTGATAGTTATGTAAGACTTTCCCACTGGAGGAAACTGGGTGATAGGTATATGGGATCTCCTTCTACACTGTTCTTTGCAGTTTCTTATGAATCTATAATTATTTCAGAATAAGAAGTTTATAAAAATGATCATTCCGAGTCCAGCGGGGAGAATGAATGGAAAGCTTTGCAGGAGGTGCAGAAAGAGATATTGGGGCTTAGAACAGAGAGGGAAGTAGAAAGAAGTAGAAGGATTTGAAATGCATTTTAAAAGTAGAAAAAGCAAGAGCTCTCAGCAGATTAGATGTTGCCCGGGCCAGGAATGGGGGAAGGGGTTGCATGAAGGATAACTTGGTTTTTGGTTTCAATAGCTCGGTGGATCGTGGTGATATTCTATACATTCATTTTTGGAAAAAAAAATCCCAGTCAGCTATCATTTCAAAACAACATGCAAACAAGCATCTTGGGGGGAAAAATGTATCTTTAGTAATATTAGGGGACAAAACTTTTTAAAAGGAGTAGATTTCAGACAGTCCAAGAGTTGAACTGAAGTTAGAAACTCTAAACTTTAATCAGGATTTTGCTATGAAATGTGTGACCCTGGACAAATCACTTCATTCCTTCCAAGTCTCAGTTTTCTCATCTGTTTAAAACAAAAAAAAAAAAAAGAGGAAGGACTGAATAGAAGCTCTCTGAATTTCTGGGTTTAAAATTCTGTAAAACCTGAGGTATTTGCATTGAAGCTGGGTGACTGTGTTTTTACTGACCTCAGGCATGGTGAGTAACACAGCAGTGTGAATTTTCTCTGGACACCAATTCTCAGGACATCAGCTGCTTTTAATTCCGTCCCTATGCCAACTTTGCATTGCAGGAAGAGCCCTCAAGGGGCTCCTAGTCCTGGAAAATCAGCACCTTTGCAAGACATCACAACCAAGGTATGGGTTGTAACATGATACCCTGGATGCTCCTGTCGCCCATAAACCATCCAAGCTCTATCTGGCCTGCAGCAGGATTAGCTGAGAGACACAGAGAAGCCACTGCTGATGGGGCTGAAACTGTATCTGGGCCTGATGGATGGGGTCAGTGCACGGCCTGGCTCATTGCCTGGACACTGCACTGTGTCGGGCCTCCTCGGCTGCCGTGTTAGACCAGGTACTTCCTTCTTGTCCTAGACTATCCGCAGGGTCATCTCCCTGAAGACTCTATTTTGAGTCTGATTTGACCGACGTACTGCACTTATCACACTGTAGATGTTGCCTGGCCATGTATATCTCTCTTACTAAACAAAGGTAGGGTGATCTTTGAGAAGATGTGGCCTCCAGAAGGATACACTCTTTCCCAGAGTTGGCTCAAGTTCATGTCCATTGAGTCGGTGATGCCATCTAACCATCTCAGTCACTCAGCCCTACCTCCTGACAAAAGTCTTAGAGAAATCAAAACTCTGCCCAAGTAGAAGGGTGTTCCACCTCTCCTTTCAGTAGATACTTACTGAGGGCCTGCTATATCACAGGTGCTGCCAGGGGCCTGGGGAGCAGCTGCAGACTTCAGGGGGTCTTGCTGAGGCCACAAGTCCCAGACAGAGCAAGCCACTCAAAAGTTCAGGCCCAGGAACCCCTTCCCCAGTGAGCAAATCATCTTTCAGATTACATGAAATTTGAGTTTTTCAGATGGGAGTGTTCGAGTGATATTAAGAGTCTAAACATAGCCCTGGGTATCAGAGGTATCACCCTCATGTCTGAAAGTGAAAGTGTTAATCGCTCCGTCATGTCCAACTTCTGAGACCCCATGAAATGCAGCCCGCCAGTCATCCATGGGATTCCCCAGGCAAGAACACTGGAGTAGATAGCCATTCCCTTCTCCAGGGGATCTTCCCGACTCAGGGATTGAACTGGAGTCTCCTGCATTGCAGGAGGATTCTTTACCATCTGAGACACCAGGAAAGCCACACTCATGTCTAGTGGGTAGAAAATTAAAGTTTGAAAGAACTAAACCTGCATCATCACAATTCAAACAGCCAATGTCTCACCCTGGGTCTTGCCTGGCCTTTCCTCCCTCTGCTCTCTCATCACTGCAGCTCACTCATAGCCCCTTCTGGTGTTTGTCTGCAAGTCTTTTCAGGCAAATCCCTCAAAAGTCTCCAGTGACTACCTCTTCCCTACTGACTCGCACCTGAGTTCCTAAACACCTGGCTCCCATGACCCTCTGGGATCTACTTCCCCTCCACTGGCCAGCTTTACATCCCCTCTGCTCTATCACACCCCTACCCTGGCTGGGTAGGACTCACTGCCCTGGGATCCCTTTGTTCACCGTCTTTTTGAGCTTTAATTTTTTCTAAATGTAATAATCCAAATCATAGCTACATTTCAAGACCCAACATAATTGCCCCCTCCTCGCAGGAGAATTCCTTGATCGCTCTAGTATTCATTCCTTTCTCTCCCTTTTCATTTATGGTACTTTTTAATTTTCTCGGTACTTTTCCATCTTGCACGTTTCTATGTGTTTTTCCCAGCTGCTTAATATGTCATAGCTGTCCCTCTAATGAGACAGAAAGTGTACTAATGACAGGCATTTTGTCCCACTCACTTTTGTGGTCCCCTCTGTAGCTCTGAGCTACATGGCTGGACACCATTTATTAACCAAAGGATTGACAGTAGATCCTGAATAAATGTACCACTGTTGCTTGAGACTGGGGCTTCAGTGACCAGGGACGTAAATCTGTCTGGAGTCACCCTGAGCTGTTGTCACAGGTTCAGAAAGTTCCCAGGCTGGCAACACTGCAAAACCATCATTTTGAACTTGTGTCTCGTCGGTCAAGGAAATGGAGGAACTAGTCTTTCCTTTCTCCTGCCCTTCCTTTGATCCTCTGTTCTCACTCCCCACCCTCGTCTTTAAACTAAACCACTGCCCACATCCAGCTGGTTTGGGACCCGCAGAATTAATTTACTGGAAAATGTATCACCAATTTGTCCAAAGAAGACCATTCTGCAGAATTCCTTTAAAGTTAACCATGAACTAAGATTTCCAATCTCATAAAGTCTATTTACTATACTCCAAACACTCTTTCAAATATTTAAAAATGAACCCATGTATAATGGAGCGATCATCAGTGTGTTCATGCTATTTTCAGTTCTGGGTGGGTTGTTTTTTTTTTTAAATTTGCATTATTTCAAATGCTGTATCTATATTAATCAACATTTTCACACAGCATCTTATTAGCTAGCTCGTATTTCATTATGTTCAAGTGGCATAGTTTGCGAAGTCTACAAAATAGCCTTTAAAATATATTTTCAGCATACTGCATGGTGGGGTGCCATCTGCACCGGCCCACTGGAGCCCCGCCGGGAAGGAAACCCTGACATTTCATTTCTCTTTCACAGTCACTGCCACAAACCTTTTTACAGTAGCTGCCTCCAGCTAAATGCCAGATTGCACCTCAAGAATGGGGGTGGGGAAGCTAATTTCTACTCGTCTTTCACCCGTCTCTTTCTATTAGAAGCTCAGGGCAGGCAATTTTATCACTGGGAGAAGGAATCCAGGCTACTGGTTGGTGTTTTATTTTTACATCCACCTATGCCCCCTTTGTGGTCAATGTCAGCTCCCAGGAGGCAGGGGCACCTGATTGGTTCATGCTAATTACTCTATCTCTTCTTCCTGGTCTCAGTGATCAGTTCAGGGATAGATACTTGACTTAAATGGTCAATATGGCAGGAGGAGATTTAAGGGGGCTTCGGGGAAGGGGGGAAAAAGTCTTTCTTCCACTGGAACTACAGGAGCAAAAGCTCTCTTTCCCTTTGGATGGGACGGAGGGTGGATCTAACTGCAGGACTTGCTCGCTGCCCCCTCCAGTCCATCTGAGACCTGGGAATGGGGCCAACATCACGGAAGCAGAGCCGAGGAGGGAAAGTGGGGCCCAGTCACACTACAGGGGACCTGAGTCCAACCAGACCTCAAGCCAGGCAGACAACTGGATTTTTCAGTTACATAAATGAATCAGCTTCACTACCTGAGCCTGCTTGATTTGTATTTTCTCTTTCTTGCAACACAATAGTAGAACTTGAGCATTATTTGGCTGGGAAAACTTGCAAGCCAACAGCTGGCTCTAATATGATGTGATAGGTGCCACTTCCACCGAGGCCAAAACCAAGCAGACGAAATGATTTGCTCTGACTCAGAGAGAAGGGGTTCTCCTACTTCGCAGAAGACCGGAGAGTGACCTGGTGATCGATTCCCTCTTCAGACACCTTCACGGGCAATTAGAACGCTGGCCCTTAGAATGTTTAGCTGCCATTTCACAGTCATAAGAAAGCGCCAAGTCAGACAGGGAGCACAGCGCCTGAGGTCTCAGAGCTACATGTCACTGCTGAAACCAGAATAGAGACCTATAGATTTTTCATGATTTTTAAAAATTTTAATCCAGCAAGGTTTTAAAGATTTTTGTTTATAAATTCAAAACTGGTTTGTTATTTTTTAATTGTTATGATCTTTTCATTTGGGATCTGCCTGCAGTGCGGGAGACCTGGGTTCGATCTCTGGGTTAGGAAGATCCCCTGGAGAAGGGAATGGGCTAGCCACTGTAGTATTCTTGCCTGGAGAATCCCATGAACAGAGGAGCCTGGCGGGCCTCAGTCCATAAGTTCACAATGAGTTGGACATGACTGAACGACCTTCATTTCACTTCACTTGTTAAGCAGTAAATCCAGCTTTTCTCTATATTTGAACTCATCTTTTTTGTTAACTCACAGATAGAAGGGTTGGGGGCTGTAGACATTTTGCAGAGTGGAAAAGTGCTGACTTGGAGGCAATGTTCCAAGTGTCACAGGATCCCATCATGAGGCAAGTTGTGATGCTGTTAGACTTCTTTTGAGAAAACCCCTTGGGGGGTTTCAAGGCTCCATATCCTAGGTGTCTATGAGGATGCAGGTGCTTTGGAGTCATGAGGCCATAAACAGAAAAATGGTCTCAGTCCTGGAATTCAGCATGAAGGAGGAAGCATATGTTAGAGTAGAAAAGAGTGAACCTGAAGCAGTGAAACAGTCACCCATATTCTTGGAGGAGGGAGAGGTGGTGGGGTGGGGGAGGAGGAGAGAAGGGTTACCAGAAGAAAAAGTCAGCACCATTCCTTATGTTCCCTTTGAATAAAATCTTGAAGGCTCAACAGGAGGGGGAAGAAGAAGCAAATCCTAGGAATAGCATTTTCTACATCACAGGCATCAGGGCGAAGATGGTGAGGAAAAACAATGGAGGGACCCAAATTGTTAAAAAAAAAAAAAAAAAAAGACTGAAAAAAAGAGGTCAAATTGGATTAAGGAGGGTAAGTGCAGGGTAGTAGCATGTGCCACCCCAAAATATGACTGCAGGGATTCAGGACATACCATCCCCAAATATTCGGCTTTGACGGATTTATTATTTTGACCTGTAGACACTTGAGAAACAGCAAATGCAGGATGAGGCTTTCTCTGCCAGGTCCCCTTCTTGGTCTAGAGACACTCAGCTGTCAACACCTCTCCTCTTAGGGAGTCTTATCGACCACAGAGGACTGAGTCATCACAGGAGAGGAGGTTAGAGGTTAACACAACACCTGAACTTCGTCCCAGACAACCACAGCTCCCAGGGAGTCTTCTCATCTCTCCTAAAAATTACTCTTCCTTAAGAAACCTACACCCTCGCCCGTTTCCTTATTAAGATCATGTGCATGTGTGCTAAGTCGCCTCAGTCATGTCTTACTCTTTTCAACCCTGTGGACTGTAGCCCACCAGGCTCCTATCATCAATGGGATGCTCCAGGCAAGAATACTGGAGTGGGTTGCTGTGCCCTCCTCCAGGGGTTCTTCCTGACCCAGGGATCAAACCCAAATTCTCTTCCTGATCTAAGTCTAAATTCTAAGCCACCTCGGGGAGTTACTCTCTGGGTACTTTCCATGTATAGGAGGCATCATGCATTGTGCTCATGGTCAATCATGTCCAACTCTTTGTGACTTCATGGACTGTAGCCCTCCAGGCTCCTCTGTCCATGGGATTATCCAGGCAAGAATACTGGAGTGGGTTACTAATTTTTTCTCCATCCTGTGTGCATTAGTGATGGTCATAACAGACTGTGATTGCAGGAGTGTGCATCTTCACAAGCATCCAGGTAATCCCATGCAGGCACATGGCATCTGTATTGGGGCGGGGGAGGGGGGACCCATCCAGAGCAATCCCTGGGAGAAAATGCTAGCAAACCAGATGAATCACCTGGATGAGGACAAACCATCAGAAGCAACCTGACCTCCTGTCCTCTTGGAGTTGATGGTTTACTCGTTCAGTTCAGTTGCTCAGTTGTGTCCCACTCTTTGCGAACCAATGGACTACAGCATGCCAGGCTTCCCTGTTCATCACCAACTCCCAGAGCCTGCTCAAACTCATGTCCATCTAGTTGGTGATGCCATCCAACCATCTCATCTTCTCTCATTCCCTCTTCCTCCTGCCTTCAATCTTTCCCAGCATCAAGGTCTTTTCCAATGAGTCAGTTCTTCGAATCAGGTAGCCAAAGTATTGGAGCTTCAGCTTCAGCATCAGTCCTTTCAATGAATATTCAGTACTGATTTCCTCTAGGATGGACTGGTTTGATTTCCTTGTAGTCCAAGGGACTCTCAAGAGCCTTATCCAGTACCACAGTTCAAAAGTTAATTCTTCTGCACTTAGGTTTCTTTATGGTCCAACTCCCACATCCATACATGACTACTGGGAAAACCAGAGCTTTGACTACATGGACCTTTGTTGGCAAAGTGATGTCTCTGCTTTTTAATATGCCGTCTATATTTGTCATAGCTTTTCTTCCAAGGAGCAAGTGTCTTAATTTCATGGCTGCAGTCACCATCTGCAGTGATTTTGGAGCCCAAGCAAATAAAGTCTATCACTGTTTCCATTGTTTCCCCATCTATTTGCCAGGAAGTGATGGGACGGGATGCATTGATCTTAGTTTTTTGAATGTTGAGTTTTAAGTCGGCTTTTTCACCCTGATCTTTTACTTTTAGTTGGTAAAAAAAAAAAAAAAAAAAAGATTTCAATTACACAAGAATGTACTTTGTTTTCTTAGCTGTTTTACAGTGATGGCTCCCCAGCTTTTCATTATGAAGTATCATTTGTATTATTTTTTAATGTAATAGTTAAACAGAGCGTCTGACCAGCATGACACAACCAGGACTTGAGAATAACATGACCCAAATTCAGGCCCAAAGCAAAGAATCTTGATTTTAGATGTGGGGTTGTAAATACATGCTAAAGAGCAGGTCATACCTAATCAAGCAACCAGGGGTGTGAACCCAGCAGAGCAAGAATCATGACCAATTGAAGCTGACACTGTCTTTCTGTGAAGGAGACAGTAGGAAACTGTCTGTAGAACAGGATGTTCCGCCTCTAAAGAAGGCTGCAGTTGCTGGGCTCCAGCCTATGGTTGCCATGCAGGAACGTGACCAACCAGATTGCTCAGTTTTTCAAGAGTAGACAAAAATCAGACATTTGCAAGAGAAAGCTCTGGGTTTGAGATCTGCAGGCCAGAAGACTGGAGTGGTTGCCATTTCCTCCTCCAGGGGATCTTCCCAACCCAGGGATCAAACCCAGGTCTCTCTCATTGCAGGCAGATTCTTTACCAGCTGAGCCACAAGGGAAGCCCTTTATTATTATTATATATATATATATGTACTATATACTGCATTCTTAAAATAAGTTATAGAAAATAAAATGTTATTAATAAAATCATAAGGAAGAGAAAATACAGTACTGCTCTGTATTTATTCAAACTGTAAATTTATGTCATCTGTTTGAGTTGTCCATCTGTCAGTATATATTGACATCTATATTGTCTTATGATACAAAATGCTGCAGATATTATACATATTACCAACACTAGACATCCAAAATGAAAAGATAATGTGAAAAAGAAACTCAGATATTTATTTACAGGAACAATGATTCATGCCCTGACTATGAAGAAGCAGCAATGTAACTGCCCTATTGTTACCTGGTATAATCAATACAACTGCTTCACGGTAGCCTAGCCTCTACAATAAGGAATGAATTGCTATAAAATGTTTATGGCAAACAATATTACAATCATATTCATACCATAGTATTAGAAACATTGTTACATTTTTTGAAAATAACTTACCTGTGATGATAGACCAATTCACAATTTCTCCAATTATTAGAAAGTGAGATAAACTGTATGGTAATGTAATTCTTTGAAAGCAAAGTGATAAAACAGTACAAAAATGGACACAGTATTAATTTTATATTAAATATCACTCACTTATGCCAATGTGAGGATAGACTAGTAACTACAAATATTTTATGCATTCATGACATACCTTTTCCTTAATTTTTTTACATTTCTAGGTTGTGTGATTTTTTTCAAATTGTGGCAAATCTCAGAAAACTTTTCCAATGTATTTGCTGAAAAAAATCCATGTATAAGTGAACCCATGCAATTCAAAGCCATGTTGTTCAAGGGTCAATGGTCTTGAAAAGAACTGGTCCAGGGGCCATTGCTCCAGATCACGGGTCAGAAAACTCCCTTAAAAGGCCAGATAGCAAGTGCTTCAATCTTTGCACACCACTGGCTCTCTGGTTGCACTGCCCAGCTCTTCTGTGGTGGCCTGAAAGCAGCCGTGGATCATTCATGAACTAGTGGGTGCCGCAGTGTCTCAATAAAGCTTAATTTACAAAATCAGGCAGTTCTCCTGTGGACCAGTTTGCTGACCCTTTCTGTAGAGTGTCTTGTTCCGGAAACTTTTGACATTTATCTGATCAGTCTGGTTTGCCTAATTAAAAAAAAAAGAAAAGAAAAGAAAGCTATTTTTAACTGTTTAAGTTGAAATTTATTGTGATAGGAATCTTCCAGAGATATCCTTGCTCCCTATGTGCCTTGTGGTAGGCATATACCACACAGGTGCCCAGGAGGTACAGAGTACAGAGAAGGGGAGATGAGCCCCTACGAGCTCCCGCTGGCCCAGCACTGCAGTCCCAGTTCAGAGAATTGCTTCGGATCAGCCCCCAGCTCTGCTTGTTTCCTGGGTCCAACGTGCTTCCTAGTTGGTGCTGTTTTCCACCCTTGACACAAGGTTTTGCTGCTGGAAACTGTGCCTCACACCTTGCATCCTTGGGATGCTGCCAGTCAACACCAATAAAGTCACATGCTAAATTTAGCACAGCCCTGCCTGTAAAACCAGTCAGAACTGCCACCCTGTAATTGCAGTCGGCAACACTTCCTAACGGCTTGATTCCTGCTGATTTTCCCTGTGTCACAGTGAAACTCAGCCTCTTGCTTGCAATAAACCTGTGGCTGGCTTTGATCTTTGTTGCTGGAGCTGCCGAAGCCACTGATTTATGCCGGCCAATCCCCCTCCACCTAGGAGCAGACCCCCAATGTTTTAACTGTCACAGCTGTATCGGGGGAGAGAATTGCAGGGCTGAAGGAGCAATAAGTGGTCACAGCCATCCTCCTATAGAGAGCTGGGTGGAAGACTAAATCAAGACCACACACTTAAAGATTATCTCAATAAGCATATTTTTAGGGATGTCAGCTTGAGGGTTAGAAGTGAGTTGTGGTCAAAATCTAGGGTCAAATGATAACATCTAAAACCATTGGCATCATGGGACTTACCTGACTATCCAATAGTTAAGACTCCATGCTTCCACTGCAGGGGGCACGTGTTCAGTCCCTGTTCAGGGAATGAAGATCCCATAGCAATGCAGCCAAAAGTTAAAAAATAAAATAAAAATAAAACAAACCATCACCACCTTAGGTACACCTGTGGGGCCCACCAGCTGGAGCCTCATATACTGACTTCATTCCCTCCTTGTCCAACTACCCACAGCCCTGACTTGTGAACAGAATAGAAAAGCAAGTGTTGCTTGTGAACGAACCATCATTGTGCATTGTGAGCGCTTGGTTCTGTACAGACTCTTTCTCCCGGCTCAGCCTTCAAAAAGCAAGTCACAAATTCACATGAGTCACTGTCCAGACTGATTTGTCATGAACACATCTTAATGTGATTCTGAAAAGCTGACACTAATATGTTGGTGACGTCTATCAACCCAGCCTCATCAGAAGAGAGCCCGGAGCCTCTCTTCACACATGTGAAGACTTCAAAGACCCAGGGAGGTAAAAACATGGATTATTTTAGCAGCAACAGAGTCCATCCCATCAGGGAGCTCTGAGGTGGCCTGCAGGGAATGGAAGAATGTACGCAGGCTCTCTGACTCCCGAGGTCACAGAAAGGCTAGCTTCTGGGAGTCCAGGAGCACTGCACAAGGCTGTTAGATGCCCTGAGCCGTAGGCTTTGTGCACAAATTATTTTCTCCCTCGTAAGGGTGTGCCAGTGTTAGCAGGCTTCCACTGTGTCCTGTGGCACAATGCAGGGTCAGGTTGGGGACATCACAGGGCATGTGGAGGGAAATCCATTAGCAGCCTAAACAACCCCGCACTGTCTCCTTGCCCTCGAGTGTGCTGATAAAAGGATGCTTCTAGATGTGTAGTGGGTGAGCCCTGCACTTCCCCTGGGTCTATGGGAATGAGGCAGCTCATTGTCTAGTAAATACTGCCGGAATCTCTCCAGTAAAGTAACAGAAAGAGTGCTGGCCTGCGGGTCAGAAAAACAGTCCAGGGGCAGACTTGCCACTCATAACTCAGCAGCCTTGAGGATATCAGCTAACCTCTTAGAACTCTGGTTTCTAATCAGACAGCATTGTTGGAAGAGGGTCACCCTAAATTCCATACTAAGAATGAGTCTGCTAATGTTTTGTGACCCATGTCTCTGTGGTACTGTTATACCAGAGCACGTGTGTCTGTTGCATAAAAGCCAGAATGTACTGGAGTGTGTAGAAAAGAAAATGGAGTTTTTGAATGCAGCTCTTCTCTCACGAGTGGCTTTCACTCAGCTCTCTTTCTGGCAGTGACTTACGCGTGGTTCAACCTCACTTGTCCAGTAATTACCTGGGAAGGGTAGAGAAGTAGGTCATTGTCAAGCTCTGATCACTGCCGCTGAGGACCTTCCATCTTACTCGACACCCTTTCCATCAGATTGCCAGGCCTCTTACCCAGGCGTGTGTGCCTTGTAAACAAGACCTCTTTGTGCCCAAGAAGACAGACTCAGTAACAATGCTCTTCGGGATGGTTTAACATAAATTCATTTCATCTTCCCTCTCATGGCTGCCTGCATTTCCCCTGCTCACCCCTCGACCGACTCACTCCCATGCTGAACCCCATGCTGGCCCTTGACAAGCTCTGCAGAAAAGGCTTGGAAGAAATGGTTTGGAAGGCTTTCTCTTCATATCCAAGCCCCATTGCTGTCCCCTCTTGCCAACAGTCATCACAGGGAGCCATCTCACAAATCCGATCCTCAGCCTCAGGAAGTTCAGGCCACCATCTGGACTGCAGCCTCTCAACAGACCCTGAGCCAGAACCAGAGTGAGACCACCTTTGGATTCCCGCCCCACAGAGGCTGTGAAATAAGATTTTGTTGCTCTAAACCAGTAGGTTTTAGGATCATTTGTTATGTAGCCATAGATAACAGATACTCTAGTTAAACTTTTAAGACACATACAGTGCAAATCCTAGATCTTGGTTGCCTGTTGCCTAGGGATATTACTGAGGATACCCACCCCTGCAGCTGGGTATGAAATCCTTGTGTTATAGAGAAGGGTAGATATTCAGAGCGACAGCCGTAAGGGAGATGAGGGTGGGGGCTGGCATAGCATGGCTGGTGCTCTCCATCCATATTTACTTTCTTTTCAGAAGGCTAATTTCCATAGCAGTTGTCAGGAAACCTCGTGGAGCTCCCTGGCAAATATATTCTCATTCTTGTGGTGCTGGATCTCTAGCATGTATTGAAAATTTCTGGCATTTGCAACTGACATGAAAACCTGGTCAGAGAAAGCAGTCCCAACTCCTCTCTGCCCCCGTCAGGATCACCGTGATTCCTTCCCAGCCTCTCGTCTATTGCCCAGTAAGCTGAGCAAAATGCAAGTTTAACAGAGAGAAGAAAAGCACATCAAAGCCAGCTTTCTCCCAACATATCAGGAGAGACACTTAGAAATTCCTCTCTTCAGGATCTCATGAGAAAAAGAGAAGATTTTCTTTTTCTCTCACGCAACAATAAAGTGTGAATTGTGTTGAATTGTGACAGAGGAGGTCAAGAAAGACAGCAAAAGGAACATTGAGCATGAGGGAAGGTTCTTTCCTCTGCGTGGTGGGTGACCGTCTGCAAGTGACAGCGGAAGGCCCCGTGCTACCCCGGCTACCCTTTCCCCGTTGGCCACAGTGCCTGGCGCTCTGTTCCAAGATGCACGGAGCCAGAGCATGCTGTGTGGCTTTTTTTGTTGTCACTGGCAGAAAGAGAGGCCGGAAAGACATTCCCCTGCAAAAATGTGTTTCCCAGTGCTTCTGAGGGACTGTGATTAAAAAAATCGAAAGAGAGAAAGGCGGGGGAAGGGAGAGCAAGAGAAGAGCTAATAACTGGCAAGGGGAAGTATGCCAAATCCCTTTAGGTCTCCTGCAGGCCCGTGGAGGGCGGAGGGTGGAGGGCAGCCAGCACGAAGGACCTACCTGGGAGGTCAGGAGAGGGCCCCGGGTGGCCTATATCATTCACACGTGTCCTTGGCGAACCTCAAGAAATTTTTTCACAGAGCCTCAGACTTGTTCCCAAAGGTGAGAGCTATGAACAGATGGGCGCTCACACCAAGGTGTCGGCACGGGAAAAAGGTGAGAAACAGTGAAGCCATAAAAACCTGAAAAGTATAAGCAGTCCTTTCAGAAAGCAGCCACCTGGCAGATCTTCTCCTGGAATTTCCTGTATGTACCAAGTGGACACCCGTGAAACACAGGTGAGGATGTGAAAAGTTGTCAGTGGTCCAGAAGTTCCTCCTGGGCCCCCATCTTCTAGTCATTACCCAGGTCCTCACTACTCCTGGAGGCAACCACCATTTTGACTTCTAATACTAATGTTTACTTTACCTGTCTTCAAACCAGATATAGCATATAATAATTTCACATATTTTCTTTGATTCTGGCTTATTTTTCATAATATTATGTTTCTAAAATTTATCATTTTTGTAAAGCATTGATTGTTTTGGGCTTTCCCCAATGGTTCAGTGGGTAAAGAATCTGTCTGCAATTTAGGAGACATAGGAGATGTCAGTTTGATCTCTGCATCTAGAAGATTCCCTGGAGCAGGAAATGGCAACCCACTCAAGTATAATTGCCTGAAAAACTCCATGGACAGAGGATCCTGGTGGGCTCAGTCCATGGGGTCACAAGGAGTCAGACGTGACTGAGCAACTGAGCATGAGCACAGTTAATTGCTCTATTTTAAGAGCCATTCAGGATTCCCCTGTATGAATGGGTCATCATTTATTCATTCTACTGATGATGGTTGGTTATTTCTAGATAATGATACTATAATCACTCTTTGCATATCTCTTTGTGTTCATAGGCACCATTTCTGTAGGTTATATACCTAGAAGTGTGTATCTTCAAATTTAATAAAGAAAACTTTCTTGTAATGATGAATATATAGTTAAATTCAGGATGTTTTAATAATATAATGGTGGTGCATAAATCACATATAATCTAATACAAATATTAAAAGACAAAAGTGTTAAAAATAACTGTAATTACAATATTTTTAATAGACACATAATAAAAAAGATGTACATTGTGATACCAAATCATAAAATGTGGGAGGGGAGTGTAAAAATGTAGAACTTTTGTATGTTTTTGAACATAACTGACTGTTATAACCATAAGATGTTTTATGTAAGCCTCATGGTAACCACAAAGTATAACCTATAGCAGATACACAAAGGATACCTGCACACAGAAGGGAATCAGGCATGCCTCTGCAGAATATCATCAAGGCACAAAGGAAGAGAGCCAGGGAGGAGGAGGGGACCCACAAAAGGGCCAGAAAGCAACTAACAAGATAGCAATAGTATTTCCACACCTATCAATAATTTGTTTAAATGTAAATGGTCTAAATTCAACAATTAAAAGACACAGAGTGACTGAATGGGTTTTAAAAAAAGATCCAACTGTATGTTGCTTAAAAGGGACTCATTTTAGTTATAAGGACACACATAGGCTCAAAGTGAAGGGATGGAAAAGACATTTCATGCAAGTGGAAACTAAAAGAATGTACCAGTAGCTATACATGCATTTTTAAAAATAGATTTTAAGAAAAGCTGTAACCAGAGACAAAAAGGTCAACACATAATGATAAAAGGATCAATTCCCCAAGAGGATGTCACCATCATAAATATTTATGCACCAACATTGAAGCAAAACTGACAACCACCATCACCACCACCACCATCTCTGCTAAAGAAACAACAAACCAATCAAATCCTCTATTCTCAAAAGAATAAACAAAAATTAGGCTTTGGCTCAACTGCCTGAGCTTAACCTCTGACTCTGCCTGGTCATCCTAGCACACATAGGTCTTGGGATGATGCTGGCCCACACCGGGGAGGAAGTGAGAGGCAACTTTGCTTTTACTGTAGGTTGGCATCACTGACTCAATGGATTTGAGTTTGAGCAAACTCTAGGAGATAGTGAAAGACAGGGAAGCCTGGCGTGCTGCAGTCCATGGAGTCACAAAGAGTTGGATAAAATTTAGCAACTGAACAAGGAGGTTCACTTTAAAACATTCTTCTCAAGACTCAGGAGCCAAAGGTGCTTGTAAAGAATAAATGCTCACTCTTTTTTTTTTTTTTTGCAATGGTTCAGATCTAGCAGGAAAATGAAATTATTATGTCAAACAAGAAAGAAAAGAGAGATTTTTAAAAGTTGCTAGGTCACACTACTCGAAATAAAATCTCAGTTTAATGCAAAAGTCCCTAGGTAGGATTCCTCTTCCAATCCTGCAGACTCACTCGTTCATCTCCAAGTCTAATGCTTCCCACAGCACCTCCTGCCCTTTATTTCTCATTTCTTGCCAGGGAAGCCCCAGCAGTTAGTGGCGTCCCTTCTCTCCCCTGCATATATCTCCTCTTCTCCCCAATCCAAACACTCAAAGCTTCAAAGAAATGAAGAATTTCTCTTCCTCACAAAATAATCCTGGGAAGAACTGACCTGACACACCAAAGTACAATAAACTGCCTTTTCCATAAAACTTGAAGTAACCAGTAGTATTAAATCCCATTTGACCCCTTCAGGATTCCACCGGCAGGAATACACTGGGTAAGGGCATACCTGAATTCCTCCGGCTACACAAGGGCATGTGTGCTACGATCCAAACTCTTCCATTTCATAGAAATATTTTATAATATAACCCAAGTGTTTGCTATTGAGATATTGTATTCCAAACCTTTCTCCTGGGGCTCACCCTTGCCTTTAATATCCAAGCAAAATGGCATGATGTAACTGGAAAGGCCAGATGCCGTGGAGCCCCAAGGAAGTATAGGTGCTTCTGATTACTCAACAAAATGTATGTTTTTTGAGGACCTATTATGTTAAAAGACTCAATGCTAGGTGTTTATAAAATACAGAGAGTTTAAAAAAATAAAAGTGATGGCCCCATCCTCACAAGCTTTTATAATCCAGTGAGTTTTCTGTGTCCTTCACACCAGATCTTGAAACAGCACCACTCCAGGGGTAGGTGGCTGTCCATTTCCTGTAAAGCCTGGAGAGGAAAAGTGACCATGGACAGCCAAGGGTGAATCTTCAACTAGAAGCTAGTGCCTGTTTCTCAGGGTGGCCTGCGGTAGAAATAATCATACAACATAGTGGATCAATTATTTGCTGTTTCTGTAGGCATTTGGGACCATGTCACCTCTCTTCTCCTAGCTGTGAGCTTTTGTCATCACATTTTGCCCCAGTAGGAGTTGGCAAACCTATTCTGTGCAACCAAATGCTTGAGTGAAATGGGATTTAGCTCCTTAGGGCTCAGCTCCCCCATGAGAAATGATCCCCCCAGCATCCCTACTAGGTCTGTCCTGTTGCCAGGCAACAGCCCTAAAGCTCCCTGAGCTTTAGGTCAGGGCCCTGACTGTGGGAATGACTTCCTTTGTCCTCATGTGTGCCTTCCTGCTTTCTAAATGTCCTCTAGTGGCTGAGGTCACCCCGCATGTGAGAATCTATACCCTGATTTGTGTCTATTTCTGAGCTTTTTTCCCCCAAGAATCCCACATCTTCCTCTTTATGTCATGGATGTTATATAATCTATATGCACACAGCATATATGAACACATTATACATGCAAGTGGAGCTAGATCCTTGGAAGTTTTCTGTTTTTTCCTTGCCAGCTGCGAGATTTGGCAGGCCAGCTGACCCCCAGCCAGGCCATTTTACTCATTGTGGCACAAAACCGGGGTTTGGCCCCTCTCTCCCTAAGAATCACAGAATGTAAAGGTTGGGAAGAGCTGGGGCTGCCCTCAATTCTCCTTTGACAACTCTGGCCCTTTCCTTGGAGCTAAATTAAACTGTTCTCCCCAGTTATTGTAAACCTGTCTTCCTTATGATGGAGTGTTTGTGGCTTATTCCTTGGGGAGCACTAAAGACAGTGTCTAAAGAACAGCTGGATATATAAGAAAGAGGGCAGTCTCAGCCTCTGCAGAGAGTGTCCATCAGGACCTGAGGTTTCTTTGTGGCAGGATGTGTGTGGCATGATAAAAACCCTTCCATTTCACGGAAAACTTGTGATGCAATCCAAGTGTCTGCTTGGGATGTCAGTTCCCAAGTCTTTCTCCTGGGAGGTCACTCTTTCCTTTAAGATTAAAAAGAAAAAAAGAAAAAAAAGGAAACTTGAGTACATTGTACATTCTTTATGAAGCCTGAAACCCAGTGTCCCATGTGTCCTGGGAGTCTCAGAGGGATTGTATTCCTCACAGTGTCCTCTCTTTCTCTCTTTCTCCCCACCCCCACTCTCCTCCCCATCCCCTGGATTTCTCTCCCTCCTCTTTCTCTTCCACACAAGGTTTCTTTAATATTTGTGAGCTGCTGCCTCAAGCTAAGCCATTATAGGGTAATTAAGGACATTTTTGCAAGTTAAGTATTTCTTCTGGATTGAAAATAATCCAATCACTACTGTCCCATTAAAAAAAATGCAGCAATACTTATTTTATCCCTCCATACAGTATTTTTCTAGCTTTTGTATTAGTTGTTATTGCCCCATGTAAATTACACCAAAATTTGGTGACTTTAAATAAGATACATTTATAGTCTCACAGTTTCTGTGAATCCCAAACCTGGAAGTAGCTTAACTGGGTGGTTTTAGCTTGGAGTCTCTCATGAGGGGTCTGTCAAGTCCAGGACTACAGTCATCTGAGGGCTCAACTGGGGCTGAAAGATCTTCTTTCTAGATGGTTCACTCTCATGCCTGATGTGCAGAAGGAAATGGTAACCCACTCCAGTATTCTGGCCTGGAGAATCCCATGGACCCGCTCCTGTCCATGGGGTCGCAAAGAGTCGGACGTGACTGAGTGACCGAGCAAGTTTGTCCTGGCTGCTGACAAGTGGTCTTACCCCTTGCATCAACTTCGCCATGGAACTGCTTGGGTATCCTTACAGCATGGAAGCCGGCTTCTTCTAAAATGAGTGATCCAAAAGAGAACAAGACAGAAGCAGCAAGGTCTTTTATCAGAAGTCATACTCTGTCACGTCTGTAACATCCTGTCGGCTTGCACAGGTCAGTCTTTTTCAATGTAAGAAGGGACACACAAGGGCATAGGAATCAGGAGCAAGAACCATGGTGGATAGGAAGGGCACCCTGAAGACTGTCTGCTGCACTGCTTAACATGAACATCAGACCTCAAAAAACACACATTTCATTGGATCTAAAATACCATTGACTGTAAGATACATCTTTATTTTATGTATCAACAAGAAAGAAAAAATCACCAATATTGGGAGACTCTCCAAATAAAGCTGACCCACCAAAGCTACACCTTCAGTTTTGGGGTAAATAATAATAAATCCACCCCACAGAAAGAAACAGCAGAAGACTTGTAAGTCTCACTTTGCATGGGGTGAAGGTAGGGAAAAAGTACTCCCTAGAGAATTTGAACTCAAGTGGATAGGAGCCCCCAGACTGAGACAGCTTTAAATAAAACCTAAAATCCCTTCTTAAGAAACTTGACCTCAATCAGGCTGAGGTCAAAGAAACATTGAATTGAAAGAAACATTTGAATTTTAAACAAAGTTAAAATATGGGAAAATGTGCATCTTAAACTCAAGAAAACATAGTAAGTCACCTCAGTGAGGATTCAGGTATAATGTACAGAAATGGTTGAGAGTCAGCATTCTTTAGGGCAAAATCACAAAAATGGAGTCTTATTTTTGACAAAGGAACAGAACCTTGGTCCATCTGCTATGTTTTGTTGGCCAGTATTGTGTCCTTTCTCACGTCAGTTGCTTAGACTCAGCTAATTACAGAAGAAGATGAAGAGAAGCAGAAAGTTTATAAAGGGAATCAATGTAGAATCAGTGGAAATAAAATAAACTTTGAATTATATCCAGGTCTAATTCAAAGTAGATTGCAGGTCTTTATAGCTGTGCAATCTTAAACAAGCTGCTTTCCCTCTCCAAGTTGTAAGAATTAAATAGCACCTATGAAAAACCTTGCACAGTGCTTATCATATTTGTTTAAGAATGATAACTATTATTATAATTACTATATATTTATCAGTTTCTAAAACTACACTTCTTTTTTTGAGATTTTCTTTTAAATCTCAACCAAGAGAAAGCCTAATATCCAGGGAAGACTGCCTTCCTCCTGCTGCTCATTCAGTAATATCTGTCAATAACTGAACATAAGTCCTGGGCTTGAATGTGAGTCCAGCTGCAACAGCTAGACAAGGCACTTGGGTCTACATGATTTTATCTCCTTCCCAAGGAGCCTTGAAGGAAGAGCAGTATTTTGCCAGATTGATCACACTGAGGTCTTGCATTCATGCTGAGTGCTCTGTCTCTTGAGTTGTGTCCAACTCTTCACGGCTGTATGGAGTACAGACCATCAGGTCCCTCTGTCTGTGAGATTCTCCAGGCAAGACTGCAGGAGTGGGTTGCCATATGCTTCTCCAGGGGATCTTCCCAATGCAGGGATCGAACCTGAGTCTTTTAGGTCTCCTGCATTGGCAGGCGAGTTCTTTACCAGGAGCACCACCTGGGAAGCCCCACTGAGGTCTTAGGGGTTCACTGCATAATATCCACTTATTTTTTTCCCTTCTCCCTTCTTCAACTGAAGAACAAAATGCAAGAGGTAGACAAAGGAGGTCAAAATGTCAGCTATATTGCTGAGAAAGTCCATTAGAGAACATGGCGTTAGGCCTGTGATCAAAAGAGCATGTCACAAGAAAGAGGAACTGGACAGTGAGGAAACTTGGCAGATGCTGTCTCAGCCAGGTGATCAAGGTCAATATCGACAGTTGTAAATCCTGTAGATACATGTGCCCTTGACATGTATGGTAGGATGAGAATAACACTTAACCTCCAAGGTCTTCCTCCCCAAAACCTCTAATTCTGGTCTAGTCATCAGAAAAACTTCAGACAGATTGCACATGACAAATTTTCTGCAAAATACCCGACCAGTACACCATCAAGTTCCTCAAAAACAAACAAAATCTGAAAAACTGACATAAGCCAAGAGGAGCCTAAGCAGAGGTGACCAAAAGATGCTGGAATGGAAAAAGAACATTAGGTAAAAGCTAAGGAATTTTAAATAAGCTATGGATTTTAGTCAATAAGAATGTATCAATTCGGGTTCTTTAACAAATGCGTCATACTAATATAAGATGTTAATAATAAAGGAAACAATACAGATTATACAGCTCTCTCTGTACCATCTTCTCAAACTTTCTGCAAATTTAGAACTGTTGTGAAAAACAGAGGATTGAAGAGAAAAACAGGTGGGCCATGCCAATACACTCCAGCCCTTCATCCAAGTGTAGATGGTGAGGCAGCTACCTGGGAACTGCAGAGCAGACCCCCTCACCCAACACAGCTGCCCAGGACCACAGACAGAGGAAACCAAATCCCCTAGACTTAAAGGTGTTTCCCTCATTGACTCCACCCAACTGTGGGCCACCAGCTGTGACCCGGTAGCAGGTCACAAAGACGGCCTCCATGGAGGGTCAGGGAACCATTGCAAGGTGCCAGACATGTGTCCAAAGAGGCTCAAGGCAAAGCAGTCAGCTTGAGGATGCTTGGGCTCAGCTGTCTGAACTCAAAGCCTGGGTTTGCCACTTTCTGCCTGAGTGACCCTCGCAGGTGGCTTAACATCACTGAGCCTCAGTTTTGTGATCTGTAAGATGGTGATGGCGGTGGTATCTACCTCAATGGGCTGGAGAGGATTAAATTAGATACTACAGAAAAGTGGCTGGAACAGTCCCGAGGACACAGTAAGTGCTTGATGATTGTATGTTATTACTATTACTCGCAGAGAAAGAGAAAGCCAGGGAAAGAGGGGGCCCTCCCTGACCTGGGAGTTGGCATGGGAGATGTCCCTTTCACGGGGCCCAGGAAGCAGCCCTTGCTGAGATAAGGAGGTGAAAGGCAGTGAAGGGGGCACGTCCACGCTGTGGCCGCAGTCCAGGGCACATGTGGGAAGATAGGCAAGAGCAAGAGTAGAGATGAGTTCAGCCACGAGGCCAAAGAGCACCAGGTTTCTGTACTTCTCTAGGGAGAGACAGGACATATCAGGGCTGTGGTGTGTGTGTGTGCTTAATCGCTTGGTCGTGTCCAACTCTTGTGACCCCATAGACCGTGTGTAACCTGCCAGGCTCCTCTGTCCATGGGATTCTCCAGGCAAGAAAACTGGAGTGGGCTGCCATTTCCTTCTCCAAGAGCTGTGGTAGGCAGACCTTTTCTGTGAAAGTCCTGTGTATGCTAAAAGGCAAATCAAGGATACAACTCTGATATGTAATGATAAATGCACACATACCTCACGTTATCATGCTTTGCTTTGTTGCATTTTTACAAATTGAAAGTTAGTGGCAACCCTGCACCAAGTAAGTCTGTGAGAACCACTTTCCCAAGGGCATTTAATCACTTTGTGTCTTTGACACAGTTTGGTAATTCTCATGGCATTTCAAACTTTTTCATTATTATCAGATGTGTTATGGTGACCTGCCATTAGTGATCTTTGATGTTATTATCATAACTGTTTGGGCATTTTTGATTTTTTTCTATTTTTTATTTTTTTGGTTTGGTGGCGCCAGGCAGCACGTGGAGTTCTAGTTCCCAATCAGAGGTCGATCCCACACCTTCTATGGTAGAAGCTAGGAGTCCCAACCACTATACCGCCAGGGAAGTTCCTTGGCATTTTTTCGTTTTAAGGTATGTTTTAAATTAACACATGTAATAGCCACCTGATGCAAAGAGCTGACTCATTTGAAAATACCCTGATGTTGGGAAAGATTGAAGGCAGAAGGGGAAGTGGACGACAGAGGATGAGACGGCTGGACGGCATCACCGACTCAATGGACATGAGTTTGGGTAAACTCCGGGAGTGGGTGATGGACAGGGAGGCCTGGCATGCTGCAGTTCATGGGGTCGCAAAGAATCGGACATGACTGAGCGACTGAACTATCTTATGTTACTCTATCTTATCTCTGTTTCAATACTTGCTTTATCGCAGTTGTCTGGACCTAAAACTGCAACGTCTCAGAGGTCTGCCTGTAAATGACACCTGGGTGAGTCTAGTGCCATCAGATGACTTCATTCCTCCTCATCTCAAATGCCACCCGCCCCCCATACTTTAATGTGAGTATAGGCGTAAGAATGAAAACAACCAATATAAATTGCAGGATTTGCGGGTCTAGAGTTGTCAACACTGCGTTAGAGCCCAGAGCTTCAGAGTCACTCACTTCTGCTCTCCTGTTCTCCCTCCCTTGAAGTTTTTGGAAGAGCTAGCAATAAGTAGAATGAAATGCTCCGGTATGGCAGTAGGGATGATTTCCCAAATACTGCTGAGTTACAACTGCACCCCTGAGATTCGCAGTTCACAGAGCAGCAGAGCCAAGTGATGAGGTCATGGTTTGGGCTCCTGGCAGCTTCTCTGCAGCCATGGCAGGAAGCAACCATGGACAACTTGTAGACCCATGGGGTGGCTGTGTTCCCATACAACTTTATTTATAGACACTGAAATTTGTGTTTCAGGTAACTTTTACATGCCACAAAATGTCATTCTTCTCTTGATTTTTTCCCATCCATCTAAAAAAAGTGGAAACAAAACTAGTCTTAACTCCTAAACCCTACAAAGATAGCAAGATGAATTCAGCTTTCAGGTCATAGCTTGCCCACTCCTATTTTGAAGGATGGGCTTTCCTGGTAACTCAGTGGTAAAGCATCTGCCTGCCAGTGCAAGAGATGTGGGTTCGATCCCAGGGTCAGTAAGATCCCCTGGAGAAGGAAATGGCAACCCACTCCAGTGATCTTGCCTGAAAAATCTCATGGACAGAGGAGCCTGGCGGGCTACAGTCCATGGGGTTGCAAAAGAGTCAGACGTGGCTAAGCGACTGAGTACTCATGAGCACGAAGTATAAAGAATAGTTTTAAATAAAGCCTTAATTCTATCAAGTCATCAGCAAACTACAGACCTAAAGCCTCTTCTGTATATTTTCTGTGGCAAATGGTAACAACTTCTCTGCAGAGAGGGTTCTCTGCATCAGAGAGGCAGTTCGCCTTACTCTGTTCATCCATCTTCCTTGTTTGCAGCATCTCACCCCTCCTTTCTATAAGCAGTTGCTGTCTCAGATGGCAGGAGAAGGAAACTCAGAGAAACCCTTATCACTCTCAACTGGGGTGATTCTGGGCTCCTGCCACTATTACGAAAATGCTTCTTTTAGCCTCATGACTGTTGCCAGAGCTGAATGAACTCAATTCAGTTGCTATAACTCACTTCTATAGCACCTCCCAGGCAGGCAAGGTGTTACACTAGACGGAAGCTCTCAGCTCCCAGCCTCCTGGGAAGGGTACGCTTAGGATGTGCTTGAAGAAAATGACATGTAAACAACAAGGATATGGTTCAATCTAGTTGTGATGCCTCCACAATTAAAATAGTCTTTGGTTTTGTAATCAAGTGGCCTGCATGTTGAAACAGGAAATTTGAAATAGTAACAATAACACTAGGTGCTAACATTCACATGTTGGTGCAGAATAGCGAACAGATGCTAGATGAACAGGAGTTAACAAAGAACAGGAGAAAGGGAACCGCAGCTCCTTAATCAGTCCTGAGATTGCACAACTGGACCATTTTTCAGAGAAGGAGACGAGGCCACAGAGGTCGGTGGTTTGTCCAAGCTCACTGGCCTTGCAGCGGGTACAATGAAGGCTGGACCTCAGCGTCCCCGGTTGGGATGTACACATCCGGCATAGACTTCTACTAACAAACTGGCTGAAATCACAGGATTTATATCTGTTTACACTGACAGTCTCATGTTCTTCGACTTAAGGAAGAGGGCATTAGGGTGGGTGTTCAGGACAGTACCCTTTTCACTCTCAACAGTGTATGGCCGAACAATAAATGACATGGTCACTCTAGTATTTGGCTGGACAGACGGCCAATGTCTGCCAGACTTCAGAGACTAATCAGAGGAGAAATGTTCCCCAATTCAGCTTTAGGGAGGCAGGCTCCCTTGGGATGGCCAGAAGCCTCTGTTCAGAGTGCTCTGATTTTCCTCACCCAGTTCTTAGCCGAGGCATCAAGTTCAAAGAGTCTTTTGTCCTGTGCAGTCTGCAGGCATTTTCTTTATGCTCTGGAGCCAGATCCTTCCAGGAGCAGGAGCCGCTCAGTGCAGATGGGCCTTTCAGCACATCTGCCCCATCCCCTCCCCTTGGAACAGCCCCGGCCCCTTCTGACCATCCCGGGAGAGCAGCCTCAGCAAAATGCAGACAACCTTTTCACCTGAATGGTATGGCTTCCAAGTTGGATGCCCTCTGGGAAGCAGAAAGACTAGAAATGTTTTTACTTGGTATTGAAAAACAAGTACCTAACCATCTGGTAGGGCTTCCCATGGGGAGGTACACGGGGTCACAAAGAGTCAGACATTACTGAGCAGCTGACCTGAGCTGAACTGAGGGCTTCCCAGGTGGTGCTAGTGGTAAAGAATCCACCTGCCAAAAAAAAAAAAGAATCCACCTGCCAATGCAGAACACCTCAGAGACTCGGGTTCGATCCCTGGGTTGGGAAAATCCCCTGGAGGAGGGCATGACAGCCCACTCCAGTATTCTTGCCTGGAGAACTCTCATGGACAGAGGAGCCTGGCGGGCTACAGTCCATGGGGTCGCAAAGAGCCGGACACGACTGAAGTGACTTAGCACTCACACAACCTTCTGGACAAGAGGGAGTTAGAGGTAAACACCACATGGGCTGAAGAAACACAGTGTGACCCTAACCATCCTGATGCTCAGTTAACAAAGGAAGAAAGGAGGGGAGAGACTGTTAGAGCAGGTATCCCCCAAAGTGACCCAAGGATCCCCTGAAGGGCGTGGTAGAAGGCAGGTTCCTGATCTCCCTCCCACAGAGAAGCTGAGGACAAGGTCGTGTGTGCTAAGTCGCTTCAGTTGTGTCCAACTCTTTGAGGCCCCATGGACTGTAGCCCGCCAGGCTCCTCTGTCCATGGAATTCTCCAGACAAGAACACTGGAGTGGGTTGCCATGCCCTCCCCCAGGGGATCTGTCCGACCCAGGGACAAACCAACGTCCCTTACATCTCCTGCATCGGCAGGCAGGTTCTTTACCACTAGCGCCACCTAGGAAGCCAGAGGATGAGGTCGGAGACTGCATCTACCAAAAAGATTCCAGATGATTCTAATAGCCACCACATGCTGGGGAGAAACTGCTTTAGAAATATGTTTCAATAAACACACTCTGACCAGTCTTCTCTCTCTGTACTTTTTATACTGTCTTGTGGTGGCTTAACAGGCCTTTTTCCTAGAACAGAAAGGGAGAGATCCCCAAAAGACAGATTCTGATGAGAAAGAACCAGGCAATCAATCAAACAAGGGCAGAGGGAGCAAGAAGAGAAGAACAATCCCGTGAACGTGGATCTCTGGAAGCTTTTCCAGCTGCTCTGAGATGAACACCCTCTCCCTTCGCCTCCCCAGGTAATACAATGTGACTGGGCTTATTAACTCAGAATGTTCCTCTAGTGTTGTGGGTCTGATTCTTCAGAGGCCAGCTTGTCCGTTTGCTCCTATTTGCCATCAGGTATCTCTCTATGCATCTTGTGAGGTGAAAACAGCACTATAATTATTCCACCGAAAGCATATTTATTAGCCTCCTAATAATTGTGCATTCAAGTCTAATGTCTGTGTGGGTGTGTATGTGGCATGGATTCCCCAATCACCAACAGATTCTCCCACACCAGCGGGGTGTTACACAATTCTGACCCTACCTACCAGGAAATAGCATCAAATCTCATGGATTAAAGAGCTCAGCCCTGTAAGAATGCCCCCAACCTACTTCAGATGCTAATCACAAGCCTAGGTCACCTGTGCTTCTGACTGACCAGCTATAGACCAGAAGTTCCCATGACCCCTCTCCTCGGGTTTGATTCATTTGCTAAAGTGGCTCACCAAACTCAGAGAAGCATCTTAGTAGATCATGGGTTTATTATAAAAGAATGTAACTCAGGAACAGCCAAATGAAAGAGATGCACAGGGCAAGGCATGGGCAAGGGGCGCAGAGCCTCCACACCTCTCCAGGTGCCCTCCCCTCCCCAAACCTCCCCATGTTTACCCACCCGGAAGCTCTCTGAATCCATCCTTTTGCGTCTCTCTGGAGGCTTCATTATGTAGGCATGATCAATGAAATCATTGGCCATTGTTGATGGATTCAACCCCCAGCCTCCTCCTGTCCTCTCAAATTCAGGATTGACACTAAAAGTTCCAGCCATCTATTCACCCACTTAGTTCCCCAGGCAACCAGCCCCCATCCTTAGGTGACCCAGGGACTTTCAAAAGTCACTTCATTAACATAACAAAAGACACCTTTATCATTCTCATCCTTTTTTTTTTTAACTTTATACTTAATAATCACTTTTGAAAATTCCCAAGGGTTTTAGCAGCTCTGTGCCAGAAACGGGGACGCAGACCAAATACATATCTTATTTTAATTATAAAGCACATTATCACCCCGTCTCTTCACAGGTTATCTTGGGAAAGGGGGGCAGGGAGCAGTGCTCTCAGCTTGCTTGCTATTGAACGAAGGGAATGAGAATGCAGCATTGTCATATCCACGTGTCTCTATAAAAGTCCCACTGTCAATTCAGGGTTGGTTTATCCAGGAACAGCTGGAAGACTATGCTTCACTTCAGAAAAGGCTGAAGCTCACAGTGCTAATCTGATCCGAAAACCTCCCATCCAGGCCCTCTCCCCGCCCCTGGCTGGCTTTCTCTCTTTCCCGGTTTACTCCTCCCAGTCCTGGCGGTGTTTCTGGATGTTTCTGAAGCATCAGCAGTAAAAAGGAAAAGCCAGAGGTGAAATCCGGTGGGGAGAAGGAGCGTGTTGAGGTGACTTTTACCTCACAGCTGGGTCATTTTACATCAGGTCATTCTGCTCGAAAAATCGAGAAGGCCATTCACGTCCTTGTAACACGAATGGACGTACATGGTCTTTCCCCTGAGAGAATCACATTGAGACTGACTTACCCTTTTAAGCTACCCAAGTGCAACTCTAGAACGTGTGGTGAGGCTATATTTAACCTTAGACCCAAATTTGAACGTCAGCCTCCAGTGAGGGTTCGTTGTTCCCCCAGGAACCGGCCAGACTGGACTTTGCTCTCACCCAGCGTTCACTCAAGGGGCCAGGCCTGCCAAGGGAGGCCCTCTGGGGATCACGAACTCATAGCCACACCACAGACACTCCTTTCCTGGAGAAAAGACCACAACAGGCTAGACGGACACAGCCCAGCCTGTCCTGTTCCGCAGCAGACAGGGAAGGAAAGCCATCTGCTAACTTCTCATGGGCTTAAGTAGCAGAGTCAAAACATGTCCAGAGACTTGCGGAGATGCTGCCCATTGAGTGAGACGTTGGTCTACACACTTTCTAGAACAAACACCCTTGTTAGTTCATCCACCTCTTCCCACTCCCCGGACGTCTAAAGGCCTCCTGATGATTCTTCTAAGCAGGTTTACATCTTCTGAAGGAGTCGGTGGCCCTTTCTTCATATCTTCCAGAGAATGGGGGCCAGATGTTAACCTATCACCGTGGACCTGAGAAAATGGGCTATAACCACACCAGTTTTTTTAAAATTAGCTATTAAAAACAAAAAGAATTTTGTACATACTGCTATATTTAAGATGGATAACCAACAAGGACCTACTGTATAGCATAGGGAACTCTGCTCAATGTTATGTGGAAGCTTGGATGGGAGGTGAGTTTGAGGGAAAATGGATACGTGTTTATGTATGGCTGAGTCCCTTTGGTGTTCACTGGAAACTAATACAACAGTGTTAATTGACTATACCCCAGCACAAAATAAATAAAAGGTTTTTTGTTTTTTTTTTTAAGAGTTTTCTGAGAGACTGGTGAATATTGAAATGAAAAGTGGTGGTGTCTCCTTGATTATATTCCTTCCAGAAGAGAAAGCTCCAGCTACATGATGAAGCCCTCACTCTGCTCTTTGCAGATATGCATAGACTAACTTGTTTTCTTGGATTCCTTTTAAAATCCTGTGACCTGTGGGGAAAAAAAGAAAAAAGAAAAGTGCCAAAATGTGTGGCAAACAGTGTGTGGTACAATTATAGATTCGTTTTCCCTTTCTTCCTATTGGATGTATTTTGCAATGTTCTAGAACAAGCGTATATCACCTTTATCATCAGAAAGAAGGGGAGACACTGTCCTGGCGCTGGGACAGTCATAGGTCATACTGTGCAAATGAATTAACTTAGTGGCAGATGCTTTGTGAGGGATGGGGAGGGGCTGGCACGTAGGGATCATTTCCATGAGTCATGCAGCTGGAATCCAGAGTCAAGTCTTCCACGTGGGCAGAGTTGTCCTCTCTCAGGAATATGCCCAAATTCACCTGGGCCTGGGGTTAGATCTGGAAGCAGAGATGGTTGAGCTATTTCCCAGCCACCTTTATGCATGCTTGTGTGCTAAGTCACTTTAGTCGTGTCCAACTCTTTGCGACCCTAAGGACTGTAGCCCGCCAGGCTCCTCTGTCCCTGGAAGAATACTGAAGTGGGTTGCCATGCCCTCCTCCAGGGGATCTTCCCGACCCAGGGATCAAATCCAAGTCTCTTATGTCTCCAACACTGGCAGGCGGGTTCTTTACCAATAACACCACCTAGGAAGCCCAGCAACATTTATAAAACCAGTTAAATGCAGCCTTCCAGAAACCTCCTTACAAATTTGAGACCCACAACTCTGAGAGCTACCATCAGTCATCCAGTCTTGGCTAAGTGATCCAGGAGTGATGAAAAGAGAAAGAGATGAATGGGCTGCTTCTGACCCATCTGACTTGGTGTCTTTGGCCCATAAAAGAGACATTGTCAGCAATTCTCTTGGAGCTTGCCCCAGCCTGGTTTAGCAAATCATGTCTCCAAACTTCGGTTAGCTTGAGCACAAATTGGGGGCAAGGAAGAGGGTAAGTGTTTGGACTTTTCTAGGCAAATATATTAAAAATAGGAAGCAAATGAGAATTTCCTCTCTTGTCAGCTCCCAGCATTGATCTTCTTTTTAATGGTATTTTTTTAATTCTTTTTTTTTTTTTTTGGTAGTATAGTTGATTTACAATGTTGTTAGTTTTGCCATACAGCAAACTGAATCAGTTATACATAGACATATATCATTCTCTTTTAGATTCTATATCCATATTAGTCATTTTGAGTATTGAATAGAGTTCCCTGTGCTATACCATAGCTCCCAGCATTGCTCTTTAATAGCATGCGCTGGACAAAGGAATATTCGAATACTTTCTGAGTGAGGTGGAGATGGGAGCTTGGTAGCTCTTTATCTATTCCAACATAAGGGCTATCATATGCTGCAATCACTTTGAAGGCTTAAAAGTAGAATTTTCCAGACCCTTGATGGGTCAATCCTATAATCATGTTCTCCTGAAAATCATTTCTGAGGACCCAGCCTAAAATCCCACATCTTTAGACCTCCCAACAATTCTGTAAGCAGCTAATGCTCTGTATCAAATCCCTTTGTGCTTAAACGATAATGAACACTGTTATCTGCAACTGAACCCTGACTTTCAGCAAAGATGTGCTGACTGCCCCATAGGGCAAGCCCTGTGCTACTTGATGAAAGCATGGACAGTAATTCATCTGTATTGAGGACTTCTTATGTGCCACAGATCACTCTAATGTTCTTTTCCTCCAAAACCTTATTGATGATAATTATACCTGGATAAACAGTATAATTATAAATGTACATTATGATACAAACATTTAATACTATAACAGGAGCTCTAAACAGAGTTATGTAACAGAAGGGAAGACAGAGATCAAGAGTTGGGTAAGCTTTCAAAAGTGGGGCTCCATACGCCCTATACATAACACTGCTATTAACTCCTAGGCTGCTCCTAAAGCCCTCTTCCTTTTCTGGTTGTCTGTCCACCTACTGAGGCTTAGTACATTTCAGTCGAGCCAGGTTGGTCTTCTCATGATGTCTCACCTCACCACCTTTGTTTATTTTATCCCTCATACTTTGAGTGTTCCTCTTTGCCCATCCAGTCTGACCCCTTATTCATCTCTACTTTCTCTGAATTCCTACACCATTTAGGGTTCCACACTCACTGTTTTGTGTTCAGTCTTCCGGATGAGAGGTCTGTATAGTTTGTCATTATTACCCATCTGCTATCCTGCTTCACCAGCCCTTGGAAACAAGGAACTTTACACTAAGCACATGGCAGTCACTGAAGAAGGCACTGGATATGTTAACACTTTGTTTATGATTCACTTGTTTATCCACAGAACCCTCACCCTTGCTGTCCTAAATGAGGTCAACACAAATAGGAATTCAAGGGAGAGGAGGAAGTGGGGTACTCAGTTTAAGAGTGGAAAGAGGACAAGAAAGGCAGAAAATGGGGAAGGTAATATATTAGAAATCAAATGAAAAAAGGAAGGGAAAAAATACTTTGTCCTAAGGCTAGACAACACATTTCTATCTTCCAGCGGGTATCATCTTCATTCTTGATGATACCGTTTGACTTTCTAAGTGCCTGTTTAGATTATATGAACCATGTTAGAGTCTTCTGATGCTCTTGTGAGTATGACAATAGAGGTCAATTTCCCAATCATGACCCAAGTCTGCTGTTCACAATCCCCATCAGTTGCAATGGTGCAGACCAAGCATTTGCTTTATTTCCATCATCCAGGTACCAAACACAAAATCCTCTCCATTCTTTCCTGTCTACCATACTGCCAGGGAAACCAATCTGCCTCTCTTCTTCTAATGAACCAAAAAGAAAAGCAAAATGCTTCTCCTGGGAATAAACTAGGATTTGGAAGTCTTTGCAGTATTTATTTCCACCTGTTTATCTTCCACATGAGAGTAGATGCATTCATTCATCTGTATTGAGCACCTCCTATATGCCACAGATCACTCTGACATCCTTTCCCTTCAAGACCTTATTGATAATTACATTGGAGTAAACAAACACCAAAAATTACAACTAGCTAGTGCCGTAGCAAGAATTTACCTTGCAGCAAACCAGGTTTGGAAGACTTTGCAGTGTTTATTTAATCTCTCCAACCTCTGCATCTCCCCGTATAGAGCAGTATATTTGACCAATGAAAACGTTGATCAGCAGCTGAGCTGAATATGCTATAAGCACAGATAAACACTAAACCAGCGTGTGAAGATGCATGGCCCTTAAATCGATCCAGGGTTTTTGTTGTTTTTTTAACTTAGAACTCAATGGCCTTTGCTATTAACACGGAGACTCTCACTCATGCTACTGCGGTTCTTCCCTAAGGACTCTTCTAGACACCATTTATTCACCTAGATGCTCCCAAGACAGAAATTACTCCCTTTGTGTCAGGCACTCAAGGCAGGCATGGTAACTCTCTGCTGCCCCGGGAGACTCGTTCATCACAGGCTGCTGATCATCCGCTTCCCAGAGCAGAGGGATGTCATGCAGGTGCATCCAGCTGCCAAGGGTGAGATGGGAGCCATGCGCACTGGAGCGCTGGGCCCTGCCCCCTTTGGACCCCCAGCAGGCCTCCCCCCACCCAACACTGATATTTCCCATAGCAGGCTCACAATCTCTCTAAACCGAGGTTCCCCTTATCTGTCTAATTATGCGAAAGGAAAAGAAAAGTGAAGTCGCTCAGTTGTGTCCAACTCTTTGTGATCCCATGGACTGTAGCCCACCAGCCTCCTCTGTCCATGGAATTTTCCAGGTAAGAGTACTGGGGTGAGTTGCCATTTCCTTCTCCAGGAGATCTTCCCGATCCAGGGATCGAACCCGGGTCTCCCACATTGCAGGCCATCGCTTTACCTTCTGAGCCACCAGGGAAGCCCGATCATGCAAAAGAACAGACAAAATAAGCAACAACAAAACCCAGGCCCAGTTCAGTTCAGTCACTCAGTCGTGTCTGACTCTTTGCGACCCCATGAATCGCAGCACACCAGGCCTCCCTGTCCATCACCAACTCCCGGAGTTTACTCAAACCCATGTCCATTGAGTCAGTGATGCCATCCAGCCATCTCATCCTCTGTCATCCCCTTCTCCTCCTGCCCCCAATCCCTCCCAGCATCAGGGTCTTTTCCAGTGAGTCAACTCTTCACATGAGGTGGCCAAAGTATTGAAATTTCAGCTTCAGCATCAGTCCTTCTAATGAACGCCTAGGATTGACCTCCTTTAGGATGGACTGGTTGGATCTCCTAGCAGTCCAAGGGACTCTCAAGAGTCTTCTCCAATACCACAGTTCAAAAGCATCAATTTTTCGCCGCTCAGCTTTCTTCACAGTGCAACTCTCACATCCATACATGACCACTGGAAGAACCATAGCCTTGGCTATATGGACTTTTGTTGGCAAAGTAATGTCTCTGCTTTTTAGTACGCTACCTAGGTTGGTCATAACTTCCCTTCCAAGGGGTAAGCGAATTTTTAAGCCAAGGTCACACTGCAAGATGGATCCTCAATCCTCAGGCACTATAATGGATCCCTGTGTGGATAAAGTCCAAGCTGTTTACCACATGTGTGAAGCCCCTTATAACCTGGCTGTTGCCTCCACCTCTCCTGACCTCACACTGCAGCCTCCAGCCCTGCTCAAATCATTCAGGTCCAGACACTTGACCCGTGCCATTACTGCTGTTAGAACTTTCTTCTCCATCTGCCGACCCACCACTTCCCACGCCTTCTCCTGCTCATCTCTACTCATCCTTAGCGTCCCAGCACCCCATTCACCCTCTCATTCAATCAATCCACAGGCATTCTGCTAGTCCTTTCCCTATGTGGTGTCATTGGACTCTGAGGATACAACAAAGAACAAGGGGACTGGTCCCTGCCACCCAGAGTCCACAGCCCAGTGAAGAGGTATAAGTAAACAGGCGGTGATAAGGTGATGTGACAGAATTAGAACAGGGTGTGTACTCAGGGTTGTCCAGAGGAACAGAGCCAATAGATACTAGAAGAGGTGTGTGTGTGTGTGTGTGTGTGTGTGCACGCAGACCGAAATAAAGATAAAGAGGTGTGTTGTAAACACTTGGCTGTGTGATCACAGAGGTGGGCAAGTCTCCAGTCCTGCAGGGTGTGAATCACCAAACTGAGACCCATAAGAGCCCATTGGCTCTAGTTCTAGTCTGTCTCCGAAAGCTTGAGAACCAGGACAGCCAGTGGTGGAGTTCCAGCCCAAAGGCCAGCCGGCTAAAGATCCAGAAAAAGCTGACATTTCAATTCTAGTCCAAAAGCAGGAAAAGATCCGATGTCCCAGCTCACAGGCAGGCAGGCAGAAGGCATCCCCTCTCACTCAGGGCAGGGCCAGCTTTTTGTTCTATCCCAGCCTTCAGCTGATTACATGAGGTCCACCCACACTAGGGAGGGCCATCTGCTTTATTTGGTCTATGCATTTAAATGTTAGTCTCATCCAAAACACCTTCAGAGAAACACCCAGGATGATGCCTGACCTAATTATCCTGTAACGCAGCCAACCTGACTCACAGCATCACAGGGTGCTGTTGGGGATACACAGCCTTGACTCTGGAAGTGCTTTCGTGACCACCCCCTAAGATTCCATCCAGGGTCCTTTCTCTCTGTTCCAACAGCCCTCACTACCCTCCTTACCATTAATTCTTGTGGGCTAGTATTCTCTCTCTCCTGACCGTAAAGTCCCTGACGTTGTTAAAATGCTATTGAGACCTTGCTCTGAAGTCAAACCCACTAGGCTAAAGTCCCAACTCTTCCACTTTTAGCTGTATAGCTGGGCAAGCTTTCTAACCACTTGGGCCTCAGTTTTCTTATCTGCAAAATGGGATGACATTAGTGCCTACCAGTCTCACAGGAATATTGAGAGAATTAAATGAAGCAAAACACAGAATGTGCTGAGGGTCTGCTGACACAGAGTGGGTCTCCAGAAAACAGTAGCTCCTAACAGTCATTCTCTGTGTAACTCCAGCACCCAGCAAACTTCCAGAGCATGACAGGTTCTTGTTGAGACCTGCACATTGCCTCTTGACTCCCTCTCCTATCCTGCCAGCAGCTGCATCTGTGCCCACGAGAATCTCAGGGCCTTGTTCTTGCAGAACGCTGCTAACATCTCCCCAGACAGGAGCGGTGGGAAGGGAAATGTCTTGTTTTGCCAGAAAGAAGGTGATGACAAGATAGATGTCTGTGAAAGGCTGTAAGTGCCTGGAGCAGCTGCCCTGAGAACTATTCCCAACAGGTGACAAACGGTTGTCTTTAGTGACTGGCTTGACCTTCAGTTAATAGTAAGAGTGACTTCAGTAGGGAAATTGATTTTTGGCCAATCACCTTCAAAAGATGGAGACCTCGGGACAACTCATTATCCAGTATTTGATTTCCACTTCGAGGAGAAATGGGACCCAGGGGAATGAGTTGACATTGTGCAGTTTCATTTTTCCCACCATTAAGGCCTCTCCTGCCTTTCTGGAAGCTTTTAACAAGTCCTTAGTTATTTTTTTTTTTTATTGAAGCATAGTTGATTTCCAATATCAAACTAGTTTCTATTGTACAGCAAAGTGATTCAGTTATGCATACATATACATTATTTTTATATATTCTTTTCCTTTATAGTTTTTCAGAGTATACACAACCCTGTGCTATACAGTAAGATCTTGTTGTTTATCTCTTCTATATAGAATAGTTTACATCTGCTAACCCCAGTCTCCCACTCCAACCCTCCTTCAACTCCCTTCCCCTTAGAAGCCATAAATCTGTTCTCTATGTCCCTGGGTCTATTTCCGTCTCATAGATAGATTCATTTGTGTCATGTTTTAGATTCCACATATAAATGATATCACATGGTGCTTTCTCCTGACTTAACCTCACTTAGTACAGTATCTCTAGTTGCATCCATGTTGTTGCAAATGGAATTATTTCATTCTTTTTTAATGGCTGAGTAGTATTCCAATGTATATATGTATCACATCTTAATCCGTTCCTCTGTTGGTGAACATTTAGTTTGTTTCCATGTCTTGGCTATTGTGTATAGCGCTGCTATGAACATAGGGGTGCATGTATCTTTGGGGATTAGAGTTTTGTCTGAACCAGTCCTTTGTGTAGTGTGAACTCAGTGGTGAACAGACATGAAAGGATTTTTTTAAATTTATTTTTTTATTGAAAGATAATTGCTTTACAGAATTTTGCTGTTTTCTGTCAAACCTCAACATAAATCAGCCATGGGTATACAAAAGGGAGGGTATATAGCTCCTCCCGTTTGAAATTCCCTCTTATCTCCCTCCCCACCCCACCCCTCTAGGTTGATACAGAGACCTTGTTTGAGTTTCCTGAGCCATGCAGCAAGCTCCTGTTGGCTGTCTATTGACACGAAAGAATTTTACTGTCCTTCTACCAAGGTCTTCCACCTGCGGTCATGGAATCAGCCCTGGAATGGCTGGCCCTGCTGCTCACTCTCTGGCATCTCAGTGAACATACCTGTAAACTAGGGAGCATCACCTTCCCCACAGACCTCAGAGTGACATCTGAGATAGGACAGATAGCGTATCTATGTCAGCTGAGCGGTACTTGTGAAAAAGCGTGGGAGAGTTTGCAGTGTTACGCACATACAGGCCAGGAGCTTACACTGGAGGACCTCAGCCTGAAGGCCTTCCATAACCCAAACTAATTTTTCATTTCAGTTCAGTCGCTCAGTCGTGTCTGACTCTTTGCGACCCCACGGGCTGCAGCACTCCAGGCCTCTGTATCTATCACCAACTCCTGGAGTTGCTCAAACTCATGTCCATTGAGTCAGTGATGCCATCCAACCATTTCATCCTCTGTGGTCCTCTTCTCCTCCCACCTTCAATCTTTCCCAGCATCCGGGTCTTTTCCAATGAGTCAGTCCTTTGCATCAGGTGGCCCAAGTATTGGAGCTTCAGCTTCAGCATCAGTCCTTCCAGTGAATATTCAGGACTGATTTCCTTTAGGATTGACTGGTTTGATCTCCTTGCAGTCCAAGGGTCTCAACACTGGAATAAATGTAAAGTGGGAGAAATAACTTCTCACAGCATGTAAATCAAAAACCATGGAGTCATACTTTTTAAGAATAATCTAGCTTTTTCTCTAATACGTCAGTGAGCTGTCTTTTGAATCAGGTAACATGATGTGTCAAGGTGTTTGGACTTTGTCATAGCTTTTTATTTCTAAATCGTTCCAACCCATCTTTCAGCATGAACACCACCAACTAAGTGAGTGCTTATTACGAGACATGAAAAAGATGTTAAAATAATAAGGAATGTTAAACAACAGCATGATGGCCCCCGACTTCACTCTGGCTGAGTTTCCTCACCACATACCACTGTGTGGCTTGAAATTGGGTATTTACTTATCAGCCAGAGGGCACTGCCCAGGCCAGAGCATAAGCTGATTATAATCCACTAGACCTAACATGAAAGCTGAGTGTCGTGAGTTTGTGTCCCCCCAAAAGATATTGAAATCTTAACCCCAATACCTGTGAATATGGTCTTACAAAGTCTTCGCAGATGATCAAGTTAAGACAAAATCATTAAGACAGGCCCTAACCCTGCATAGCTTGTGTCCCTACAAGAAGTGGAAATGGATGCAGAGACAGACACGCATAGAAAGAAGACAACAGTCCTGTAAAGACACAGGGAGGAGCCAGCCTTCTACAAGTCAAGGAAGAACTGAGGCTAAGCTACCAAACCTAGGAAAGAAGCATGGAACAGATTTTTTCCCCAGCCCTCAGAAGAAATCAATCCTGCCAACACCTGAACTTAAACTTCCCATCTAATGAACAATGAAAATATGAATTTCTGTTTAAGCCCCGCGGTTTGTGGCTCTTTGTCTTAGCAGGTATATTGCTTGCATATTAGCAAACTAATATACTAAGCTACCCTTGTTTTTTTTTTAATTTGGAGGGACTCTCTTCCAAAAGGTAATATCTTCTCAATTCTTTAAATAGCACACAGCTTCCAGTGTGTAGTTAGCAGTGATAACCTAGGAAATGTTTGAGAAAGAAGAACTTGTAGAACTCTGGCCTTCATATAGGAATGTGGAGCTCAAAGCAAAAAAGTCTAGAAAGATGCACAAATAATAAAGGAACTTATAGCTAATATTTACTGGCTATTTCTATGTGCCAGGCACTCAGTTCAGCCCTTCACGTGCATTAACTCATTTAATTTGCACAACAACATTATGCAGTAGACACAGTCACCACCCCCATTTTTCAAATGAGGAAGTCAGTCAGAAAGGTTTAGTTACTTGCCTAAGGCAGCACAGCTAGTAGGGGAGAATTCTGTGAATTTCAATCCTTGACAGTCAGGCTCCAGAGCACACTCTAATGGCTAGAAAGACCTGGAAGCCACTAGTTTTATAAGATATGGTTAACCCAGGGCCTTCTCTGGTGGCCCAATGGTTAAGAATCTGTGCTTCCACTGCAGGGGGCTTGGGTTCGATCCCTGGTCTGGGAAGTGAGATACCACATGCCCTGCAGTGCAGCCAAATATATATATATGGCTAATTCCATCATCAGCATCTCTGAGATAACGAGGAAGTTTCGTGTATATCCCTTGAGCCCGTATTCACTGATGGCCTCTCATGGTCTCTCATCATTCCAGGCACGGGGAAAGCAAAGCTGAACCTGATGCAGACCCTGCCTGCGGGGCGTGCAGGCATAGAACACAGGTTGGGGCATGCATCTTCAGTCTTATTTTCGTTTCTCTGCTAACTCTTGGTTCTGCCCACCACAGATTTGAGACTTACCCTAGGAAAAATTTTTATCATATAGCTGTGATGGTTAATTTTACGTTTCAGCTTGGCTAGAATATGGTGTGAAGTGAAGTGAAGTGAAGGTCGCTCAGTCGTGTCTGACTCTTTGCAGTTCATGGAATTCTATTCATTCCATGGAATTCTCCAGGTAAGAATACTGGAGTGGGTAGCCTTTCCCTTCTCCAGGGGATCTTCCCAACCCAGGGATCAAACCCAGGTCTCCCACACTGCAGGCAGATTCTTTACCAGCTGAGCCATCAGGGAAGCCCCAGACTATGATACTCAGTCATTTCATCAAACAGTAATCTAGGTGCTGCTGAGAAGGTATTTTGTAGATGTGTATAATTTTTTCAAGTGGTTGATAGTAAATAAGGAAATTAAGCTCGATAATGTAGGTGGGCCTCATTCACTCAGTTCAAGACTTCAAGAACAAAAACTCAAGTTTCCCAGAGAAGAGAAATTCTGCCTCAAAACTGCACCATCAACTCTTATCTGAGTTCTGAACTTCCAGTCTGCTCAACAGATTTTTGAACCGACCAGTTCCTGTAATCACATAAGATAATCCTTAAGACAATAAAATGATAATATTAATAAATAATAATACCATAATATATAATTCTGAAACCTAAAATATTTTTAAAATATACCATTATATTAAAAATTGTGTATACACAAACACATTTGTATGGGTATATGCAAATGTATATATGTATGTGTGTATTCTATTGCTTCTGTTTCTCTGAAGAACCGTGAGGGAATAATATTCTCATTAAAAATCACGAGATTAAGGGTTCAAGATTTGGGTCTGAGTCCCAGATCCATCACATACCAGCTCTGGAAACTTCAGAAATTTCTGGAAGGCCTAAAAATTATCCTCAGGAATTCTCTTCAAGCTTTAAATTCTTTATTTATAAAATGAAAATCTTTTAAATGTTTGAATAAAATTGGCTTCACCTGCTTCCTAGAGATATGTCAAATGACACAGATTAGAAACAGTTTTGAAACAAAATGCCAAACCAGTGTCACTTATTACATTCCAAGGGCATAATTCTTACGAGTGTAGGTGACTATTTCTTTTTCTTTCCAACTTTGCACAACTGGCCTCAAAGTGGGACAGTAAAAAGACGTGCTGGGCCTCAGAGGGAATGAATGGAGACAGAGCTGACTGGAATCGCTGGTGCCAGAAGTGATCAATACACACCGCGGGGCATCCTTCGCGGGGGCGCAGGGAGGACAGAGGCAGGCAGGACCTGCGCGCACTGTTGGCATGGAGACAGAGGAGGAAGGTATCTTCCATCAGCCCTGCACTCTTCTTAGGAGACGCATGACCAGGAAAATCAGCAGGCGGAGTGGCTGCTCAGAACCGTACGGTGAAACTGCCCTCTGAAGCTTCGGCATCTTGGGTCCAGAGGTCCCTGAGTTCCAGCTGAGCAGCCCCTATGATATAAGAGGTGGAGAGGGAGCCCCCCTGACCCAATACAGGGCCTGAAATAAGCCTTCAGAAGTGTGGAGCCTTTGGCTGGGTTAGGAGTGATATCCCTCGGAAGGGGAGCCTTCTGGTGGGTTAGACATGGGGAGGGCCTGAGAGATGGGGTGCAAGGTGCCAGGGACCCCAGCGAGGGTGTCATGAGAGGAGCACTCTATTTGCTGCATTCAGAAAGGTGTAGGCAAGCTAGCCACCTAATAGCACCCTCCTCACGGTGTCCGGGACGCCCTGCAGTTACTTCTCCGTCTACACAACAAGGATGCTACGCTGCTGGCTTGGCTGAGTTCCCCTGGAAGCCCCCAGCGACTCCGCCTGCTTCAGCCTCACATATTACAGAGTGCTCAGCAGTCACCCTCTCTGGTGTTTGGGGGGCAGTCTCCATCCACCCCTTCTCTCTACTCCTTTTTAAGCCAATGACCCCCAAAGCCAAATGACGCCACACCTGTAGGGCCACAGGGCCACTGTGTCTCTCGTCTTCAGGGTTTTATCCAGGCCAGCAAATTATTTCTGAGAACAAAACATTTTCTTCTCAAATCCAACAGAACCAACCCATTCCGCTAGTATTGTTGCTCAATTTAAAATGTGTCAAGTGTGACTGGTGTGAGCTTGTTTGATGCCCTGCAACCCGTGGTCTGGAATTTCTCTGTTTTCTCAAAGCTCTTTACCATATACTTTTCATGACAAATATTGATTTTGTATTCAGCTTTCAGGAAGTGTCATATTTTTCTTTTGTATTTTCAAGACTGTTCTGTGTTAGTGTTTTCTTTGTCTTCCAGAACATTATCACCATTCCCCATATGTTTTCTCCCCTAGATAATCATAAAAATTAAAAGCCTTCATTAGCATGCATCATTAACGATGCCAGGTTTTCTAAGCACGTTTATGGCTTTGCGTCCAATGAACACTGTCTTCTCCCCTTGTCCCCAAGTGGCACCTGTTCTGAGGCTTTATTTCTAGAGGCGGAAAGCATTTCCACTGTTCCCGCAGTTTACCACCTGCCCCGGCCACACACCGGTTTTCAGAAGTGGGATAAACCTCAATCTGTAAGAATTTTATAGAGGAAGAGCAACTCTGGCACTCTGCTCCTCCAAAGTAAACCTCTGAGTTCAAGCAAGAAGTTCCCATAGAAATGATAAATCATGCAACACGTAACCATACTGGAAGGAAGGAAGGAGGAAGAAAGTCATAGACTATCAGGGAGACAGGGGAGGTGACAGATTTTATGACATTCCAAAGTCATCTTTGGAATGACGAACGTAGGTAGCCTCATCTCAGCGGTACTCAGAGAAGGGTCAGGCACAGGCTAGTAGACCAAATCTGCCAGCATAGTGTAGACAGCCCTCAAATTAACGATGGTTTTTATATTTCTTAGAGGATTGGGAAGAAGGTGGACTGGAGGGAATCGACAGGGTCTGTCAAGAGCTTTGTCACCACAAAGCTGAAACAATTTATGATCTGGCCTTTTACAGGAAAAGTTTGCTCTAGAGTTTCCCAGACTTGCCTGATCACCTTGATTGACTTGTGAAGATGGTCACACACATAGATCCCCTGTAATGATGAGTCCATCACAGCGTTGTTCATAATCACTGAAAGTCAGGGCCTAAACATCCATCCAGGTGAGAATGGGCACACCTCCTTTAGAATAAAGGAAGTGGCCAAATTATGAATATTTACACAGGAAATTCTCACATGTGAAAAACATGTTGCAGACAGATACATAGAATATGATGCTATTTACACGGAGTTTTTAATGTAGTATTATTTACGGATCCTTCATAAGTAGTGAAAGTATGAAGACATACATGGCAAGGATACACACCAAAGTCAGGTTCATAGTTACCGCTGTAGAGAGAGGAATCAGCAGAGGGGTATAAAGAGGGCTTCAATTTATCTATGTTTCACATCTTAAGCTTAATGGCTTGTAGATATACAGGTGATAAATAGATACAGATATTTACAGAGACATAAATAGATACAAGTATAAAACATATTTGAATATTGTTCCTGGGATTTTTTTGTACACTATAAGTATTTTGTTATAATGATTTCTTTTTAAAATTACTGCTCAGTAATTTATAGCTCTTAATAGATATTCAATACAGTGTAGAAGAAGACTCTTGAGAGCCATTTGGACTGCAAGGAGATCCAACCTGTCAATCCTAAAGGAAATCAACCCTGAATATTCATTGGAAGGATGGATGCTGAAACTGAAGCTCCAATCCATTGGCCACCTGATGCCAAGAGCCAGCTCACTGGAAAAGACCCTGATGCTGGGAAAGAGTGAAGGCAAAAGAAGAGGGCGGCAGAGGATGAGATGGTTAGATAGCATCACTGACTCAATGGACATGAACTTGAGCAAACTCTGGGAGATAGTGAAGGACAGGGAAGCCTGACGTGCTGCAGTCCATGGGGTCACAAAGAGTCAGACGTGATTTGGTGACTGAACAGCAATAGATATTCCAGGAAGCTGAAGTATTTAAGGGTCAATATGTGGATCACATGAAAGAAAGTGCACATTTGCTGTTCCCTTTTCTTTTTAGATTAATTAATTGAATTATGA